>NC_139219.1:282564075-282829075 GCF_055691185.1 Crinia signifera
TGAAAGCAAAACCCGAGAAGACGAGAACATAATACCTTGCCCAGGCACACAACAACAGATATACTTTTATTTAAAAGTTCCCACAAACTCAACCCTGGTCAGGCCAGCAACTTGGGTGCTTGCTCAGAGGATTCTATGGAAGACAACTCTATGTATACAATTTTTCACTGCGGCAAGCTCTTCATTGCACTGCATACGAGCCCATTACACTAGTGATCATCTGCTCTCACGCTCCAGGATGGTGCCAGATGATGGGAACGGCCAAGTGGAGAGGCTCATGGAGGACTACAGAGGACAAAGTGTAGAAAATGGAAGGGCAGAAGAAGGTGTCCACATCGTTAAGTGCAGAAATAAACTGTAAGATAAAAGCAAAGGGGAAAATGGCAATTTATTTAGTGGGTACAATTCAGTAAAAGGAAAACAGGAGAATTAGGGGGTGATTCAGTAAGACCGTGTACATACGCTGCTTTGCGAGCCCATAGACGCTTCCTGGCCGTATCTGTATTTTTTTATATTTATAAAAACAAGTAAATTCACATATTTTAGACCTTTTTTTAGTTACTGCATTATTATTTACCTCAATGCTATGCCAGTTGGTTCCAGTTCATGTTGACTACGTCATAGCTCATAATATTATTTCCTCCAATATTGGCCAAAGGCTGCAGCAAGCTTTTGGGTTACTAAGTTGCATACAGCAGTTTATAGAACATCTATAAACATTGCCATACATCAATGACAGACAAATAAAGTGATGCAAGATGGAATTGTTCTTGGGCCCTCCCACTCTCAATTATGTAGGATATTTCTGGTGGAATCGATGCAATAAAGAATACAGTATCTATCCTTATGTATCAATGCCTATTTCCCTATAGATTGTAAGCTTGCTAGCAGGGCCCTCCTACATTTTGACTGTCTGTAAATACCCTGTTTGCTGTATCACTGTCTCCTTTGTAAAGCACAATGGAATATACTGCGCTATTTAAGAAACTGTTAATAAATAATAATAAATAAATAATATTAAAAGGGACATGCAAAATTTAACAAACCAAGTACTTTAATGATAGGGGCTGCCACTTTTGTGGCTGAAGTGCTTAGTTTGTTTTGGAAAACTGTATCAGATCACTAATGAGGAGGTAAATGATAGTGTAAATAACAAATTAGGTACTTCTTTCCTAGCAGGGCACCCAGTACACTGTAAGCATACAGGTCTATTTTCCGTAGTAAAATCGCATCACATTGCATCTCATGTACCATTTTAGGGCCGTGCGATGCGATTTTTAAAAGTAATTCATTCACTGCTCTGTTGGCCTCAGGGGAACGCATCACACCTATCGCAAAATCGCATGCGATCGCATGCGATGTTATAGGGTGCGATGCCATGCCATTAGCTATACAATTGTATGACATACAATGAGGTTTCACTGACCCCCCCCCCCCCCCACTATCCACGCCACCCAGAAGGGTGGCGAGCGGCGGCGGAACGTCTGCGTGGAGTTGATTTTATATAGTGTGGTGTGGGCAGCGAGCCACTGAGCCCGAAGCGTGGCAAGCACAGCGAGGGGACGCGGTTACTTTACATGTATTCCACGTCCCCTCGCGGGGCTCACTGTGCTCGCCACGCTTACGGCTCGGTGGCTCGTTGCGCTCGCCACACTATATGATATCAACTCCACACCGACGTGGATAGTGGTGGCATGAAAACGTCGGGAGGACACGTTCCGCCGCCCCTCACGGGGCTCGCTGCGCTCACCAGGCTTCGGGGTGGCGTGGATAGTGGGGGGTCAGTAAAACATCATTGTATATCATACAAGTATTGGACCACGCTCAGTCCCTGCAAGCCACCAGAGGAAAATAGCGCCCAGAGTGCCCCCACTGACGTTCGATGCCGAGACCATCCGGGGGTGAGCAGAAAGGACGTCGGCGACCCTAAGCTGCACCTTCCTGCTCCCTCCTCCGAAAATCACAGAGTCACAAGGCTTAAAAGGGGTACCTGAAGATCCACATATGCTTATCTGATTAGTGGGACACCGCATTCAGATATTTATAAGACTTTAAAGAGACTATAAATCCATATTTGAAACGTAAAAGACACAAATCCCTGCTCCAATACATAAAGCAGAAGATTGCTGGTGCATATCTGACACACGGGCTGATGTACAAAATCTAGCACAGCACTGCAGACTTGTTAGGACCAGGACTTTAAATCCATTGATTTTTTAATTTATTGATTTGTTGCTTGAAATCACCAATTATATATATTTTCCTTTTTTTGAAGTAAAATAATTGAAATTTACCATTGTGTCAATATCATTACCGTTAGTTGACAACGCTCATATTTTGGACACTTCAAACACCACTAGGACAGAGCTCAAACACGAACCATCTAATTTATTTATTTATGCTTCCGCAACTAGAAGGATCCTAGTCAGATCCCTCAAGTGTTTGCAGCTAGTCCATGACACCTACTCAGTGCTCAGGTACACAACAAAAATCTATTTCTAGTAAATAACACTTATTACACAGTTGGAGAAAAGTAAAGTAAAATATAGTAAAAATAGTTTGATTAAAAAACCAGCTCTCACACAGTTTATATAAAGGAAACAGTGGGTGACATTTAATAGGATACGCTAGTTCAATTTGTGCGATATTTAGGCAACAAAATGGCATTTTCGCACATTTTGGCGAAACCGCTTACTTAATAGGGTGCGCTAAGTCACGTAGATCGCTCATTTTGTGCGATAACTTAGTGCACTTTTTTCACTTACCTGTTTAAATTCGCATTTTTATCGCATCCAGATGTTTTCTCATTGAAAAGTAAACAAATCGCTTATTTAATGGAATGCGCTAACGGAATTCGCATTTCGGAAGTGTCTAAAAATCGCCAATGATGCAGACCAGGTCCTCATGGACGAATTGACCCAAAAGTTAAATGCAGAAGTGGTTAATTTTCACACAGGTGTCCTCAATTTTATTCATAAACTCCCCTACATATACTCAAACATCATTAAGGACACCTGTGAGGGTTTGAGAGATGGAGATTGTGTAGAGTGGTGTGGAGCTGGCTGTTTGTGACTTTGGTAATTTGGAGGAGCTGCACAGGAGGAGGGAAGCTGCCGCGTGCCAGATCCAGGTACCCCGATTACTGCGTGCTTCACGTAGGTATCGTGCTAGGCTGTACCTGGACTCCCTCTCTGATCAACACATTGTGGGCATGTTTAGGCTGAACCGCAATAACCTTTTGAACGTATATGAGCAGGTGAGAGATGATTTGGACCCTTATGGGGGTGCCAACTATGGAGTGCCTGGGCTGCAGAAATTAATGTGTGCCCTTTACTTGGCCACAAGCTCCACTCAGGCTGTGACCTCATGGTCGTTGGAGGTCTCACAAGGCACTTTCTCTAAACATTTAACTCAAGTGTTACTTGCTTTTAAGAAGTTGTAGCGCACATATATCAGATTCCCACGTTGTGAGTCCGAGTGGCAGGACCTTAACACTGGAACACTTTTATACCCTCAATCCCCTGAGACTGATCAGTAGCAGCTGGAGGATTGGGGCTGAATGTCATTGGTCAGTTTAGTCAGCTGACCCGGAGGGAAGATGGTGGCGCCCAGCAGAGGAGACAGCCTTGCGTCCTAAGCCCAGGGGCTTAGGACGCAGGAGCCGCCGCTGGAGACATGCAGGAGGACTGGGACCACCTGCAGCACAGCCATCCAGAAGTCCAGAGAGGTAAGTGCGGCTGGCGGGGGGCGACGGGCGGCAGCAGCGCTGACAGTACCCCCTCCTTTCAAGGTGGCCCCAGGACACCTTTTAGGTTTCCAGGGAAATTTCAAATGGAAATTCAGAATTAGACATGGGGCATGAATATCAACCTTTTTGACCCTGGATCTTTCCTCTGGACCATAGTCCTTCCAATCAATGAGATATTGTAAGTGTCCATGACGACAACGTGAATCCAGAATCTTGGCAACCTTGAATTCAACTCCCCGACTGATCTGTACTTGAGGAGTTTTAGGGCCCGAAGTCTGGAAGCTATTGAGGATTAGCAAGTGGAGAAGTGAGATATGAAAAGAGTTTGGGATCCGAAAATGCCTTGGTAATTTTAGTTTCGAGGCAACCGGATTGATGACCCTTTCAATCGGGAATGGACCAATAAACCTCGGAGCGAATTTCATGGTTGGGACCTTCAACCTCAAGTTTCGTTTAGAAAGCCAGACATGATTTCCTGGCTTAAATTTTGGCATGGCTTGACGTTTTCTGTCCGCAAATATTTTATAACGTATGGAGGCCTTTTTCAATGAGGTTTGAATCTCTCTCCATATCTTGGCGAGACGTTGAGTGAGGGTAGAAGCGGCAGGTACTTCGGACATAGGTAGCTGGTTGAAGTCTGGAACTTGTGGATATTGACCATAATTAGCAAAGAATGGTGTTGTGTTAGTGGCAGAATGATAGCAAAAATTGTGTGAGAATTCAGCCCAGGGAAGAAATTCAACCCAGTCGTCTTGTGAGGAAGAAATATACAGGCAAAGGAAAGTCTCTAGTTCTTGGTTTACTCTTTCAGCTTGACCATTTGTTTGGAGATGGTAAGCGGAAGAATAATTGAGTTTAATCTTCAATAAAGAACACAATGCCTGCCAAAACTTTGCAATGAACTGTGAACCGCGGTCTGAAACTATCTCGAGGGGTAAACCATGTAATTTGAAAATCTCTCAGAAAAAGATTTGGGCTAGTTTAGCTGCAGTAGGTAGGCTAGTTAGTGGGATGAAGTGTGCCATCTTAGTAAAACGGTCAACGATTACGAGAATGGTAGTATAGCAGTTACAGGAGGGAAGATCAGTGATAAAGTCCATGGTTAAATGGGACCAGGGTCGAGTCGGGATGGGTAAAGGTCGAAGGAGGCCGGCCGGAGGACTTCGAGAGGACTTGTGTTGAGCACAAGTGGGACAAGATTTAACAAAGTCTTGTATATCCGCTTTCATAGACGGCCACCAATAGTTCCTTTGTAAAAATGTAAAGGTCTCTTGTACTCCCGTATGACCGGAAAATAGCGAGGAATGAGCCCAAGATAGTAATTTGCCATGTAGATGGGGTGGAACTTCAGATCTGCCAGGAGGTGGAACTCGGGACAACTGGGTAATAGCAAAGGCTTTTGGAGACATGATAGGATTATTAATTGAAGAATCTTCACCACCAGTAAACATTGATCTGGACAGTTCTGTGACCCAGGCCGATATTTGAGTCTAAAGTCGAATCTGGAGAAAAACAAAGCCCACCGTGCTTGACGAGAGTTCAGACATTGCGCTGACTTGAGATAGAGTAGATTCTTATGTTCAGAGAAAATGGTGATAGGATGTTTAGCACCTTCTAGCAGATACCGCCACTCTTCAAGCACCATTTTAATGGCCAAAAGTTCTTGTTCTCCTATGGTATAATTTTTCTCAGCAGATGAGAACTTCTGTGAGAAGTACCCACAGGGATGAAGTTTCTTGTCTGAAGCATACTGCGAGAAAACTGCTCCTACACTCAAAACTGATGCATCTACTTCAACAATAAATGGTTCTTCTAGGTCAGGTTGCCGGAGTACAGGGGCTGTGGTAAAAGCAAGTTTGAGACGTTGAAAGGCAGAAACAGCAGCTGGTGGCCAGGTGATTGGATATTGACCCTTTCTTGTTAAGGCTTGCAAATCCCAGAAATCTCTGGGTGGCCTTTAGGGAAGTCGGAAGCTCCCAATCTCGGATTGCTGCTAGCTTCTCAGGTCCATCTCCAATTTGGTGCCAGAAATTATGTAACCAAGAAAGGTGACACTGGGAACCTCAAATATGCACTTGGATAATTTTCCATAAAGATGGTTGGCTCAAAGACACAGTAATACTTCTCTTACGTGGGAGCGATCGGTGGGAAGATCTCGTGAGAAGATAAGGATGTCATCCAGGTATACCACTACGAACTTGTATAAGATGTCACGGAAGATTTCATTAACAACATTTTGAAAGACTGCCGGAGCATTACAAAGGCCAAACAACATGATCAAATACTTGTAATGGCCATCCCGAGTATTGAATGCCTTCTTACACTCATCTCCCTCTTTGATTCGTCTCAGATTATAAGCTCCCCTGAGATCTAACTTGGTAAAGATGGTGGCTCCTCGGACCCGGTCAAAGAGCTCTGTAACTAACGGCAGCGGATACCTGTTCTTGAGAGTGATATCATTAAGGGCTCGAAAGTCAATACAAGGCCTAAGACCCCCATCCTTATTCTTAACAAAAAAGAAGCCAGCCCCAGCCGGAGAAGAAGATGGATGTATGAAGCCTTTCTTGAGGTTTTCCTAAATATAATCGGACATTGCTTGGTCTCTGGTACTGAGAGCGGGTAGATTCGTCCCCTGGGCGGAGTTTTGCCGGGGATCAAATCGATAGGGCAGACTCATGGACGGTGTGGAGGTAACTGCTCCGCGGCTTGCTCAGAAAAACGTCCACAAAGTCTCTATATACTGTACTTCAGGGAGAGTAGTCTGGGAAGTAATAGAAGAGTCTTTAACTGCGTTGCGAAGGGGAAGTACATGTGAAATACAGGTTCTGGAGCAATTGACCCCCCAGGAGATGATTCGAGAGGATGGCCAATCAATGTGCGGGTTATGTGATTTCAACCAAGGAAGGCCTAGTACAAGACGTTGAGTGATGGAAGGTAGCAAGAAAAACTCGAGCCATTCTTGATGTTGAGTACCAATTTTTAAGGTGACAAGTTCTGTGACATGTAAAACAGTCCCCTCCTTAATCCGAGTCCGCGGTCAGAGTAATAGGCTGAGGTAACGATTTTGAAGGTAATTCTAGCTTTTGTGCCGTGGCCGATGACATGAAATTCCCTGCAGCCCCGGAATCAATGAGTGCAGAACAAGAAAGGGTCTTAGACTGAGTTTCCAAAATGACATTAAGGACACAATCGGATTGAGGAGAAGTTTTCGCTGTAACTCCCAACCTGACTCCTCCGGAACAAGTTAGGAGCGGCTGTTTCCTGGACGGATCTTGCAGGAACTGAGGAAATGATCTGGAGACGCACAATAAAGGCAAAGCTTCTCTTTGCTGCGACGGAGACCTTCTTCATCCGAGAGTCGGGTGCGCCCAATCTGCATAGATTCCTCTGGGTTTGGAGAACTAGGACATGACAAGGGAACTGCTCTGGGCCTAGGATGTTCGTTTTTACTTCTCTCGATGCCCCGTTCGTGAAGACGTAGGTCTATCTTATTGCATAAGGAGATAACCTCATCCAAAGTAGAGGGAAGGTCCCTGGTAGCCAGTTCGTCCTTAAGTGTTTCAGATATGCCGTTAAGAAAAGCAGCTTACAAGGCTTCGTTGTTCCATAGTACTTTGAATTGAATAACGTACTGAAACACAGGACAAGAGCCTTGTTTGATGCGCAGTAGATCGGAGGAGGCAGCCACCGGTCTACCCGGTTCGTCAAAGATCTTCTTGAAGGCCTAGATGAACTCGGGGTAATTGGATACTAACACATCTGAACCTTCCCAGAGTGGAGAGACCCAGTCCAGAGCGGCACCGGTTAACAACGAAATGATATAGGCCACCTTGGATCTGGCCGTGGGAAAATTCTGAGTTCAAATTGCACCTCACATTGGTTTAGAAACCCACGACACTGCTTTGGATTTCCATCGAAGCGATTAGGAGTAGGTAACTGCAGACGGGATTTCACAGCAGGTGCAGAAGAAACCGTAGGAGCAGAGGGGGCTGCCGCACCACCAGTAGGAGGCACAGGCATTGGAAGCACGGCTTGAATACAATCCAGACACACAGAAAGTTCTTGGAGGTATTGTAGAACCTGCCCATGGGCACTCTCTTGCATCACCAGTCAAGATGCTAGGTTTTGTAAAGCACTGGAGACATTTCTTGCTCCTGATCGGTATCCATTTTAGGGCCTGAGCAAACTGTCACGACTTGTGACTCAGGCTCACCTGTTCTGGACGCAGGAATGGGCTGAGCTGGTTTGCTGTCGAAGGTGAAGCATGGGGGATGTATATAGCTCTTTCTCATGAATGAGTGGTGGTAGGGAAAACTACTGTGAGTATGGTGATGGATGACCGAAACTGGAACAGGAAGATCAGGTCTGAAGACAGAGAGCAGTGGTTAGCCCTAAAGGATCCCAGGTAGACGATTGGCCGTGTCGGCAGAGGCTGAGGTGTTACCAAACTGCCCGACTAGACAATGCTGAAGGATGTGGGACTTCACCAAAGAACGCTTGTAGATATACCGGACTCCACCGGCGGACACTGAAGGATGACAGACTTCACCGACGGAATGCTGTGGTTTTACCGAACTGCACCGGCGGATGCTGGAGGATGTCGGACTTTACAGATGGATGCTGTGGCTTTACCCATACCTCCCAACTTCTGTAGTCAAGCAGGAAATTTTCGGGGGGGGGGGGGGCTAATTTGGGGGCGTGGCCTATACTTGCGACTCCCCGCGAGGCCACGCCCCCATTTTGCCGCTATGGGGGCATGACCCAGAGGCTCTGTGAGCCTCTAGCCATGCCCCCAGCCCCCTGGCTGCGGGAATAGACGCTGTGCGCATGCGCACAGCGTTTATTCCCCGCTGCTTAGCAGCTGACAGGGGGGACTCCCAACAGCCCCCCCACACCGCGGGACACTGCCGCCCGCGGGTGGGACAGGCCCTGACAATCGGGACTGTCCCGATAAAATCGGGACTGTTGGGAGGTATGGCTTTACCGGACTGCACCGGCGGATGCTGGAGGATATCGGACTTCACCGACGGAGCCTGGAACTAGGAACCTGCACACTGGAGAATCAGCAGGACAGCTAGTAGTCACAGTGGCTAATGAGTTGCTCAGGCATCTGAATGCTGTAGCTGGAACACTTTTATACCCTCAATCACCTGGGACTGATCAGTAGCAGCTGGAGGATTGGGGCTGGATGTCATTGGTCAGTTCAGTCAGCTGACCCGGAGGGAAGATGGCGGCACCCAGCAGAGGAGACAGCCTTGCGTCCTAAGCCCAGGGGCTGGGACGCCGTCAGGGAGCGGAGGACAGAGCCACAGCAGCAGGAGCGGGAGCCGCCGCTGGAGACATGCAGGAGGACCGAGACCACCCGCAGGGCTACTGTAGGACCAATGCAGGTATCGTAAGTGACTCCAGAACTAGTGGAATGGTTTAGTGCAGTGACAGGACTCCATCCTTCAGATGTACTCCTCACTGACCACAGCACAGAGCATGGAGGAAAGGGCATCTAATAATTACACATTTACCTCCACATGCACCTACACGGGAGAAGACCTGCACTTCAGGGGCGAGAAGTAATAGGGTGCAAATTTTTAGACAGAGTCAGACATCACTTTAGATTTCTGACGATATTTTATTAACGGGAATGTGCTTTTTTTTTGTAAAAACAAATGGTGCGAGGTCCCCCCGAAACCATGCCCCCAGCATAACCAGCCCCGGGATCATTGAGCCGTTCCTTGTTTCCCATATATGGGGGAAAAAGTGATGGGGTCCCCCCCCCGTTCCATAAATATGGGGGACAAAAAGAGCTTTTTATTTTTACACACTTTTTTGGGCAGAACCATGCACATATCTCGCTGATCTGTGCATGGTTCTGTCAAACTCACCAGCCTGGACCTGAGGGACAGTAAAAACAGTGCAGCCAAAGAGTATATATACAATAGGCACTGCACATAATTCTCTATATGGTTATGGAGACATTCCATTTACTTACTGATAAGAATGATGACTATTATTGCACACACCACTCCCATGACAATCAACATCTGTGAAGAGATAAAGACATTTATTGTCACACCCTACTAGACATGAATAACTATATTGTTCCTATAACATTTTGTGACTGTTAGAGATAAATTTACTAAGATGAGAGAGTTCTATTTAAGGTGGGATGTTTATCGTATTTGTACTTTGGGAAAACTCGCAACTTGTAATTTAGGTTTCATTACAAGGTGAGATTTTGAAACACCTTGGAGGTCATTCTGGTTGTTTCGCTTCCCTGCGCGTTCGCACAGGGCTGCGATGTTTTGCTTCTGCGCATGCACATAACCATTTATAAGCATGTGCAGGCTCTGGGCGGGATGCATTAAACAAAAAATGCGGCAATAACCCCATTATCAGGGTTTTTACAGGATTTTGATATGCAGGAAAACCAGAGCCGGATTTGGGGGTCAGGTCGCCCCTAGGCACCACACTTTAGTCCCCCCCCCCTCAGCGCCTCCACCTGGCCGGTCAGCCTCTTCACCTGCTCCCGCAGCCGCTGTAGCCGCCGCAGCCTGTGCTGTGTGACCGCTGTCACTCCCCCTGTCATTCCCCCGCCAGCAGCAGTACACACACCCAGCTGCGCCCCCTGACAGGCCGAGGCTGCCGGCCACACACAATCCTGTGCCTGCCCGAGGGGCAGCGGGGGAGGCCACTGGGGCGCTGGATGAATGCCGGGGACCACCGGCAAAGCTCCTCTGCCCGTCCTCCTGACATGGGGCGCCTGTTGCTGAGCAGGGCTACCGATGCCGGCGGGGAGGGAGGAGAGAAGTTAGAAGAAGGCAGAAGCAGGGAGCAATGTATAACAGTACCCTCTGCCCCGCGATAAGCAACTCCCACAGGAGTGACAGCGGTCTGTGACGAGTGTGAGTGGGCTTCACGCGTGCGGTGCCCGGCGCTGGGGTGGCACAATCCCGGGCAGGATGTTGGTGTTGGACACATGCTATAACCCGGCGGCTGTAAGGGGAGGCAGGAGCTGGGGGACGGGTCCTGGCTGCCTGCCGCCCTTAATTTGTGCCGCCCCTAGGCCCGTGCCTCACGGGCCTAATGGCAAATCCGGCCCTGAGGAAAACCCGCACACTGGGTTTTCGCTGCGGCGAGGCGGTGTGTCGGGCATCGCCGGCCTTTGCGTCAGATCTGTCCTTTGCAATAATTATCGCATATGTTAGTGCATATGCGATAATTATCTATGTAGTAGCCGGCAATGTGCGGCGGAGAGTGGCTGCGAATCTTAGTGCACCAGATGTCAGCTGCCCTGTTCATGTAGCAGGGCACCGCAAATGAGTGTCTAAGATTTGAAAGTGCTTAAGAAATCATTCGATGGTCGGGGATTCGATCCCGCACGCAAGGCTGCAAATGGATGTTTATGCAAAACATCCATTTGCATGCGTGCTGTGAGCCAGTCCTGGTTGTGGAAATACAGGGGGACGACAAAAAGAGTAGAGTTCCCTGTATTATCCACTACCAGCCCCTGCATCCAGCTAATGGTGGTTTAACACCACAGAGGGGGACACACCTGGATCCCCCTACCAAAGCATTCCGAGTCACTCCTCAGCCAATCAGTGCATAACGCACGTGGGAAATGTCATTCTCAGGTAAGAGGCTCTATGCGCTGTACGTATATACATGCATTTGCCAATCCACGGAACGGACTTTTTTTATTGTGTCAAGACCCCACTGGACACGAGGACTGAACTGCACTAGTAGTCCCTGGTAGACCCTCATTAAAAGAAAATATTATTTCTATCGTTTTCACAATCAACACCCCACACCCACTGCCACCAGGGGTACAGAATATAGCCCTGGGCTTCAGGTCAAGTTTGGGGTCTGCCCTGGGTGGGGGAACCGATTATTGGGGGTTCCCAATTCCTGAGTAATCCCTGGCCTGACTAGTGTGGGGTTGCAAATGTTTAGGTAGTGGAACCCCACCAAATGCGCCCCCCCCCCCCTGCTGTGACATTACACTGCGGCTAGTAAGTGCCAGATGCTGGGAACCGGTTACATTTCCCCGGGGTGAGCACCAGGATTGGGCTCTAATCTGCTTCCTCTTTATGAACTTTCTGCAATAATCGCTTTATGGCATAATTCTATTTCTGTATTCAGAGTCTCCTGTACCTCTCACCTTACAGTTCTTCCACCAGGATTTCCTCTTCAGTTTCGCTGCATTTGTCTCAAACTTGGAAGCCCCAGCTTGGAGGGCATCTGCCCTGTTGTCCAGCTCTGACAGCTTGTGATCTCTCTCCAGTACCTTGTCCACATTAACACGCATGATGTCCACCACCTGCCATCACCGTCAGTGTAACACAGAAGACACACATGGCAATTATAAGTACACGAGAGACATTAAGAGGCGCAAGAGACAAAACAGTAGAAAAGCAGCTTCTCATTTACGATGTGCTGGGAAGTTGGAGACAAGGTTTCGATGCGATCACTATATAATACAGAAGGGAGGATCATTTATGTATAAACACCGGAATATTATAGCAGTGCTCAATAGGAAAACCTATGATAAGGGATAAGGAGTAATGTTCTCCCTAAATCATTATAGATATTAGAGGCAGGGCCGACTCTAACATTACACAGCTTTGTGCATCTGCTGAAGGGGCTGAAATCTGGGGGGGGGGCACCAGAGAGCGTGCCTATCACAAAAGGAAGGTGGCGGCTGGGGTCTACTAGTGCACCTGGCAGCTGTGGTACTTCTAAGATGTCACCTCCACACTTGAGTGGCTGAAAAGTGGACATTGGTGGCAGTCTGTTTTTTTTTTTATGTGCGTGTGTGTGTGTGGGGGGGGGGGGGGGGGGAGTAGTTTGACATTTTAACTAGGGTGCCGGAATTACAGGTTACATTTGGCCACAGTTTCAAGTCTTATATGCCACAATTCTAGGGTCCTTTGAGCAGGGGTTTGCTGGTGCCTCTGGAGTTTCTTGTGAGACTAGTAGCGATCTTCTTTGAAACATTCACTACCGGCCTGCAGCCACACAGGTACTGGCTGTAAGCTGCTAATTGCTGGATGGCTGATAGCAGGTGGAGAGATATCACAGGAAGTTATGATATTTTTTAACTGAAGTAGGGGCCCCAGTGCATTGCTTTGCCTAGGGCCCACAATGCCGTTAAGGGGTGCCGGACGGCTCCCCGACAGTCGGGATTCCGACAGTCAGTACTCCGACGTCGGAATCCCGACTGCTCCCTCGTGGGGGTCCACGACCCCCATAGAGGGAGAATAAAATAGGTGGCGAGCGCAGCTCGCCACCGTGCCCGCAAGGGGCTTCATTGCGCTCCCCACGCTGTGCAGTCGGGATTCTGACGTCGGAGTACTGACTGTCGGAATCCCGACTGTCGGGGTATTATACCATACCCCCGTTAAGATGGCCCTGCCCAGATCCCTCTGTTCCTTCCTTTACACACTAGTACAGGTTGAGTATCCCCTATCCGTGCATCCCCTATCCGAATTATTCCAAAAACCGTGGTTTTTGGAATCATTCGAATTTTTTTTTTAACCCCCCTAACCCTCTTTTCATACTTACCAAGTCCCAGGGCGTCCACGCACACTCGCGCAATGCATTCCTGGGACCGCTGGAGACCCTGGAGAAGATGCCGGAGGCCTGCTGTGGACGCCCGGGGACTGCGCGGACGCCGAGGGACCACCGGACACCATCAGGGGACAGGTAAGTATGGCTACAAAAATTTATTCCAAAAACCGGAAAAATTCCCCTATCCGGAATGCTCGTAGTCCCGAGCATTTCGGATAGGGGATACTCAACCTGTACAGTATGTGCATGCACCCAAGGACACACATGCACAGAGAGGGGTTCTAGTCAACATATCGACATTCAGTATGACAATGATTAAAATTGTGACACCAGAGTGTCGTGGGAGGTTTAGGGCTAGACTGCAGGGGGGTCAGGGTTAGGCACTAAGAAGGGAGGGTTAGGGATAGACACTAAGGGGGTACGGCTATGATTAGGCTGAGTGGGTGGGTGGGGATTAGGCTTGGGCCCTAAGGAGGCTGGCAAGGGGGCGGAGGGTTAATATACTTAACTATTAGGTTCGCTCTGAACATTGGGATGCCGCTGTCTGTCTTCTAAGCGCAGGCATCCCAAGCTCTGGGATCTCAATACCATCCCGCATATAACAGGGTGACACTTGAAAGTATCACCATGGAGAACCAGCTTATTCACACATGTTCTTATATTGATGTTGTCACCGGTCATCATCGTTAGTTTCTTCTTTTAAATGTCAATATCCAATGCCATTGTTTGCTCCGTCTTCTTCCACAAGCATTGTTTTATAGCTTTCCATGTATTTCCATTATTGGTTACATCGATCCCAACCAGTAAATTGTTATCAGAGATTAAACTTGTTATACGTTACCCCCAGTCTATTAATAAATGTGCCAATGAATGATGCTCTTTCCTGGTGTGTGTGGGTGGCTGGGTGTGAGTGGGCTGTCACAGTATAGAGACAGGCAGGGGGTTCCTGAGGGAAGTCCTTGTGGACCTTGGACAGATTTACAACACCAACAGGAGTTGCAATTTAGTGCAATTGCAAATGTGCTAAATGGCCTGTTCTGCTTAGTGTCGCTGGTGAAATGTTATTGATATTTTATTGATAAATCACAGTAATAAGTGAGTTTTTATCACATGATAAGTTTCCATAAAAAAAAACAATCAGTGTATCTCATATAGCAAACTCGTCATTTTAGCCCCGACCCTGGCAGTGCAATGTCGGTATTTCATTCATTGCACTGCGATTTCCGGGACCCTCCCGGCCTTTCCAGGAGGGTTGGCAACCCTGGTGTATCTCTGTGTATTGATAATGAATGCAAGTTGCATTGTGTAACATACTATTATGACAAATAGGAATGCAGTAGCTTCATAGGGATAGGGACACAAAATGTTAAAAAAGCACCCGTTTTCGCAAACAATAAATGGAATTCGCATTCCATCTATTTAATGTTTTTAATTTTTTTTCCAATTTCCGAAAATCAGAAAAGATATTGGATCCACAAATTTAACTGCCAAAGAGCCGGATCTGCAAACACGAATCCCGGACATTTTCCTTGCGAAAATAGTGAAATCCCCTTATTTCTGAAATGTGGAAATATGGGGAAACATTAAATACCCCGATAGTGTTGTCAGAAAATGTAGTGGATTGGAAAATGTGGAAACACAAGATTTGTCCTATGTAGTATATGGTTGGATGTTTGGCTTATATTGCCATCTAGCTGTGAGCACTGTAAGCAGGAATAGAAGCTCAGCCATGGAATACAATATCAGATATCCCCTTAGTGCATACAGATGGAGCAGGAGTAATCTTTGCTGGGGATGGCGGAAGAATCGTCATCCACCATCCCCCGCCAACCGCCGTAAGGGGATGCGCGCGCGTCCCCTTACAACGGGGCTCCCCCTCGGGTCCCCGCCGCCTCACCGCCGGTCGCCCCGGGTCCCCGCCGCCTTGCCGCACCCCCCCCCCCCCCCCCAACCCTGTCCGTCTCCCTGAAGCGGACAGATTCTGGCGATCCCTGGGCAAGAATGAGAGGCGCTCCATCTGTACTTGCTACAAAGAGAAATCTAACTATTGATAGGAAATTGGTCAGCGACTGATATAGGCAAGTCAGAAATGATGGGTATGGTGCTGGCCATTGTGCTGTCCACACAGGGGCGGATTGGCCATGTAAGTCACCGGGAAGTTTCCCGGGAGGCCGGACAAAGGTGAGGCCGAAAATAGACATGTGTAACACCCCATAACTGTGGAATAATAGGTGCCGTGCATTCCAGTTAACCAGGGGTTAATATACCCCAGCACTAGGCACAGCTCAGACCTAAAGAGTTAAACACAGACAGGCTGGAGTGTGACAGGAAGAGAGAGGTCAGAGGTGACTGAGGAAGTTAGCAGCTAGCACAGAGAGAGGAGACTTCTCCATGCAGCCTGAAAGACACTTGAGCAGCACAGAGCTCCAGTAATGAGTGGCAGCCCAGTCTGTGAGAGAAGGAGCCAGTCAGGCAGCGTGCAAACTGTGCAAGAGAACACAGCAGTCACAGTGTCAAGCTGCCAGAGCCCAGCAGCCAGAGCCCAGCAGCCAGCACGTGGGTAGCACAGAGCATAGTAGCCAGAGCCCAGCAGCATGGTGTAAGCAGCAGCAGAGCCTGGACAGCAGAGGCACCATTGATGCAGTCACCAGGGACAGATCAGCGGTGACAGAGTCCGGGAGATCGAGACTGGTTGGAACCAGCACCTGCAGCCGATACAGGTACCTTACTGCACACTGTGCCCCTGCCTACCACCCCTATTATATCGCCCGCCAGGCACATTATAGGGTCAGGGACCCATGGACACCCCTAGCGCATGACAGGGTTGTACCCATTGAGGCCGCATAGAGAGCCACAGTGCAGGCCAGTGGCCAGTAGTCCTGTGTAGCTGATTGTGGCAACGTCTAGGCGCCCACACTAGCACTCCCAGGAGGGTACACAGCACTGGTGAAGACTTACTGATCCCAGCCGGACGCCTGGGTAAGGAAACAGGGTAACTATAAGGGCCCAAAGGCCTCCTTACCAACACTTGAGAGTGATCTAACCCTTCCAGGACTCCAAGTGGGATTCACCCACGCCCTAGTAAAGCGACCCCGCTTACAGCAAACCAAGAGCCCTTCTTATATTGTTTTTCCCCTGGCCCATCTTCAGATAGGAGCACCGCTTGGGCCCCACCGAAACCCTTGTGCACGGGTCAGGTTATTAGGACCTGCAATCCGGGACTTTAGTTAGGGTAATGGTTACCGGTAACCCTAGGTTATATGCATGCAAAGAATCTACAGTAAATAGAGGTCAGAAGTACTGATTGATTATAGGAGTAATGCCTAGTATTATGGTAAAGCATTTCCTTGTCTGCACTGTTTAGTATGCTGGTAAAACGTTTCCTTCTCTGTATTGCCTGACATTATGGTAAAACATTTCCTTTTACTTGAATGTTTACTGCACTGTAAAACATGTCCGTTTACTTGAATGTTATTACAATTTGTTCACTTGTTGTGATAATATTGTTAAGTTGTTAACTGAAAGAGGTTGACGTCCATAGTGACTGCTTTGAAAATAAAAGGTCAACCTAACCCAGTGGTCGAGTGTTCTGTGCCCATTCCTGTATCAAGAGAAGACTCCAGACTGAGATCCGTGAGGTTGGGGAGGCACGGCCCCCACCGCATCTATAAGGTAACTCCTCCTTTTGGGTGTCTACACATGGCTCCACCCACTCGCGGGTGTAGCGTATTAGCATATGTCTGACAGCCTGCAGAGTACTGGACCTGGTCGTGCGGGCAGCAGCATTATTGTAGACTCGAGCCACACACCTCTGTTGTCAGCACTCAGCAGGAGCATGATGTCAGGTTACGGTTACACAGCCGGATTGCGGAGCCTGCTGCTCCTGTGGCCTCCTCCTGTAGCCAGACGCTGTTTGTTTAGCATTCTTGTGTTTTAAAGGGGCGTGGCCACGGGTCCGTGATTAGGCCACGCCCCCAACTTTACCTAGGCACGGCTAGTCTGAGACTGAGTGCAGCAGCAGCCAGCCTGGTCCTTGGTCATTGGTCCTTCCTATTGCTGGCTCCTGCGGTCTTTGGAGCAAAAGGTAATGCTTGTGTGCAGGGACTGAGTGGAACAATCTTTGTGTATTGTGTAGGGATTAAGGGGAGCAGGCTATTTGTGTGTACTGGTGTACGGACTGAGGGGAACAAGGTGTGTGTGTGTGTGTTTGTGTGTGTGTGTGTGTGTGTATGTATGTGTGCGAAGTGACATAGCAATGAGCTCTTCCCACCCAAGTGAACTGTTGCGCAGTTCCATCTTTAAGGGGATACTGCAAACTCATGAGCCTGGACAGCAGCATTTTAAATTTGAGGCCAACACCAAGCGAATCGTCCTGATTGGCTTTGGGTCTGTGGGCCGCAGGTGGCTCACTGTTGCTCTGGGAGATTTGTTTCCTAGCTCCAGCACCCCTTTGGTGCTTGTCACCTTCAAGGCCAGCCTGCACCTTCTCTCTGCCACTCAGATTTTCCAGTTCCTTCAGTAACAGACAGCAGCTTTAGTAACTCATTCCTGACCTCTCCCAGGCTAGGACCAGCGGCATCAAGCAGGGGGTGCGCCTTCATCAGGGTCACACCCAAAACCTGCACCACACTCCCTCCATCAGTGTCAGCAGTACTTGTTTCCTAGCACCGTGCCCACGATTTTTATCTTATGCCATCATATCGATCTGATCGCATCGCATGTGACCCGATCGCATGCGATGCGATGCGATCAGACCCGATTTTTAATTGTACAGCCACCCTGATGGGTGATTACTATGTTAAATGCACCCCCATTGTTAAAGCCACCCCCACTACGCATCCTCCGACCTTTTCATACCCCCACTATCCACGTCGGCGTGGAGTTGATTTTAGATAGTGTGGCGAGCGCAGCGAGCCACCGAGCCCAAAACGTGGTGAGCGGACGCGGATTACTTCACATGTATTCCGCTGCGCTCGCCACGCTTCGGGCTCGGTGCGCTCGCCACACGATCTAAAATCAACTCCATGCCGATGTGGATAGTGGGGGTATGAAAAGGTCGGAGGACGCGTGGCTGTACAATTAAAAATCGGGTCGCATCGCATGCCATTGTAATGGCATGTGATGCGACGCGATATTGAAATTGTACAGTGCAGCTCTTAAAACCCTAAAATCGGGTCCCATCGCATCCCATCGCATACCTTTAAGTAGTGGTATGCGATGGCATATGACAAGCGCCGTGCTAGAAAACAAGTACCGTGTCCACTCCCCCCAGCTGGCCACGTCCACAACCCTCACAGCTGGGCACCATCCACTGGATGGTGGCAGCGCACACAGCAAATTACGACTTTAATATCCCCGTAGTTGAACTCAGCTTCTCCTCCTTACAGTGCATTACAGGGCATTACGGTGTCTGGCATAATGTATTCAAGGGCATTACGATGTACAAGAATGTATCACAGGCATTATGATGTGTCGCATAATGTATCACGGGCATTACGTTGTGTGACATAATGTGACACGGGCATTATGATGTGTGACATAATGTGACATGGGCATTACAGTGTGTGGCGTAATGTATCACGGGTATTATGGTGTGTCGTATATGGTGAACTTGCGTCGGTGCTAGGGGGCACCAGACAAAACTTTGCCATGGGCATCAACTTATCTAGGGCCTGCTCTGCTCCCTCCTCGGGCACCTCCTCCTCTGATGCTTCTGCAGCCAGGTGAGGTGACCAGTCTGCATGGCTCCTATGAAGGCCGTGGTGTGGTCACACACTCAGCTGCTGCCCTGCCATTCGCCCGTGCATGCCCCTGTCATTTCCAGCATTTTACTGCAGTGTAAAGAAAGGTCCCGCAGCATCATTAGTTATACTGTGGGCTGTAACTTTGCTTTGCAGCTGCAGCAGAACACCCCCGCTTTCTCTATTGCCGGGACTCGATTGATGTCACTGACTGCCTCGGCTTCCAGGAACAGCAGTGGGAGAAGGTCTGCGGCTGCTGGTACCTACTATGGAAGAAATGTCGGGGGCGTACAGCTGTCCTGCTGTTGCCGTGGCTGTATCAGAGGTTATTTCAAATGTCCCGCTGGCTCGCAAGCCAATTGAAACTGGCGGCAACCTATCAGGCAGTGGTGGCTCCTAAATTGGCTGCTGGACTGTGTGCTGGCAAGCCGGTGTGACATTTGAAATAGCCCCTGACCTGAGCCGCTGGGTTGCCCACTGCGCAGCTATATTCCCATTACACCACTCTGTCCAGCTGTAATGGGGACAGCAAGTGCACTGCTCTGCCCAGGGTGCACTCGCTGAAAGGATGTTATCCCCCATGGCAACCAGCATTTAACTACCCCTGGCATCAAGCATGTATTCCCCATCCCCAGTGGCAATGAGCATTTCATCCCCCCTGGCAACAAGCATGTAATACCTTGAAGCAATGAGCATTTAACTCCGCCTGACATCAAGTCATCCCTCGTGGCAAAGAGCATGTACCTCCTGACAACCAGCATGTAGGTAAGCGCCAATTATGTGGCATAATATGCAATATGAATTCCGGTGTGTGGTGTAATGGGCATTAAGGCGTGTGGCATAATTATGGGGCATTACCATGTGTGGTCTAATGTGTAATGGGCACTATGGTGTCAGAGTTTGGCATGTGAGAGTGTGAGGGGACCTACCTACGGGTAAGTATAGTAAGATAGGTAAGTATCAGTATGAAAGTTTTTTTTTGACTATTTTTAATACTGTGGAACTACAAGTGCCAGTGGGCCCTTTAATGACCCGCATGCTGGGACTTGTGGTTCTCCAAGTCCCAGCATGCGGGGGAGGCTTGCTGAGACTCAAAGTTCCACAGTATTAAACAATAGTTTATTCTATTTTTTACACTGGAATCAGCCCGGTGACCACACCCCAGGGTCACCGGGGACAGCACCAGTTTTCAGCCTGGTCTGGTAAGTCCTGGAGGGGGGGGGGGCCTTTATTGGGGGGGTCCCCACTCCCCCAGGACCCCTGGCCAGGCTGGCTGGTCGGTAGGGTTAATGCTTTGGCCGGGGGGACTTGTATAAAAAGTCTCCCCCCGGCTGTGGCAATACCCTGCTGGCTGGTTGGGCCTGGGGCCAGCGGCGTAACTATAGCACCGCAGCCCCCGCCACCGCGGGGGGGGGGGGGGGGGCGCCGGGGGCTGCGGTGCTATAGTTACACCCCCCCTCCCCAATCCCCCGCAGACTTACCTATCTCGCTGGTCCCGGCGGCTCCGTTCTTCTGCTGAGGACCACCACAAAATGGCCGCCCCCCATATAGCACACAGTTCTCTGAAACTGTCTGCTGTATGGGGGCGGCCATTTTGTGGTGGTCCTCAGCAGAAGAAGAACGGAGCCGCCGGGACCAGCGCTAAAGGTAAGGCTGCAGGGGATTGGGGGGGTTTGCATGGGCGGCGGGGGATGGGGGGGGGGGGTTTGCATGGGCGGCGGGGGATTGGGGGTGCTTGGCGGGGGGGCGGGGGGCGCCCAAAACTTAGTTACGCCACTGCCTGGGGCTGGTTCTTTTTTTTTTTTTTAAATATATTTTATTGGATTTTTTCCATACAAAATAAAGAAACAATTGTCAAACAGATGACCGATGAGTTACAAGCATGACATAACAGGATCCTGGTACAAAGACAATGTATACAACAGTCCTATATGGCAGCGTTACATACAAATAACATTACTCTAGATCAATAGGAATAATATAATAAAGATCCTAAAAAAAGGAAAAAAGAGAAATATACTTGTATCCGATCTAAGAAAGAATAGAAGTAAATTAGAATAAGATAAACTTACTCTTGAAAACAAAACAGCTGTATGGGGGGGGGATACAGACATACAGGGGGAGGGGCACACATTAGGAAGACAATGTAGGGGAGTATAAAGTGAGAAATCAAAGTCAGAAGATCTGGTGATGCTGTAATAAAATACGAATAATATACATCATATTTAATCAGGAATATCAATTACCAGTCGCAATCCGGCGTAGCAGACTCCAGGAGGTATTTTCAAACAGCCTCATAATGTGATCTTGAGATTGAGTATCGAGAGTGTTAATAAAGTACTCCCATTTTTTATAGAATTTCTCTACACCTGCCTCTATATCAGGAATCGTAGAACGTCTGTCACAGTATAAAATTTGAATCAATTTCTGTTTAACTTCTATAAGTGAGGGAGCGGACCGGGTAGTCCAATGAATAAGTATAATTTTTTTTGCTACCGTGATTATTGTGGCTAGTAGTCGAATTTTATATTGTTTATTTTGTGTGTCGGAGCCTAAATTCCAATTTTTGAAATTACCACAGATGCACGCCAATGGGTCAGGGGTCAGGTGCAGGGAGAGCATGGAATTAATAAATTGTATCACTTTGTTCCAGAATTTCCGTATCTTCCCGCATCCCCAGATGCAGTGGAAGAAGTCTGCGTGTGATGATGCGCATTTTACACATGCCCCTGTCTCTAAGTCCGTCATGTGTTTCCTCTGGGCAGGTGAGATGTATGCTCTGTGGATCATTCTGATATGAACTTCCTGTAAATAGGAGGATTGTAGATATTTGAGGGTAGAGTCATATTGGGACAGAAGATCGGGCAGTGCGGAAATACTTGGAGTATCTGTGGACCATTTTTGTAAGGTTGTAGACCAACTAGAAGACGCTGTTAAAGAGGTTAATGGTATATACAGGGAGCTAATTCTGTATGGGACAGAGGGGATAAGTTTGAGAAGAGATTGGAAAAGGCATGTCAAATTATTAGAATTATTAGGTTTAGGAAGTGATTGGACATAGTGCCTAACTTGAAGGTACATGAAGAAATTTTGGGCGGGGAGTTGGTATCGTGATTGGAGGTCAGCAAATGAAAGCAATTCCCCTCCGGGGTCAAACACTTTATTGATGGAGGCCAGGCCCTTCATTTTCCATTGGGAGAAGGTGGAGTTAGTTAGAGACGGAGGAAAGGCTGGATTGCCCCATAGAGAGATATATGGAGAGTATAAGGGATTACAATGAAATTTCTTTGAGATGGTTATCCAAGCTCTGTATGTATCGGTAAATAAAGGATGTTCTTTAATAAAAGTTGGGAGTTCCGACCATTTAGTGTGAAGCAGACCATTTGGGGAGAACGGGGCAAACAGAGCGGAATCTAGTTGGGTATCTGTGTATGAACTGTTGTCAAGCAGCCAGTCACCAATATATCTGAAGAATATGGCGTTGGAGTATTGTGTCAGGTCTGGAAAACCCAGTCCTCCTTTGTTACGGGGCAGACGCAGTTTGGCGAGGGCTATTCGGGGTCTTTTCCCTTGCCATAGGAAGCGAGAGAAAAGGGAATTGAGGGCCTTTATATCCTTGGGTTGGAGAGTTATGGGTAGCATCTGCATTATATAAAAAATTTTGGGGAACAGTACGCTTTTGATCGCCGCCATTCGTCCTAAAAGGGAGATGGGCAGGGACATCCAACTATCTAAGTACCTCTTGATTTTTTCAATTATTGGGGTAAAGTTTATTTTATATAGATCAGCAAGGTTCGAGGGAATATTAATGCCTAAATATTTAATGGAAGTGAAGGAGATGTGGAAGGGTTGGAGTGACGGTGATGTTTGGAAGTATAATGGTGCACCTTGAATCGGGAGGACCTCTGATTTGCTTAAGTTCACTTTATATCCCGAGACCCGGCCGAAGGTAGCTATCAACTCGAGTACTGCGGGAAGAGATGTAGAAGGGTTAGATAAGAACAAAATCATATCATCAGCATACAAAGATACTTTAAGTACATGATCTCGGACAGAGATCCCCTCGATTAGGGAGGAATTACGAATCGCAATCGCTAAGGGCTCTATAGCGATGGCAAATAGAAGGGGGGATAATGGGCAGCCTTGCCTGGTGCCCCTTGACACTGTAAATGATGAGGAAATAGAGCCATTACATGATATTTGAGATACTGGGGAGCTATATAAAGTGCGTAAGATGTTAATGAAGCCAGGGTTAAAACCAAAATGATGCATTGTTGTAAAAAGATATTCCCAGTTAACTAAATCAAATGCCTTCTCGGCGTCGAAGGAAATAATTAGCTTGGGGGATGAGGGGGGTGTGTTTGACATTTGATGGATAGTTCCTAGCAACTTCCTAACATTTATTACGGAGTGTCTGCCCACTATGAACCCTGTCTGGTCCGGGTGGATGATCCGCGGCAAATGGAATTTTAATCGGTCTGCCAAGATTTTCGTAAATACTTTGTAGTCAAAGTTAAGTAGTGAAATGGGTCTGTAGGATCCCGGCTGAGCTGGATCTCTGCCCGGCTTGGGGAGCAGTCTAATAACCGCAGAATTGAAATATAGCGGAATGGATTGGGTAGTGATGATATGATTATAGAATTTAACCAAATAGTCGCCAAGCCGTGGCAAGAGAATCTTGTAGAATTCTGCGGACATACCATCCGGACCAGGGGCTTTCGAAGGTTTAGACTGTTGGATCACTCTCGTGACCTCGTCTAGTGTGATTGGGGCTTCTAATCTATCAGCATATTCCTCAGGGTATTGAGGGAGGGTGGGGAACACCCAGGAGGAGGGAGATGACTCTATCGGGGTGTCACTTATGTTCTGGGGGGGTTCTGTATAGATCTGAGAATAAAAAGTCCTCATCACATCGGTTATCTGGCTGCTTGACGATACCATAGTTCCATCTGCGTTACGTAAGGGGTGTACTAATGTGGTTGGTTGCGAGCCTCGCAGTATATTCGATAAGAGTTTGCCCGTTTTATTTCCGTAGCGGTGAAATCTGAAATTAGATGAGAACATATACCTTTCACTTTTTGATTTTAGGTATTCATCAAAATGAATTTTAGCCGTGTTGTAGGCTGTTTTATTGCTAGGGGATGGGGTCGATTTAAATGCCTGGAACGAGTTTGTGAGATTTGTTTGTAAATCAAGGTAGGCTGTGGCCATCTTTTTATTTTCAGCTGCAACGTAGGAGATAATTACTCCGCGCATGACAGCCTTCCCTGATTGCCAAAACAAAGCTGGGTTTGACTCCGCGCTTTCTGTATTTGTGTGTTGGAAATCCATCCAGGCTGCATCTAATTTATTTCGAAAAGAGATAGATTGGGAGAGGTAGTTTGGGAATTTCCATAGTCTGAAAGAGCCTCTGTTAGTGTTGGTGTGGAGGCTTATCCACATAAGGGCATGATCGGATAAGCAGATTGGTTCAATGACAGTTTCTTGGATATTAGGGAAGAGTGAGGAGGCCAGCAGAATATAATCTATTCTAGATAGAGTTTGATGGGCGGAAGAAAGGCAAGTGTAGTCTCTTTCTGTTGGATTGATTGCCCTCCATGCATCTATAAGTTGGAGTTGTTTGGCTAGGGCAGGTACACCTAGTTTTGGTAGTGTAATGGGGGTTCTTTGGGAGGAGGATCTGTCTAGGATGGGCGAGGATATTAAGTTGAGATCTCCCAGTAATATTAGAGTGGAGGGGTCATACGGGAGCAGTCTAGCAATTAGGGATGTGAAAAAAGCTTTCTTGTATACATTTGGGGCATATACCGTACAGAAAACATAAGGAACATTGTCAATTGTTATGTCCGCTATGAGGTATCGACCGTCGGGATCAATATCGGTCTTGGTGATGGAGACATTTAAACAGCGTTTAACAAGAATAGCCACACCGCGAGATTTGGAATTGAATGGGGCAGCTGCCAGTAATTTCCAGCCCATCATCTGTAATTTGAGATGTTCGGCTGCAGTCAGATGCGTCTCCTGGAGACAAGCCACATCCAATCCCAACCTGGCAAGATAGGTAATGATTTTCCTTCTTTTGGCCGGGGAGTTAATACCTCCCACGTTCCAAGTTCCAATTTTTAAAGACATTTAAGTAATAGGAGAGTCGTAATCGCACCAGTGTAAGGTAAGAATACTAAACCCATAAGATTTCGGTTTATAGGAGGGGGGGTGGGACAGAACAGGAGGAGGGTGACAGACAGACAAGGGGGGACAGAACAACACGTAAGAAAACAAGGTTAATGAAGGGCACGGTGGCCCAATTCGAATAATCTGAGGTAAGCAACTGAGCATGACTATACCAATTACTATTACTATAAAACCAAACATAATCACTCTAGTTAGAGGGGTTATAGCAATGAACCTCGAACCTAACCACTTTGAATAAATGATATAAAAAGGATGAATTTTAAATACGCCCCGGCATTAATTTTACTCTATTATAATGCAAGACAATAAGAGCAATTCCGTGGTATTCAACACAATTAAAGAGCCATGTAGGCCTCTGAAAACTGGCTATGAACTTACTGTGAAAGTAGCCTAACATGTTAAGTTGTAATTTTAAATGAACACATAACAACTGTTTAAACATATTGGACTATGCCGCTAGGCATCGCTAGATGTGGGGAACCTGTGAAGTTCATCCGCGTCCTGGTGGAGGGTCAGATATATCTGGCGAATGATCAACGTGCTGTCTTTCCTCCCTGAGAAACGACTCGGCGTCTTGTGGGGTGTTGAAGTCTTTGAAGGAAGTCCCGTCAAAGATTCTCAATTTGGCTGGGTAGATCATTGCAAATTTTTTCTGCTCTGTCACCAGACGAGAGCAGATCGGGGAAAAAGCTTTTCGGGCACGAGACAGTTCCACGGAAAAGTCTTGAAATAGAAACAGTCTAGAGGATTCCCAGAGAATTTCTTTTTTGCTCCGAGAGGCTGACCAGATGGCTTGTTTGTGGAGATAGTTGAGGCAACGAAACAGGACCACTCGGGGGCGGTTGGATGTAGATGTGGGATTTTGGCCCACCCTGTGGACTCTTTCGATTACCATGTCTCGACAGTCCGTTTCTATGCCTAAAAGGGAGGGCAAGGTGTTCCGGACGAAGTGAGCTAGTGCTGGGCCCTTAATTGTTTCTGGAAGGCCTACCAGGCGGATATTGTTCCGTCGTGACCTATTTTCGAGATCATCCACCTTATTCCAGAGCTGGTAGTTGCTTTTGTCTAGTCGTGGTACATCTCTTTTCAGGCGGGAGACATCCTGGAAGATTTCGCCGACTCTGTGTTCGGTTTCCTCAACCCTGTGGGTGAGGTGGTGTAGCTGAGCTGTGATGTCTGCTACCGCTTTGGACAGTAATGGACCCATAGTAGCTGTAATTGCATCCACTACCACATTATATGTAACATAAGAGTCTTGAGCTGCCACTGCTTTTTTATGGACAGGTGATTGATCTTGACTCTCAGAGTCGGTTGTCGTATACGGTTCTGCTCGTCTCTTCTCCTGACGCTGCGGGAGGGACTGCATGGTAGCGGAGGGCAGTGGGGGCTTGTTTATGAAAGATACTATAAAAGTATGCGGGTCAGAGTAGAAAAGTATGTATGAATGATATCTGTATCAGAGCGTATCGGAGACAGTGGTCGAGGTGAGGCTCATATAAGAGATGTTCAGTACATGACCATGGTAATTAGCATAGAGAATAAGATAGACAAAATCAGCTGCAAGTGAGATTCAAATGGAGATAGCTAGTTGTAGGATGTGGGTAGCAGAATGACCAGCATATCTGCAATCATTTATGTAAGAAAACTTGTCTTCAGGTGGGCAGCATACAATTTCAGCAAAAGGCCATAAAGGTCTTTTTAGGGGGGTGATGGAGGATGGAAACTTCCACCTGTGGCTGCAGACCAGGCAGGGAGCAGAGACAGAGTCTCAGTGAGAAGCTGCAAAAAGGCTGGGGAAAGTCTCTTAGCTGCCGGTGATATATATGTACAGCTTTTTATCTGATAGTTGAGGAGCAGCAAACAGATATGCTTAGAGTTCAGTCGTGCTGGGGCTGTTCAGTATAGACAGGATTGTACTCACTGTTTTGTAATGAGGCTTCTCTGTGAGTTGCTGTCGTATATAAAATGGCTGCCAGCCTGTGAGAGTAGAGGACCTTCAATGGCGTCTCCTGTCCCTCCAGTTCAGGCAGACTGCTGTAGATGTCCGCTGGGAGCGTCCACGGAGGCAGGAGGAGTGGTACAGGGTGTGGGAGACAGATTGGGTGTTTCTAGCGGGTTTCCAAGCCCGCGATCGTTGTCGCGGTATCCGCGTCCCGGCTGGCTGCAGAAATCGAGGCCCCGGCTTTTCCGGCGGGTAGGCCGCAACCCGCAGGGACGCTATATAACGTCCCCCGGCTCCGCTGCGCTGCCCGCTCGATGCCCGCTGCTTCTGTGGGGTGAGGGAGGTCGGCTGGTATGTAGGAAGGGGGTATGAAACTCCCCAAAGTGGCTGTTTGTGGCTATGGGGTAGCGGAGCTTCAGCAGGATGCGTCTGCTCTCTCTCCCGGTCAGGCCACGCCCCGCCTGGGGCTGGTTCTTAAAATACGGGGGGGACCCCTAGTCATTTTGTCCCCCGTATTTTGGGATTGGAGCCTGCGGCCTGGAGCCTGGGGCCAGTTTTAAAAAATCGGGGAACCCCTATTTGCCGGGTTTCCTGATTTTTTTATTACCAGCCCTGGCTCTTTCAGCCTGGTGCTGGTTATGGCTGTGGGGGGGACCCCACGCCGTTTTATTTATTTATTTATTTTTCTATTTTTTTTTTACACAATGCAGTCTGCACGGATCTGACTGATCCGTGCAGACTGCCTGTACGAATTCGTATTAGCGGCCGCTAATACGAATGGATACGCCATCAGAGGATTACAAAGCAGTCATATTTGACTGCTTTGTAAATAATCCTCCGGAACATGAATTTGCATACGGCTAAAACAGCCGTATGCAGTCGTATTCATTCGTATTCTTAGTAAATACGCTCCACATCGCGGGGCTCGGTGGCTCGCTGCGCTCGCCACACTATTCTATTCTCAACTCCACGCCGACGTGGATAGTGGGGGTATGAAAAGGTCGGAGGACGCGTACCGCCGCCCCTCGCGGGCTCGCAGCGCTCGCCACGCTTCGGGTTCGCGTGGATCGTGGGGTGGCGTTAAAAATTGTGGGGGACATATTTTTGCTAAGGATTCCTATTTGGGCTCTGTGGCCCATTTAACATTGTTTCCTATGGCAAAATCGCGGGCATTGAAGTGAAAAATCGGGTCCATTTAAAAATTTAACATTGATCCCTATGGGAAATCGCGGGCATCGCGTCGGTCGCGTCGCACCCATTAATTTAGTGCATACGATGGACGCGATGCCCGCGATGGGCGCCGTCCTAGGTAAAGAGTACCATAATGTGCAATGGGCATTACGTTGTGTGGCATAATATGTAATGGGCATTACCTGGACATAATGTGGACATAATGTGTATTAGGCTAGGATACACCCCTTGTAATTAGGCTCCACCCATTGTTGATTTGGTGCCGCCCACATGAGGCCACTTCCAGATATTTTCCAGGGCCACTTTTAGTCCCCAATCCGCCCCTGTGTCCACATGATCACAATTATTGCACGTTCACCTGGTAATTCTTCACATTGTTCAATGTGTGCCCCCTTCTCTCTGGCTTTGTGCTAGAGTCAGGGCAGCCGAGAGGGGGGGGGGGGGGGGGGAGTGGGTCCTAATTACCCAGGCCCAGGCTTGCTGAAGAGGCCCGGCAGGGGCCCTGGTCCAACCCCTCCCTTCCTCCTCTATCCCTCCTGGACAGCAACAACAGCACACACTTCTACAGCATGAGAGTCTTACTGACAGCGTGAGAGCTTGTGCTGAGCCTGCTGTCAGCACAGAACATGCTGGAGGTCTGTGCTGTTGCTGCTGCTGGGTTTAGAGTTTTTAGAGTTTTCTTGCACCCCCCTCTAAAGATTTGGGGGGGGGGGTGGCCAAAGCGTGGGAGGGGCCACACCTCCCACACTTAGGCCACTCCCCAAAATGTTACCGGGGCCCGGCATCCATCTCGGCTGCCCTGGCTAGAGTCCACAGTACATGCGCAGGTCTCCAGGATCCCAGGCCTTGTTCCCAGGGACTCCTCTACTGTGCATGCGCAAATCACTGGGAAAATGGGCACTACACCAATGGCCTTATTCATTTAGTATTGCATATGATAAGCTGCTTAGTACATGCTATCCTTATAAGTGCAATAGCAGGAGAACGTACATACCACCACCTGCCTGCATACCACCTTCTTCCTGCATCCGCGATTGCATTAACCTGCAATGACCATCGGTCTTAATGTTCTTTTGTGACTGCAGCCTGAGTAAGTCTAACCTTACTAAAGCAGCATGTCGCAGGGAGTCTTGTGAGGCCTGGGAAACTGTGTTTTGCTGTGAGGTCCTTGGTCTGGCCACTCTCAGAAAACAGGGATGACACGCCTCATTTTTGTAAACGTCAACTGCCCCGTCCCTCCCGCCCATGTCAACTGGGCAGAGTCAAAAATGGAGAGATATGGGGATTATGGACCAAAATAGCGCACTGCTGCCTGATAAAAAAAAAAAAGTTTTTAAAATGTCCCCACATTGTTAAACAACTTTAAACACAAACCAACTCTGAACAGTATACAATCATCAAGGCGCAAATGTGTATATCCGATGAAGGAATGTCTAATGTCCCTTATTAATAAGTTCCAGTTTTCTTCACCTGTGGTAGTTAGATGGACTTCAGTGTGCTTTACTGTCATCGTGCAAATAGCTCAAACCACGTAGGAAAATACAATAAAAACAACCACTGTGATATATCGATTAAATAGCGCGGCTGCTGAGTTGCAAACACATTTACTGACCTCTCCACACTTAAGCGCTGTAGACAAAAAAATAAATAAGCCTCTTGTTTAAATAGTGGGGAATATATTTAGGGACACAGGAGTGTGAACAGTCATTTCACCTGGACCCTGAACCTTGTTCAGCCTGTCGCAGATTAGTGAAGGGTCAGAGCTACTTACGGTACCTTTGCACAAATAGCAAAATCCTTTCAGTTTTTCGTGGAATTGCGTATAGACTTGCAAGTCGATGTTGGTTTGCTGTCCATGCACAAAGGGCGGATTTACACAGTCATCTGCAAGTGCAGCGTGACCTTGTAATGTCACACCACACACAGCCGGGTTGCTGCGGGCAGGGCAGAGCAGTGGCTGATGGACTGTTCTGCGGCGCTGCTCAGACTCGGGGGTTACAGAATAAACTCGCCCAGTGGGAAGCGCTCCCTAAAAAAAAAAACACTACTGAAGGGGTTAATGATCAGGCCTATAGTTAGATCAGATGCCAAATTTTACTAACCTGCCTTTTGGGGTTGTCAGATTTGCAATTATTATATGTTAGATCAGTGCCAGATTAAGCCTTCGGGGGGCCCGGGGCACTTTAGACAGGGTGGCCCCCTTGCACTTGTCATTACTGGCCGCAAACTGCATGGGGGAATATTACACTGTCAAAACACAGAGTAAAGGCAGTATAAACTTGGTCAATGGGTAACTTCAGGGGATATATATATATATATATATATATATAGGACAAGGGGGTCCCGGCACTCGTCCTTGTAGGTGCAAATACTTGAGGTGCCTTTCAATTTTCAGACGAAAAGATGTAGCAAAGCAAATGCAGATGGCACTCTCAAGATTATACAAATTCTGCGCGGCGGCAGCAATGATGAAACAAAAGGATCAACACAGGCTTGTGTGTCAAGGGCTTTGCCCGAAACGTTGACACACAAGCCTGTGTTGATCCTTTTGTTTCATCATTGCTGCCGCCGCGCAGAATTTGTATAATCTTGAGAGTGCCATCTGCATTTGCTTTGCTATATATATATATATATATATATATATATATATATATATATATATATATACACACATACATACATACATACATACCACATGAAAAGTCTGTGTTTGACCCTCTGCACCTTACTCTGTAGGAGACCCTCACAGTCCCAGTGCTCAGCCTCTGCCCTCTGGTGCAAAGTGTTATGGGACTTAGTCAACTCCCAGTAATGCACTGCACACTTGGTTCCCAATGCTCACCACCATTAATCATTGTCACATTGGCAGATAGGTGAAGCTGCAGCACTACCCCACTCCCATGCACAAAACCTTTAGCTAAAAAAATAAATACATGCCAACCACAGGGGGCCCCTAGCTAGAGGGGGGCCCAGGGGCACTGACCCCTTGTGCCCCCATTATAATCCGGCCCTGTGTTAGATGAAGGATGTACCTAGTTATCCTTTTAATTGCAGATATAGAAGGTGGTTGTGAAACAGGTGGAATTTGGGGGCTTCAGAATTAGAAGGTAGGGGGCTCTGTCCTAGAGGTTCCACACACATACTAGACACTGAAAAGTAATGTCTTTAGTATACAATTGGCCAGATGCACTAAGCTTCATATAGTGATAAAATGAAGAGTGATAAACAACCAACCAATCAGCTCCTGTCTGACATTTTTCAAACCCAGTCTGTAACATGGTAGGTAGGAGCTGATTGGCTGGTTGTTTATCACTCTCCATTTTATCACTTTTTAAAGGCTCAATGTCTTTACTGTGCAACATATAATGAAGGGATGTCTCTTACCTCATTGACTTGGGCCTGTGTTTGAAGCAGTCTTCGGCTGCTACTTTGGGGGATGCCGGCTGCACCTGACCTGAAAACAAATATTATCTAGATGAAGAAAGGCATCATACAGAACTTCCCACCTGACAGATCACAGCAGAACTTTTCAACATATCAAATTAGCATAATCCATTTATAACTTGACCTGAAAAAAACAATACAAAAAATTAAAGTATTCCTTCCTAACTGCAATCTGGTAGCCAGCCTTCATTATGTAAGTACTCTTACCTGTCTCCGGAAATTCTGCTCCTTTGCTTTTAAATGTAAGTATGATATTAATGGTCCAATGTCCAATATGCATTTATAAAATATAAATGTCCTTCCTGCCAAAGAGTAAACAGTTCGGGCCTATTTTGCTGTCAGATACAGTGACACGTAAGTAGAATAATATTGCTTTAGATTGTATGGAATAGCCAGGGATAGGGATGATTTGGGAGCATTTCTAAATGTCGCCTGACAGCAGATGTTTTCGGTTGGTGTCAGGTTCTAAATGTCACAGCTGTAGTAAAGGGGCAGCTACAGGGGAAAATACCACAGTATAGAGAATATGAGAACTAGAGCTAGTAATATTGATGGAGGCTATAGCTGAAATACAAACTTATGACTAGACATTGATTATAGAAGGCTATAGGACAAATGAAGGGAACTATAGAGGAGTTTTTTTGGTACTTGTTTCCTAGCACGGCGCCCACGATATTCAGTCATATGGCATCGCATCGCATGCCATATACCTGCATGCGATGCGATTTTAAATTATATAAGCCCCTATACGGTTTTTAATTGTATAAGCACCCTAATGGGTGCTTACAATGTTAAATGCACCCCCACGCCAATCCCACTATCAACGCCAACCCGAAGCGTGGCGAGCGCAGCGAGCCCACGAGGGGCGGCGGTACGCGTCCTCCGACCTTTTCATACCCCCACTATCCACGTCGGTGTGGAGTTTATTTTATATAGTGTGGCGAGTGCAGCGAGCCACGGAGCTCGAAGCGTGGTGAGCGCAGCGAGCCCCGTGAGGGAACGCGTATTACTTTACATGTATTCCGCGTCCCCTCGCGGGGCACGCTGTGCTCACCACGCTTCGGGCTCGGTGGCTCGCTGCACTCGCCACACTATATAAAATCAACTCCACGCCGACGTTTATAGTGGGGGTATGAAAAGGTTGGAGGACGCGTACAGCCGCCCCTCGCGGGCTCGCTGCGCTCGCCATGCTTCGGGTTGGCGTTGATAGTATGGGTGGCGTGGGGGTGCTTTTAACATTGTAAGCACCCATTACGGTGCTTATACAATTATTTATCTTATAGGGGGCACATTTAACATTGAAAACACCCATTAAGGTGCTTATACAAATTTAAATCGTATACCATTGTATATGGCATACAATGGCATACAATGCGATGGTATACAATTTAAAATTGTATAACATCGGCTGCCATCGCGTAACATCGCATCGCATACCATCGTATGCCTTATGGTATGCGATGGGCGCCGTGTAGTGTGGCCAATCCCGGGATCGGCGGGATCCTGGGATTTGGCCTAAAAAAGTCCGGGATTTCAATCCCGGGATTGGAGTATCCAATCCCGGGATTTCGGGATTAGACTGCGCATGCGCAGTCTAATGCCGGGCAGCGTCTGAGCATTCGCTCAGACGCTGCCCGGCTGTTCCCGTAGCCTGACCCCGGCGTGCGGCCTGCGTAGCGTGACAGTAGAGGTCACGCTGCGCAGGCCACATGTCACCAGTCACCACCCGCCTCTTCTCCGCCCACCCGCCTGCCCGCCGGCCTTCCTCCGCCCACCCGCCTGCTGACTTCTAAGGAGGTGCACTTGCCGGGAGACACCGCGCACCTCCAAACCCACTCCCGGCCGCCCGCTCCCTAATGTAAGTAAATGTGTGGGTCGGCCGGTGTGGGTTTATTGAAAATAATGGCATTTTTGGTGCGGATGCCAATCCCGGGATCCCGGGAATCCCGGGATTGAGGATTTTTCAATCCCGGATCCCGGGATTGAAAAAATGCCCTGGGATTGGCATCCCTAGCGCCGTGCTAGGAAACAAGTACCGTTTTTTTATATGTAACATCCTGTCTGAAACAAATATTGTAGGAAGCTACCACTGGTAAGGTGACAACACAGAGAGGCCTTATGGGTACACTGCAACACAGACACTGATGGACTTCTGACTGGAGTTACTCACCAAGAATTACAGGTTGTACTAATATTCAATTACTAATGCAATTACAAAATCCTCATGTGGGTGATTTCCCCCATTCAGATATAACTTGGGTACTTGTTTCCTAGCACGGCCACAACGATCTTGATCTGGGGCATCGCAGGTAAAAAAATCGCGTCGGTTGCATCGCATGCGGGCTAAAAAATCACATGCGATGCGACCGACGTGATGCCCGCGATTTCCCATAGGGAACAATGTAAAATGCCTCAATGTAACCAAATCAACATAGGGAACAATGTTAAATGGGCCAGAGACCCCAAAAAAAAACCCATACCAGTGAAATGGCCCCCCAAAAATAGTTAACGCCACCCCACGATCAACGTGAACCCGAAGCGTGGCGAGGGGCGGCGGTACGCGTCCTCCGACCTTTTCATACCCCCACTATCCACGTCGGCGTGGAGTTGAGAATAGATTAGTGTGTCGAGCGCAGCGAGCCCCGCGAGGGGACGCGGATACCTTCACAGGTAAACGCGTCCCTTCGCGGGCTTCACAGGTATCCGCGTCCCCTCGCGGGGCTCGCTGCGCTCTCCACGCTTTGGGCTCGGTGGCTCACTGCGCTCGCCACACTAATCTATTCTCAACTCCCCGCCGACGTGGATAGTGGGGGTATGAAATGGTTGGAGGACGCGTACCGTCGCCCCTCGCGGGCTCGCTGCGCTCGCCACGCTTTGGGTTCACGTTGATCGTGGGGTGGCGTTAACTATTTTTGGGGGGCCATTTCACTGGTCAGGGGTTTTTTTTGGAGTCTCTGGCCCATTTAACATTGTTCCCTATGGGAAATCGCGGACATCGCGTCGGTACCATCTTATGCTTATTTTGGCCGCATACGATGCGACCGACGCGATTTTGACTTTTTCAATGCATTTCAATGGGAAATCGCGGGCATCGCGTCGGTCGCATCGCAGACCATTAAAAATTACCCGCGATGCCCGCGATTGTGGCCGTGCTAGGAAACAAGTACCATAACTTGTAACAGTGTAAGTAGAATTTTGACAGAGGAAGTCAGACTATACCAATGCCAGCTGCCCCAAGTGGCAAAATAACTAACTAGACATGAGTTATACTGGACATAGGCTGCATACCTCCCAACATTGGGGGGGAGGAAAAATCAGGACAGGACAGTGGCAGCTTCAGAGATGGGGGCCACAGTGCAATCCAAAAATCAAATAGGACAGGCAGTGAGCTTTCTAGACAAATCCTAGCAAATGTGCATCTTGAGTCCTTTAATGGGGGGTTTTAACACTATCCTGCAGTGATCCAGCATCAGGGGGTAAAATAGTGTGATAGCACTGACAGCAGAAGCAACTCTTTTATTATTATTATTTTTTTTACTGAGCCGCTGCCCGAGGGCTCTCATTTACTTTTCAATGCATTGAGCAAACGTGAAAAAGCATATAGTCAGATATGTACATTGGCTCATTTCCATGTAGTCTTGCTGAACTTAACTGTTGGTCTAAATACTGACATTTGAATTATAAATAGAATCTCATTCAATTTATGATATCTGACGCACACCTCCGTTATTAATTTACAAATAATTATTATATTTTTAGGACAGATTCAGTTGTGTGGTGAATATTTTTTGTTGGTGTGTTTCACACTGTTAATTATAATATCTTCACCTGTATTTTTGCACCTCACAATACAATCACAATATTCTATTTAATTTACAGTTGAACTCTTCACCCTTCTTCTTTCACTTCTCTTTTCAGGACAGTAGGGACACTACAATATTGAATATATTTTCATTGCAGCTGTATTTCTGTACAGTAGGTACATTTGTATTTCTTTATAATGTTTTAAAGCTTTTGTGGTCTTGATGCTTACAGTATCATAGTACCAGTGGTTACATTTTAAAATTGTCAATAAAGGTTATGTTTTATCAATTCCCTGAGTGTGCCGTAAACAGGGAGTACAGTCTTGTTTCTCTGTTAAAAGTTTACTCCAGAGAACACCTTCTCTTTTTAAATGTTATTTTAAGTGGTATTAATATTGGATTAATATCTTAAGGTGGCCATACACTAGTGCGAGGTATCACATGCGGTACCTCGCAAGTGATACCTCGCAATCTCACCCGGCAGCAGCTGGGAGGTAGGAACGCATAAGATACATTGTATGTGTTCCTTTTACATACAATGTATCTCATGCGATCCTAGCAGGGGCTACGGGCTGTGACAAATTATCATGGTAGCCTGTAGGATCTTTTTAAAAAAAAGAAGAAAAAAAGAACTGTTTGGGGGAACGCACTGATCATTTTAAAATGTAACTTTTATTAGTATTAGTTTAATATTCCCTATATCAGGGTTGGGGAATTCATGTAAACAGCCGAAAAATGTATAAGAGTTAAAATCACGTACAACATATACACAAATACATAGAGTGTGTTTAAAGAGAATAAAATATTTGTGTGTTTAAAATTTACACAGGTTTTTGTCCAAAAGAAATGTCCATTTAATATAGCCCAGAAGGAGAATTTATTAGCCACTGATAATAATCTGTGGTTATAGCTCTGATATTGCAGCAAGAAATTGGTATATCATGCCCTTATTAAGGCACAATATGCTTGTTGTCAGGATGTTTCAATTTATAGTATAAAACTGATACACATTTGACACTGAGCACAGTAACAAGATGTTACAATGTGTCACAATTTGTTTAGGACGTATTGTGGCTTTATTAGCACAAATGATGTTCTATTGGCGCCCTCCTCTGGTCATTCCATGTGCATTGAAAATGCTCATAGCTACAAATAATGATATCTTGGTGCCCTCCTTTGATCACTGCATTGTTTCTGTGGTTCAGTGTGCTATTTATTTATATAATGCACTACTTTCTATCAGAGTTTTTACTGGGTGTAGTTAAATACTACCCCTTCTTTTAAGATATTAGATATTATTTATCAAATCATTATTCAAATTTCATATAATTCAGGCTAACAGACATCTTTCAGACAGAACATGTGCCAACGCAGCGTTTCGCTGTTCACCAGCTTTTTGAAGGCCACTCTCCCATCCTCAAAGGGTCTCTCCATCCTGTAAAAAATAGTGATAAATCAATCTATAAGGTTGTGCGGATACACATCACACTCCTCACGGAGTAAATACCTATGTGAGCCTGTAGGATCTGCAAGGTGCCCGGGAATGTGCCTCACATCGCAATCGCAGGTAAATGACATGCATCGAAATCACATTTAAAAAAATGCCCATATCACAATAGTGGATGGGGGCCTTTAGCTGTAGGCCTTTACTGCATTGTATTTGTATACAATTGTACTGATTATGAGATTTCCTGTGCTTTTTGGCCTTATTCCTTATTACTCCTTATTCCTGAAGTCCCCCCTTTTTTTCAGTCCAATTACACTGAATTCTGTAATCATCGTCCCTACAATTAATCAGGGCGGCCAATAGGGGGATGCTGAGGGTACATCTGTCCTGGGCCCCAAAATTCCTGATGGCGTGCCTGCAACTAATACCTGTGCTGTCTGTATACAATACATGCCCTAATAATTATCTACTTTTGAGAATACACTGTAGTGGAGAAATCAGCGTTTGGGTTTTGTTAGCAAGTAAAAGCTGATTAATCAACGCAAGAATAAATTTGACACCTGCAACTAACAGAAAGTGAGCAGAATTCTTCACACATTTACAGGTTCCTGAGGTTGGTGATGAAAGATCTGCTTAACCGCATTTATTTTTGGAATGCAGCCAAAACACGTTCAGGTGAAATAAAGAAAAATACACTTTATTTACTGACGAGGACGATTAATCTGTACATTAAGCAAGATTATTTTCTATGTTTTTACAAATAATTCTAGTTATTTCATACACAGCGGTCAGTGATTAGTTTCCAGTGCAATGGGCTGCTAATGAGCAGCATTATATATGTAATGCTGTTTATGTGTTTCTTTAATGGCAGTAAAGGAGAGTGGTGGAGTGGAATGGTATGTGTACCTATGCAAGGTCCAAATGAGGCAAGGTCCCAATACAGAGATATAGAGTCTGCATATGAGGGTTTACAAGGGCACAGAGAAATGTGCTTTTGCGCCCTTTTTAACAAGCTGCACCCTTAACTGACTTCTTCAGAGATCCATATGTTCTGTACATTTTAGGGGTCAATTCGGTACTTATGTAATATCTGGGCTCCCGTTTTTCTTATGAGACCGCTTCCCCTCACGGGGCGCGCTGCGCTCGCCACGCTTCGGGCACGGTGGCTCGCTGCGCTCGCCACACTATATAAAATCAACTCCATGCGTAGTTGGATAGTAGGGGTATGAAAAAATGGGGTGCATTTCACATGGGAGCCCAGATAATACATAAGTACCGTCAATTATATTCATTGCAAAGGATGCGATGGGCCGTTGTCAACAACGACACCTGAAGTCACACCCTTTGGGGTCTAAAATCAGCCACACTTCACACAAAAGTGTCAGGAGCTCTATGGGGCAGTGAATCCAGGCAGGGCCGGTGCAAGGCACCGGAGCACCCCAGGCGAGTCGGGGTGGGGGCGCCCCGGTGCCAGGGGGTGGGGGCGGGGGGTACCTGTTGCGCCGGCTGTGGAGCAGGCAGGGGGGTCCATGCTGGCATCTGACAGGAGCCTGTAGTGGTGTCCTTGCCGTGCGGGTACCTGCGGCGCTGTGTATAAAGCTGGCGGCGGCGGCTGGGTCCCTGCAGTGAATAAGAAATAATTAGCGCTATGCATCGGCCCGGGAAGCGCTTCTGTTTTGAAAACACTGGCCACGCGCTGATTGGCTGAATCTCAGCCAATCAGTGTGCGGCCAGTGTTTTCAAACCAGGCAGCGCTTCCCGCACTGCCGCATAGCCCGGCGGATAGTGCTAGTTATTTCTTATTCACTGCAGGGACCCCCCACCACTGCCAGCTTTATACACAGCGCCGCAGGTACCCGCGCGGCAAGGACACCACTGCAGGCTCCTGTCAGAAGCCGGCATGGACCACCCTGCCCACTCCCCAGACGGCGCAGCAGGTACACCCTTTGCGAACTGCCGCCCTCCAGTGGCCAGCGCCCTAGGCAAATGCCTAGACCTGCCTAGTGGTGGCGCCAGCCCTGAATCCAGGCTGCCGTGGTGCACACAGAATAGGACTAACCACGTAGTGTGTTTATCATATATCTTATTTATTGAAATACAATTTTCCATGAAGATGGCTACATCCAATCACATCACAACCTATATTTTCGTGATAGTTATATTCCAGGCAACTGGGACCGTATAGGAATATTTGTTTTAATATTCACTTTATAATACTATTTTTAAGCAAAATCCAATTATTATATAGTCAGTCGACAGAGTTTACTTTTTCTCTTTTTTTCTTATACAAGTAACTTGTATCAACTCTAGGGAGAACCACTGATGGTCATCAATATGTGTATTGTGTTAGTAAACTAACCCTAATACATGATGACAACGCACTAACTTCATTTATTTATTGATTTGTATGTCAGTATAAGCCGAGGTTATATCATAACTTTATCATTAAACTTGTGCGGCAATCCCAACCCATACTCCTGTAATGACACAATGTGGCAGGGAAAGGCTAAGGCATTGACCTGTGTTTATACTGTTACTCTTGCTCCAGGATTACAGACCGCATCTTCCGTTGACGTTCTCCGCGTATCACACGTGTTTGGAATGTACTCCAGTCTGTCTTCACCAGCTAACTAGTTATTCACACAGCACAGCAGACAGGCAGCAGCACCCCTGGACTGATAGGGCAGAGGGACTGCATCCCTGGAATTATACGGCAACATAGGGCAGCACCACTGGACTTATACAGCAGATTTATACATCAGACTTATATGGCAGCACAGGGCAGCATCGCTGGATTTATACGGCAGCACCGCTGGACTTATATGGCCATGTAGGACACCACCACTGGACTTATACAGCAGACTTATAAGGCTGCACCACTGGACTTAGATGGCAGCACAGAGCAGCACCGCTGCACTTATATGGCAGACTTATATGGCAGCACTGCTGGAATTAAATGGCAGACTTATGCAACAGCACAGGGCAGCACAACGGAACTTATATGGCAGACTTATACGGCAGCACTGCTGGACTAAAATGGCAGACTTATACAGCAGCACAGGGCAGCACGCTGGACTTATATGGAACACTGGGTAGCGCCCCTGGACTGCTACAGGACACTGGGCAGCATCCCTGGAATTATACAGCACACATGGTGGCACCCCTGGAATTATACAGAACATTTGGCAGCACCCCTGGATTGATACTACACATTTAGCAGCACCCTGGAATTATTCAGCACATTTTTGCACCACCCCTGCAGTAAAAAATAATACTATTTTTTTATTTTTAATATTTTTTCTTTATTTTATTTTTTTTTAATAAAATGGCCTCCTTAGTACTCCCCCATAGTTATTCCCCATAGTAATCCTCCTTATTTCTCCAAAGTAGGTCACCCATTGTAGTTCCCCTGCTGACCTCCACAGCCCTCCCTGCAGCTGGTCTGGGTCTCGTAAGAATTCAACAGCGGGATGATGACTTTCAGATTTACCTGCCATATCTGTCTGGTGGGAACAAAAACCTGGAAATATATGGGAGCAAATGACTGTCAAAAATGTGCTCCCAAACATTGGAAAACAGACAGCGTTTGTCATACAAATTGGTTAAATTAATTTGTTTTTGACTGTTTTCCACCATTTGGGAGCTGATGTTGATTGTAATTTGCTCCCATACATTTCCAGAGTTTGTTCCCACCAGACAGATTGGACAGATAAACCTTTATGTGTGTACTCATCCTTAAGGTGCATACACTCTGGTCGATATATCAGCTATTCGATTGAACGCCCGATATATCAATACACCATCAGCCAGCGTGAACGACCAGTGTCTTTTATCGATATATCATGTTGGCTTTGCAAACACAGCCGATGCCCGATATATTTAAATATATATCAGCGCATTGTGCTGTGTGATTACGGCATGCGCCCGTCCACTTGTGATGTCAGTCCCGAGGGATCAGGCAGTGTGAATGGGGAACACTATGCCCCATTGATCTGCAGTTATATCTTTTAAAGTGTACTCTGCCTTAAACTGCCTCGAGGGCTGCGTTTGGGAACCCCTGTTCTACTGTGTACCGAGCTCACCTGTTTTTTAATCAGTGTTCTGGGTAATGTTCTGGCAGATGTCCCCTTTCTACACGCACACATTTAAAATGAGGCGTAATACACACAAATAGCTGGGGTGTCAGTCTCCAGGGATTACAGTGTGATATTTTAATTAAACAGTTCTGCAGGAAGAGAAATAACATTTCTGCATGTGAGGAAGAATGGAGTTCTTAAGCTTAACATCCTACATGCCTGGCAAATAGTCTGTAAAATTGTAATTATATTATACAATACCAGTACTACACAGTAAAGATCTTTAAACCTTACATACTGTAGGATATTAAATGAAGTTAAAGGAATCTGCAAACACATTCTGCAATTTAGATCTGGACTAGGATCCACCACACCCAAATCTTATTCTCTCCGCACATTTTACATTTGCCTCACCTGCAGTGCAACACTGTTTCCCCAAGTGCACAGTTACTTGATTTATTGTCTTGCTTTGATTTCGTTAAGCCCCAAATATACCATAAGTTCAGCATGAGCACCTTTGGTGTGTAACCACTTTTGTAAGGAACCCACGGAGTTATTATCCATTCTGAAGCACATACATAACTCATGGTGTGTGAATTTAGTAGTAGGAATATGGATACATATGGACAGTAAGGTGTATAACATGGATAGAGTGAGCAGAGTACTAAGTATATCAATCCCGAGTATATGAATAATGGCTGGAGTGATACTGGTATCAGCACAGAGTATATGAATATTGATTGAAGAGATACTGGTATTAACACTGAGTATTTAATGATAGTGGTGGTGATGGTTGCATCAGCACTGAGTATATGAATGATGCTGGAATCAGCACTGGGTATTTGAACAATAACTGAAGTGATGGAGGGTTCAGCAATGAGTATATGGACAGTGAGGAGCGCTGGATCAGCAATGAGTATATGGAAAGTGAAGAGAGATGGTTCAGCAATGAGTATATGGACATTGAGGAGAGCAGGTACAACATATGGACAGTGAGGAGAGCAGGTACAGCACTCTGTGGACAGTGAGGAGAGTTCAGCACTGGGCGTGTGGACAGCTCCCGTTACTCACATGGCTGTTGCTGATCTCTGCAGATCTCGGTCCTCTCTAGGTACAGGGGAGGAATCTGGCAGGTTGCTGGTGTTGGTATCAGCCAGCCCGGGGAGTGTCATAGACTGAGAGGAGGAGGAGGAGGAGGGAGTATAGACTGGGATCCTGAGATCTTATCTACAGGTGCAGACATTATAAAGCTCTATTGCTAGGGACAGATAAGTGCAGGGACCCGGAAAGAATACAAGACATTTACCTACTGGAATATTTGAAGCTGTGCACACGTGTACATAAATCCAAGAGGCTTCTGCCTAATGACTCTGTGTCCATGAAAAATTCTGCCAGGGTAATAGAGCTGGTGGTACTAGCCCCAGGGCAGGTGAGGCACAGTACGCTTTAGCAGTGGCGTAACTATAAATTTTGCTCCCCCCTGCCAAAAATTTGATTGCGCCCCCCCCATGTATACATACATACATACAGTGTTTGCGAAAACCACCCAAAAAAGTGGGTCCGGGGACCCTTCACTTCTTAAAATTGGGGTCCTACCTGAACTTTTCTGGGTCCCAATGGAATAAAGCCTCCTCTCCCCTTCTTCCCAGCATGGCACATGTGAGTCGGGGGGGAAAGTATCAATTGGCACACTCGCATAAAGATACATATATACTAGAAACGATATAAACCTGAACAAATGGACAGTGCGCGCCGAAGGCGCACGCTAAAAATTTAGGGCATGTTTTTTTGTGGAAAGTGGTGTGGTCACATAGCAGTATCAATTCACATTCCAGCACACACCGTTCTGCCCAGTACACATTAAAGCACACCGTTATGCCCAGTATCCCTCCTCCTAACCTCTTTTGATCCTCCCTCCGTTCCCCTCCGTTCCTACTTATCCTATTGTATTTTGTTCGTCCACCCACCTATTTTTAGTATGTTAACTCTTATGAGTAGGGCCCTCCTTCCTCACGTACTCACCCTACCTCATTACCTCACCTGTGCTCCTGTCCTGTTCTTCCCTTCCTCTACTTCATCTTCAGTCTCCTTGACAATTTTGACACCTACTTCTGAACTGATGCTGATTTTAGTTCGACCAGCTATACCCCTATTTATACTGTATCTTTCAACACACCCTGTACGTTACCTTGTAATTTGTTTTTTTTTGTTTGCTATGTACGGCGCTGCGGACACTTTGCGGCGCCTTATAAATAAACGTACTACTACATATTAAAGCACACACCGTTATGCCCAGTACATATTAAAGCACACACTGTTATGCCCAGTACATATTACAGCACACACCGTTATGCCCAGTACATATTACAGCACACACCGTTATGCCCAGTACACATTATAGCACACACCACTATACCCAGTACACATTATAGCACGCACCGTTATGACCAGTACATATTACAGCACACACCGTTATGCCCAGTACATATTACAGCACACACCGTTATGCCCAGTACACATTATAGCACACACCGTTATGACCAGTACACATTATAGCACACACCGTTATGACCAGTACACATTATAGCACACACCGTTATGACCAGTACACATTATAGCACACACTGTTATGCCCAGTACATATTACAGCACACACCACTATACCCAGTACATATTACAGCACACACTGTTATGCCCAGTACACATTACAGCACACACCGTTATGCCCAGTACACATTACAGCACACACCGTTATGCCCAGTACACATTATAGCACACACCGTTATGCCCAGTACACATTATAGCACACACCACTATACCCAGTACATATTATAGCACACACCACTATACCCAGTACACATTATAGCACACACCACTATACCCAGTACACATTATAGCACACACCGTTATGACCAGTACACATTATAGCACACACCGTTATGACCAGTACACATTATAGCACACACTGTTATGCCCAGTACATATTACAGCACACACTGTTATGCCCAGTACATATTACAGCACACACCGTTATGCCCAGTACATATTACAGCACACACCGTTATGCCCAGTACATATTACAGCACACACTGTTATGCCCAGTACATATTACAGCACACACCGTTATGCCCAGTACATATTACAGCACACACCACTATACCCAGTACATATTACAGCACACACCGTTATGCCCAGTACATATTACAGCACACACCACTATACCCAGTACATATTACAGCACACACCGTTATGCCCAGTACACATTATAGCACACACCGCTATACCCAGTAAACATTAAACCAGATAAGTGCTGCTTACCTACATGCTGGTTGCAGGAGTTACATGCTGGTTGGGGGGGGGGGGGGGGGGGGTGTTGTATGCTGGTTGCCCAGGGGACATTTCATGCTGGTTGGAAAGGGGGCATTTCATGCTGGTTACAAAGGGGGAATTTTATGCACTTTTCCCAGAGGGGCAGTTCATGCTCGTTGTCCAGGGGGCTGGAAATGCTGACAAGGTGCTTAGCAGAGTAGGTGAGCAGGCTGTCTGCGCGGCGGGGGATGAGATGCGGCTGAAATAGCTGATGTGCTGATCTGAATTGAGCAGCATGTCAGCTCTTCCAGCCACATCCAGTCCCCCGCCGCGCAGACAGCCAGCTCACCTCTCCTGCTGAGAGAGGTTGTCAGCTGTAACAGGTGCATCCCATCCAGTCCCGTTCCACCCCTGCTCTTTGTTGCAGACTGTACTTACATAAACAGCGTGGCGGGGGTGGCGGAGGAGCGCACAGCCCCACACTCAGTGAAACCTTCTTTGCTCTGCTCCCTGAGGCTCCCTCCCTGCCTGCTCAGCTTCCCGGCTCCTCTGGCCTCTCCAGCGTGTGACGTAATGACGTCACACGCATAGGTGATACGGAGGTAGAGTAACTAGCAGTCACTGCTGCTGCATTACCCTGTCACTCTGTGCCAGGCCACACCCCCGCCCGCTCATTTGACAGCCTCCCGCCCGCCTACCCTCCCATTGGACAGCCGCCCGCCCATCAAGGCCAATGTGACAGTCTGACACTAGACTGTCATGGCTGCGCCGACTCTCCTGTGCGGTCACCAACAGCACACAATGTCAGTATGACTGACACACAAATCAGCATCTCGCCTTGCTCAGTGCGCCGGGCGGGAGCAGGCGCCCACGCAGCCCCCGCTCCCCCAAGCAGTGGCGGGGGCTGCCTTGCGCAATCTACGCCACTGCGCTTTAGGTTACTAGCCTCAGGGCAGATGAGGCACAGTATGCTTTAGGTTACTAGTCCCAGGGCAGGTGAGGCACAGTATTCCTTAGGTTATTAGTCATAGGTTAAGCGAGGCACGGTATTCCTTAAATTACAAATCTCTGGGGAGGTGAGGCACAGTACGCCCCAGGTTACTAATCCCAGAGCAGGTGAAGCACGGTATGCCATGAGCTATGTACACACGGGGGCGATAGGGGCTAAAATCGCTGCGCTGGCGACCATATTGCCAGTGATGGGAGTGTGCCCCAGCGATAAATCGCCGGGTGCGCGCTCCCGTTTTCAGCCCCATTCTAATCGCTGGTAGCAGGAGCTTGCTTCTACGACTAGCTGATTACCTTTGCAGCACCGTCTGTTTTCCAGCATTTGGGAGCAAATTGTGATCACTAGTCCCAGTGGAGGCGAGGCACAGTATGCCCTAGGTCACTAGTCCCAGGGGATGTGAGGCACAGTATGCCCTAGGTCACTAGTCCCAGGGGAGGTGAGGCACAGTATGCCCTAGGTCACTAGTCCCAGGGGATGTGAGGCACAGTATGCCCTAGGTCACTAGTCCCAGGTGATGTGAGGCACAGTATGCCCTAGGTCACTAGTCCCAGGTGATGTGAGGCACAATATGCCCTAGGTCACTAGTCCCAGGGCAGGTGAGGCACAGTATGCCCTAGGTCACTAGTCCCAGGGGAGGTGAGGCACAGTATGCCCTAGGTCACTAGTCCCAGGGGAGGTGAGGCACAGTATGCCCTAGGTCACTAGTCCCAGGGGAGGTGAGGCACAGTATGCCCTAGGTCACTAGTCCCAGGGGATGTGAGGCACAGTATGCCCTAGGTCATTAGTCCCAGGGCAGGTGAGGCTCAGTATGCCCTAGGTCACTAGTCCCAGGGGAGGTGAGGCACAGTATGCCATAGGTCACTAGTCCCAGGGGAGGTGAGGCACAGTATGCCCTAGGTCACTAGTCCCAGGGGAGGTGAGGCACAGTATGCCCTAGGTCACTAGTCCCAGGGGAGGTGAGGCACAGTATGCCCTAGGTCACTAGTCCCAGGGGAGGTGAGGCACAGTATGCCCTAGGTCTCTATTCCCAGGGTAGGCGAGGCACAGTATGCCCTAGGTCACTAGTCCCAGGACAGGTGAGGCACAGTATGCCCTAGGTCACTAGTCCCAGGACAGGCGAGGCACAGTATGCCCTAGGTCACTAGTCCCAGGGCAGGTGAGGCACAGTATGCCCTAGGTCTCTATTCCCAGGGGAGGTGAGGCACAGTATGCCCTAGGTCACTAGTCCCAGGGCAGGCGAGGCACAGTATGCCCTAGGTCACTAGTCCCAGGGGAGGTGAGGCACAGTATGCCCTAGGTCATTAGTCCCAGGGCAGGTGAGGCACAGTATGCCCTAGGTCATTAGTCCCAGGGCAGGTGAGGCACAGTATGCCCTAGGTCATTAGTCCCAGGGCAGGTGAGGCACAATATGCCCTAGGTCACTAGTTCCAGGGGAGGTGAGGCACAGTATGCCCTAGGTCACTAGTCCCAGGGCAGGTGAGGCACAGTATGCCCTAGGTCACTAGTCCCAGGGGAGGTGAGGCACAGTATGCCCTAGGTCATTAGTCCCAGGTGATGTGAGGCACAGTATGCCCTAGGTCACTAGTCCCAGGGCAGGTGAGGCACAGTATGCCCTAGGTCACTAGTCCCAGGGGAGGTGAGGCACAGTATGCCCTAGGTCACTAGTCCCAGGGCAGGTGAGGCACAGTATGCCCTAGGTCACTAGTCCCAGGGGAGGTGAGGCACAGTATGCCCTAGGTCATTAGTCCCAGGGCAGGTGAGGCACAGTATGCCCTAGGTCACTAGTCCCAGGGAAGGTGAGGCACAGTATGCCATAGGTCACTAGTCCCAGGGGAGGTGAGGCACAGTATGCCCTAGGTCACTAGTCCCAGGGGAGGTGAGGCACAGTATGCCCTAGGTCACTAGTCCCAGGAGAGGTGAGGCACAGTATGCCCTAGGTCACTAGTCCCAGGACAGGTGAGGCACAGTATGCCCTAGGTCACTAGTCCCAGGACAGGTGAGGCACAGTATGCCCTAGGTCACTAGTCCCAGGGCAGGTGAGGCACAGTATGCCCTAGGTCTCTATTCCCAGGGGAGGTGAGGCACAGTATGCCCTAGGTCACTAGTCCCAGGGTAGGCGAGGCACAGTATGCCCTAGGTCACTAGTCCCAGGGGAGGTGAGGCACAGTATGCCCTAGGTCATTAGTCCCAGGGCAGGTGAGGCACAGTATGCCCTAGGTCATTAGTCCCAGGGGAGGTGAGGCACAGTATGCCCTAGGTCACTAGTCCCAGGGGAGGTGAGGCACAGTATGCCCTAGGTCATTAGTCCCAGGGCAGGTGAGGCACAATATGCCCTAGGTCACTAGTCCCAGGGGAGGTGAGGCACAGTATGCCCTAGGTCACTAGTCCCAGGGGATGTGAGGCACAGTATGCCCTAGGTCTCTATTCCCAGGGGAGGAGAGGCACAGTATGCCCTAGGTCACTAGTCCCAGGGGAGGTGAGGCACAGTGTGCCCTAGGTCACTAGTCCCAGGGGAGGTGAGGCACAGTGTGCCCTAGGTCACTAGTCCCAGGGGAGGTGAGGCACAGTGTGCCCTAGGTCACTAGTCCCAGGGGAGGTGAGGCACAGTGTGCCCTAGGTCACTAGTCCCAGGGGAGGTGAGGCACAGTATGCCCTAGGTCCCTAGTCCCAGGGGAGGTGAGGCACAGTATGCCCTAGGTCACTAGTCCCAGGGGAGGTGAGGCACAGTATGCCCTAGGTCACTAGTCCCAGGGGAGGGGAGGCACAGTGTGCCCTAGGTCACTAGTCCCAGGGGAGGTGTGGCACAGTGTGCCCTAGGTCACTAGTCCCAGGGGAGGTGAGGCACAGTGTGCCCTAGGTCACTAGTCCCAGGGGAGGTGAGGCACAGTATGCCCTAGGTCACTAGTCCCAGGGGAGGTGAGGCACAGTATGCCCTAGGTCACTAGTCCCAGGGCAGGTGAGGCACAGTATGCCCTAGGTCACTAGTCCCAGGGGAGGTGAGGCACAGTATGCCCTAGGTCACTAGTCTAAGGGGAGGTGAGGCACAGTATGCCCTAGGTCACTAGTCCCAGGGCAGGTGAGGCACAGTATGCCCTAGGTCACTAGTCCCAGGGGAGGTGAGGCACAGTATGCCCTAGGTCACTAGTCCCAGGGGAGGTGAGGCACAGTATGCCCTAGGTCACTAGTCCCAGGGGAGGTGAGGCACAGTATGCCCTAGGTCACTAGTCCCAGGGGAGGTGAGGCACAGTATGCCCTAGGTCACTAGTCCCAGGGGAGGTGAGACACAGTATGCCCTAGGTCACTAGTCCCAGGTGATGTGAGGCACAGTATGCCCTAGGTCACTAGTCCCAGGGGAGGTGAGGCACAGTATGCCCTAGGTCACTAGTCTAAGGGGAGGTGAGGCACAGTATGCCCTAGGTCACTAGTCCCAGGGCAGGTGAGGCACAGTATGCCCTAGGTCACTAGTCCCAGGGGAGGTGTGGCACAGTATACGTAAAACATGAACATATTGCTGCCAGCGAGCCAACCTGTGCCATCTCGTCCCTTACATGATGGAGTGTCCGTATGACTTTGCACATAGCAACCTTGTTGTGTTTACATCACAAAAACACTACAGACAATGACATTAAACCTAATGAATTGTGTCCAGCAGAATGTGGCAGCCATGCATAGAGAGATGGAGCCTGTGTTGGAGGAAAGTCCATCCTGGCTGAAATGCAATTAGTGAATTACACGTTCTGATTTGGGTTGGTAATCCGATTAAAAAAAGGCTGAAGGGACAATTATATCTGAAAGAGAACATTACTATGAGGAAATGAAGACTGATCAGCCCTGGGAACCAGAGGAGGACATGAAATAAGACAGGGCTGCCTGGCCCTCTGCTCTCACTGTAGGACCTGCTGGCAGCCAGTGCTCATCAGTCCCATCAGCCAGAGCGGAGGAGGCTTCATACTGCAGGGCAGCACCAGCAAGGTCGGTACCTCTAGTGAGATGATGTGTAATGTGATCTAACCCCTTCAAAATTCCAATAACAGATATTTTATTATACCACCTTAGTGGGCAATGACACGTGCTGGGGAAGAGACAGCCATGCACTACAACTACTAGCAGTTCCTGACTGCCATTGAGTTACAAGGTTTACGCAATGCTGCTTTACCTTTAAGTGCAGAACACCCACAAGTGCAGAACATACTGATTACTATGGTGTAACAGAGTATTGCTGTAGTGTAGTGTGATAGAAAGGTGATGCATGGAGCATGGATAAGTTGTTCTTTAATAACAGTTTGACCGGTTATTTTTGTAAAGTAAAACAGGGATTTATCCTGCATATCCGGGATGTCCACAGCTTTGATGATGTAGGGAAACCATACTGTAATAATAGGGAGGTTTTATCTGGAGGACACTGCAGGGACGTGCGGTGAGGTAAATGGCTGAGGAGTCCCTGGCAAGTACCAAAGCCAGATTTGCACACAGTATATGAGCCCAGTTGTACATGCCGGCATTATACACATGTGCAGCAGTATATACTGCTGGAAAGTTGATGAGTTTTAATAAGAGATGTGCAGAAAAGGTAGCCGGGTGAGGCACTGCCTCACCTGCCATAGACTTTTTACTCCAGAGTTTTGACTATAAAAATGATTACAATCATACAAATAAGATTTTTTAAAATATATATTCATTGTATTTTTTACATACTTTATAAACTCAAAACTCCGGCATAAACATTAGTATGACAGGAAAGGTTCTGCCAAACCTGGCTTACCACACCGCATGCGGGTAGGGAGCATTAGGGCTACAACAAGTTGGTCAATAAGCATTGGGTCAACACCATTAGGTCGACATGCAGAAATGTCGACATGGGCCTAGGTTGACAGGTCATTAGGTTGACACAAGCATTGGGCAAGGTCGACAGTCAAAAGGTCGACGTGGTTTTTCACAGTGTTTTTTACCCGAATGTCAACATGGACACTGAAACGTAGCACCGCGTCCCCTCGCATGGCTTGCTGCACTCCACCTGCTTTGAGCACTGTGCCTTGTTGCGCTCAGCACACTATTTTATCTCCCACCACGCCCTTGTGGATGGTAGGGCATGAAATACCGCCTGCCGGCACATGTCGGCTCAAAAAAACAGTGAAAAACCCATGTTGACCTTTTGACTGTTGACCTTGCCCATGTCGACCTATTGCTTGTGTCGACCTAATGACCTGTCGACCTAGACTCATGTCGATCTAATGGGGTCAACCTAATGACCACATCCCCCGCATGCCACTGGAGGACAGATTATTATTGTAGTGCAATGGTACAATTAATCAAGACTATATTGTTGTAGAATGCAGTTGGCAAAAATCGTTTATCCTTCTGGCAGGGCCGGATTAAGGTCTGTGGGGGCCCTGGACAACAAAAATTGTGGGGGCCCCCTCTTCGCACCCCGCAGCACTCACCGGAGTAGTTATTCTCGCTGCCCATTGGAGCTGCTGCACAGGCAAGGCCGCGTCATGGCAAATGGTGTCATCAGGTGGGGAGAGCGGGGTAGGTCCCGGGGGGATCGTGTGACAAGAGAGCAGGACCCCCTGGCCGCCCTGCGCTGCCTGGACCCGAGGGGCACGCTGCCTGGACCACACTGCCTGCCACCCACCCACCATCCACCTGGAGTGTGGGGGCCCCGGGGCAACCGCCCCTAGTCGCCCCTTGGTGAATCCGCCATTGCCTTCTGGTATGTTTGACTGGGTAGTAATGGTGAACTCTAGTTGTTTAGCAAATCGCGGAGAGAGATAAAGTGCCAACCTTTCAGTTTACAGTTTATAAGAACAAGAGATTAATGATATGATAGTTTGAGTGTGCATGTGCGTGTAGACTGTGAGATATTGGAAAAAGCCGGTTTCCCTACCAGCATGGAGTAATGATGTGAGGCTCCTGGAGGGAGGCAGTCAATTTACTGATACCGCTTTCACACCAAAACGTTTAAAAAAACTGTATTTTTAAACGGTATTTAAAACGGGTCTGAGCCTTCACATTGCAGTAGATTACCGTTTTAAATACCGTTTAAGTACCATTCACATCAGTCAACCCGTTTAATCCCCTGAACACGTTTCAAGGCAGAATGCAGGGGACAGCCTATCACAGGTCTGTAATCTGTTGTTTTTACTAAATACCGTTTCAGAGCCATTCTCACTGCATAGAAAACGGCTCTGAAACGTGTGGGAAAATACCGGTTATCTTTAACCGTTAAATCAACTCTGGCGCTTTCCCACTGCAGCTTTAAATGTTTTGAAATGAGAAAAAAACGGCAACATACTGTTTAACAAGTGCGGTGTGAAAGGGGTATGATAGTCACCTCCCGTGACCAAGCGCCTGCGAAACGTACGTCTGGAGGTTCACGTAGTGCACTCACGTGACCGGCGTCTACAGGCAGGGACAGACTAGGAGACAGGACAGCAGCGAGACCACACACCACATCCAGTCTGGTTATAAGGTAACCACTGGAATACCTCAAGAAAACCTTCTCCTAAGCCTAAAGGGGCACAAGATGCCCGATACTATTATTTAACATCTGTGTGTTGTGACAAGGAAGTTATTCAAATCAATTTAAATACTTTTTTAGAAACTGCATTAGAAGCTTAATATTTGTCTGTGATTTAAAGGTGCCCCCACCAAGAGTATTCTTCTTTCTCTTCTCCTCCCGTGGCAATAAAATACTATTGTCCTTACTCAGCGGTGGACCACTGACAGTCCAATAAAAGGCACTATAAGACATCAGTTCTCTTAAAAGTGCACTAGGACACACATACCTTATTGTCCATGTCAGTTGTCACATATTTATCTATTATTAAAACTAATAACACAACAGTGGCAATTAACCACTGACCTACTTCACATGTGATGTTCCTATGGGCAACCAATCAGATCCTGTCTATTATCTAGAGGGTGCTAAATAAATCAGAAGTAGATTCGGATTGGTTGCCCACAGCAACATCACATGTGAAGTAGAATACACATCTTAGTAAATTTCCCCCTATGCCTATATCTGTAACCCAGAAGCATGAGTCTATAACTCTATTCCATTCCACTGCTCTCACAGGGCACAGATCAGCAGCGGCCTGTGTAATCACCACACTGACTGGACATGAGCTGGCAGAACAAAAAGCAGCAGGACAGAACCAAAGAAGTGATCACAGCCACGGACAGGAGCTCAAGAAAGAAGAGGGAACGGATCAGGAAGAAGATTTCCTCTCTCACTGTGTTCTGTGGATCATTAAAGAATAACAAGTATTATTTATAAATCTATAGCTATATATATTACTGGTGCATGCAATAGTAATAGTGACACCTTATAATGCTGGAACACATTTGGGGTATTCAATGCGACAGGGGAAATAGCGGCGGGCACCTATTCAATGCTGTCTTTCCCAACAACATTAAACAGGCAGATAGACAGAATGGGCCAGACATTAAAAGCAGTCGGCCTGTTTTGTCGCGATCGAATCTCGACAATTCATGTCCGTTTACGTGGACACGCCCCCTTTTTGCCGATCGGCAGCCGGAACACTGTCCGGTATACACCTGGGATCACGTTTCATTCCCCAGTACTGCTATAAGGGCTGTCCTGTATACACCTAGGCCAGGCATTCCCAACCACTATCCTCAAGGCACACCAACAGTGCAGGTTTTGTAGCTAGCCAGGCTTGAGCACAGGTGACTTAATTATTATCTGAGGGATTCTGATTAAACCATCTGTGCTGAAGCCTGGATATCACTAAAACCTGCACGGTTGGTGTGCCTTGAGGACCGTTGTTGGGAATGCCTGACCTAGGCTCACGTGTCATTCCCCAGTACTGTTATGAGTGCTGTCCTCTATACACCTGGGCTCACGTGTCATTCCCCAGTACTGCTATGAGTGCTGTCCTGTATACACCTAGGCTCACGTGTCATTCCCCAGTACTGCTATATGAGTGCTGTCCTGTATACACCTAGGCTCACGTGTCATTCCCCAGTACTGCTATATGAGTGCTGTCCTGTATACACCTAGGCTCACGTGTCATTCCCCAGTACTGCTATATGAGTGCTGTCCTGTATACACCTAGGCTCACGTGTCATTCCCCAGTACTGCTATATGAGTGCTGTCCTGTATACACCTGGGCTCACATGTCATTCTCCAGTACTGATGTGAGCCCAGGTGTATACAGGACAGCACTCATATAGCAGTACTGGGGAATGAAACGTGAGCCCATGTGTATACAGGACCACACTCATACAGCAGTACTGGGGAATGACACGTAAGCCAGGGTGTAAACAGGACAGCACTCATAGCAGTACTGGGGAAAGACACGTGAGCCTAGGTGTATACAGGACAGCACTCACTGCAGTACTGGGGAATGAAACGTGAGCCCAGGTGTATACAGGACAGCACTCATATAGCAGTACTGTGTAATGAACGTGAGTCCAGGTGTATACAGGACAGCACTCGTATCAGTACTGAGTAATGAAACATGAGCCCAGGTGTATACAGGACCACACTCATATAGTAGTAGGGTGTGGTATAGGGGTCCAACAGTCGGGATCCCAACAGTCATTAGCCTGATGTTGGGATCCCAACTGGCCAGACTCAGACAGCATGGTGAGCGCAACGAAGCCCCTTGCGGGCTCGCTGCGCTCGCAACGCTGCAGGCATGGTGGCTCGCTACGCAAGCCACCTATTCTATTCTCCCTCTAGGGGGTCGTGGACCCCCATGAGGGAGACCCCCTCGTGGACCCCCACGAGGGAGAATAGCCAGTGATCCCAGGTGTATACAGGACAGCACTCGTATCAGTACTGGGAAATGAAATGTGAGCTCAGGTGTATACAGGAGCACACTCATGTAGCAGTACTGGGGAATGACATGTGAGCCCAGGTGTATACAGGACAGCACTCATAGCAGTACTGGGGAATGAAATGTGATCCCAGGTGTATACAGGACAGCACTCATATAGCAGTACTGGGGAATGACACGTGAGTTCAGGTGTATACAGGACCACACTCATATAGCAGTACTGGGGAATGACACGTGATCGCAGGTGTATACAGGACAGCACTCATATCAGTAGCGGGGAATGAAACGTGAGCCCAGGTGTATACAGGACCACACTCATATAGCAGTACTGGGGAATGAAATGTGAGCCCAGGTGTATACAGGACAGCACTCATAGCAGTACTGGGGAATGACACGTGAGCCCAGGTATATACAGGACCACACTCATATAGCAGTACTGTAAAATGAAACGTGATCCCAGGTGTATACAGGACAGCACTCATATAGCAGTACTGGGGAATGAAACGTGAGCCCAGGTGTATACAGGACAGCACTCATATAGCAGTACTGGGGAATGACACGTGAGCCCAGGTGTATACAGGACCACACTCATATAGCAGTACTGGGGAATGAAATGTGAGCCTAGGTGTATACAGGACAGCACTCATAGCAGTACTGGGAATGACACGTGAGCCCAGGTGTATAAAGGACCACACTCATATAGCAGTACTGGGGAATGACATGTGAGCCCAGGTGTATACAGGACCACACTCATATAGCAGTACTGGGGAATGACATGTGATCCCAGGTGTATACAGGACAGCACTCATTGCAGTACTGGGGAATGAAAAGTGAGCCCAGGTGTATACAGGATAGCACTCATATCAGTAGTGGGGAATGAAACGTGAGCCCAGGTGTATACAGGACAGCACTCATAGCAGTACTGGGGAATGACAAGTGAGCCTAGGTGTATACAGGACAGCCCTTATAGCAGTACTAGGGAATGAAACGTGAGCCCTTGTGTATACAGGACAACATACATAGCATTAGTGGAGAATGAAATGTGAGCCTAGGTGTATACCTAGCATAGCGGTACTAGGGTACTAGGGAATGACACGTGAGCCTAGATGTATACAGGACAGCACTCATAGCAGTACTAGGGAATGACATGTGGGCTGCAGCTATTGTGGCAGTTTAAAATTTAGCTACAATCGGATTTAATCTGTACAATTGGTACTTGTGTAGTATCACGGCTCCCATCGCATGCCAAATGTTGTGGCATTAGATGGCATGCGATGTGATGCGATTTTTCCAGTTTTTTTGATGCATTTTTGTAAAAAAATCGCAGCGCATGCGATGCGATCACATGCGATTTTGATCACAAATGCATTTAAATTAGTAGGAAACGTGAAAAGCACCCCAAATGCCATTTTTAACACTGTACCAGCCCCACTATCAATGCCAACCCAAAGCGTGGCGAGTGCAGCGAGCCCGTGAGGGGCGGCGGTACGCGTCCTACGACCTTTTCATACCCCCACTATCCACATCGGCGTGGAGTCGAGAATAGAAAGTGTGGCGAGCGCAGCGAGCCCCGCGAGGGGACGCGGATACCTTCCCAGGTATCCGTGTCCCCTCGTGTGCTTCACAGGTGTCCGCGTCCACTCGCGGGGCTCGCCACGGTTCGGGCTCAGTGGCTCGCTGTGCTCGCCACACTTTCTATTGTCAACTCCACGCCGACGTGGATAGTGGGGGTATGAAAAGGTCGTAGGACGCGTACCGCCGCCCCTCGCGGGCTCGCTGCGCTTGCCACACTTTGGGTTTCCGTTGATAGTGGGGGTGGTACAGTGTGTAAAATGGCATTTGGGGTGCATTTAACATGTTTCCTACTAATTTAAATGCATTTGGATGCATTTGTGATTAAAATCGCATGCGATTTTTTACTATACGATGCCCATCGTGGGAGCCGTGATACTACACAAGTACCTTACAATTTGCTTGGATAAATAGTCAGTGTCCACAAACACCAGCCATCCTTCCTACCCACACTGCTGACATCGTCTGTATATTTTGCACCATTGACAGCAAAGAGCCCAATGAGCGCAGTTTTTACATTAGTCAGTATCCTGCTTCTATGGTGCAGACTTCATGCAGCAAAACATAAGTGCACATTATAAACACAAATCACATGATCCATGGTGATGTGTGACATTAGACAAGACAAAGAGAAATCAGCTGTCTGAATAAAGGCGAAGGGCGATTGTAGTTAGTTTGTCACTTAAACACATATGAGAGAGATTTGCCCCAAGTACCAGCATCAAAAGGACGCAAGTGATATTGATAAAACTACATGATGTCAGACAGCAAACAGAAGGATATGGTTTATTTTTTGCATTCTAGATTGTACAACATTCATTGCAATCCATCCTCATATCTCAGGATGTAGTCAGAAGGTGGACGCAGGTGTATACAGGACAGGACAATGTCGACAGTTCGAATATTGACTTTGTTCAAATGTCAACATTAAGATCAGGCTGCATACAGTCGGGTTAAGATTATTCTATGGGGGAGGTTAGGATTAGTCACTAGAGGGAAGATAGCTAGAAAATACTTACCGGAACACTGGAGGATCGGAGGTCTGAGTCGGAAGCGACAGTCACATGACCATTTCCACCTGGGAGATGCCGTTGCAGTCGCAGAAGAATAAGTTTCCATCTTTGCCTGCATGATGGATGTTGACATGGTCAACGTCTACATTATGACCATATGACCATGTCAACATTCTCATGTCAACATTTCATAACCAATCCTTTTAGCTCTACAATTAGCACTTTGTGTGTATCCTCCCCGGTTCTAAAGAAGGAGGCAGATATCACCACGGGAAGAGATGTGTAGTTGCCACATGATGGATTTTACAAACTATACAATGATTTAATTTATAATGTATGATCAGCTAACCCACTATATGGAGGGGTAAACTCTAATATCTGCTGCACAGAATGTATTCAATTACCAGGAAATAACACAAGTTCCTGCAGTCATACTATGCCCCCAGCTCATGTAGTCCATGGTAAAAACATAAAATCGGGTTCACACTCAGGAAAGAATACCATTGTTAATTCCACATTTTGGGCCTATATCAGACTGGATCTCAAAACAAATTTTACATTTTTCTCTAATGGACAAAACCATGTGCACTGCAGGTGGGGCAGAGGTAACGTGTGCAGAGAGAGTTAGATTTGGGTAACTGATGTTGTTTCTGTGCAGGGTAAATACTGGCTGCTTTATTTTTACACTGCAATTTAGATTTCAGTTTCAACACACCTCACCTCAGGCCCTTTAAGTGGAATCAGTGGGTTTCTACGCCTGTATCCTGATTTGTTTTTACAGACTAGAAAATGGGGCTATTTAATTGAATAGCCTCTCTCGCACCATGGTGATTTTTGAAGGCAATTGGTGGTGGAGTAAACCATGTGGCTAAATGCTTACCCTGAGATTAGTATAGTCACGATGGGTGGTGGGATGTATCGCCAGGGGTTGGTACAGCCCACCCTATGGGCATGATTCAGACCTGATCTCATGGCTGCAAATGCGCACGGCGGGTGAACAATAAACTGCACATGAGTACAGTTCGCAGTACGTATGCGCGAGGCTGTGCTGCAATGAAATCCTGCTAAGATTTCTATTTGCATCCCGTTTGAATTCAGACGTTTAGTGGGTGTGCTAAGAAAAATGCTACTCTGAGATATTTGCATTATTTCTGTAGCTGACCCTAGATAAGAAGTCATTGCTGATTGGTTGCCACAGTATTAGTGCAGACTTGCACCACCAATGCACACCTACCTGACCCTTTCTTATGTGATTTCTCCAGAGTGAAGACCCACGTGAAGGAGGACAAGAAGAAACCATTGCGGCAAATTGGGCACAAAGAACCAAAAGTCTCTATTGAGGACCGATGTTGCCGCCAGCAAGATCGCCCCAAGAATATGTGTCCCCAGTGTGAGATTGTCACCTGCAGAAAGTGCGACACCCTGCATGCAGACTCCCTGTTTGTGGCACATAGTTTATTAGACCATTATGATCACTGAGCAGACACATGTAACTTTTAGTAATAGCCAGCACAGTGTATATAGTACTATAAGCCTGTGTAACGTACGTCAGGTGAGTCTGGTGCACAAATAACATTTGTGACATGCGAGACAATAACTTAGCAAGCTTTTTCTAAATTATTTTCTAGGTATAAAAACAAGAATCCAGTGTATGGGCCTGATTTAGCTTCAATTATAATTTTGCAAGGATTTCCAAAATCACAACTGCTGGCATTAGCTTGAGGGGGGCGCCCAGTGCAGGAAAAGGCTGCACCGAATGCTGGGTCCCTCCTTGCTCTGCATATACAATATTGTTGTCAGGAACAAACCTCCACACTGCTTACTGTCCGCCTCCCGCTGGCCCTTACACTGTGGTTGCATTCTTCGATATCCGACTGCAGATTTTGGGTTCCCTCTTGCGCGCGTGCAGAATAGTTATTTCCGATGACCTGCGGCCTTTATTGTATTAGGCCCTATACTCACAATTCTAAGGGGCTGATTCAGTGCTATTCCAGGATGCGCATCACAGCTAGCAACATTGTACGTGTTTCCTTGCTTTCCGTGGAGGTGTGCAGAAAGCTTAGTGGTGTATTCAATGCTTTCTGCGAACTGTGACAGTGAGCAGGGCTGCCTGCACGCTGTCACAGTTCGCAGGGTGAGTATTCAACTGACCCCACTGCATATGCTATTTCCTCCCTCGCTAGGTTTTTAGAGAGAGGGAGAAACAGTGTGTGCGGCCACTAAAACAGCGAGACTCGTGGTTAAATGCAGCGGGCTCCCTGCATTAGCCACGAGGCTCACTGGTTGGTGGAATCCTTGCATTGAATACATCCTTTAGTGTTGTAGACGCATGCGGGCAGCTGATCATAGCAGCGAGATTTGCCAGAACTTTGCAAAAACTGATTTGGCTCTCAATTCAGTAACAATGAGATGCCACCAGAACAGGTGTGGTATAACTGCCCGACAGGGGGACGAGCGCAAAGAAGCCCCTTGCAGGATCGGTGGCTCGCATCACTCGCCACAGGTTCCATTCTCACTCTATGGGGGTCGTGGACCCCCAAGAAGGAGAATAGCCTCTGCAAGTTGGGATCCCAACTGTCGGGCAGCTAAACAGTCGGGATTCCGACGTCTGAGTACTGACTGACGGAATCCCGACTGTCGGCAGGTCATTCGGCACCCACAGAACGGCTTCAGGAGAGGAGTTTCTGCTGCTGATTTGAAGTGGTAGCAGAAATCAGCTCCAATAAAGGACATACTGTATGTGCAGCAAAAGCGGTTGGCAGCAGCTCATGGCTAACGGAACCTGCCCCTAAGATTCACAGTTACCTAGATCTACATCAAGTTTTCCCAAACTCAGACCTCAAGATACTGTACCTTAAGGTCTAGATCAGGACTTAACAATATGTATGTAATCAAACTCTACTTAAGCATGGATTTCCTTCAACCTTAGGACTGTTAGGGTGCATTGATGATGGAGCCTGAGAACGACTGGTCTATATCTTGCACTGTCCTATGGGGCTGATTCAGATATGGGTGCTATTGCACAGCTGCTGTGACTTTGTACACAGCATCTGTACAAAATGATGCTAATGCCGCAGGAGGCATCTTGTGTAAATAGACGCCTCCTTCCGGCATCTCTGATCTGCTGCATAAACATTGCCTATGTATCCCTCAGGTTACTCAGGATGGCCTGTGTTTTTACACTGCTGGGGTCAGTGAATCTGCATCCAAGGAAACAGCCACTGGCTTTGGCACGCCCAGATAACGGAGCAGACAAACCCTATGTTCTCGTTCTGCTCTATAAGCTCGATATGAGAGAGGAAGGCCCAGCAGTGGTCTTCTGCTGAACAGACAGACGATGATGTTGCACCAGGGCCACTGCTGGCCAGCAGCGTAAGCATTCTTTATCCAGGATCGGCTAAACACAATCAGGAAGAATGAGCAGTGGGCCAGATCTTCATGAAGTGGTGATGACCCAGCTACGTATAGCAAAGCAGCTTACTTCTACCCATAGTGCCTGATATCGGTGATCCTCTAGTTATGCGGAACTTCGAGCTCAACGGTGCCCCTATAACCTACACATATCTTAATCCATTGGCAAAAACTAGCAATTATAGATCCAAATGCCACTGTGGCTCAGGGATGATTTATTTTCCCTTTCATTAGGATACATTGGAAACTGCCACACACTGGGGTTTGCAGAATACTGTATATACTGAAGTATTTAGCTACAATTTATTACATGCAGGTGGAAAATATTATGGGAATAGGTTCTAAATGAATCCTCAGGTCAGATCACCAACATGCTGCACATTCCATGTGCCATATAGTACAATACAGGATAATACTACTACATAACACCTTACCGCCATTAGCAATGAGCATTACTGCATTCACTGCACAGTGTCTTCAGGAAAGAGTGATAGGAAGCTAGAGGAGCAGAACGTAATATATAGGGGGCACAGCAGAACTTTGGCTTATAAATAAAATAATGGTTCGGTCACTAACAAAGAATAATTACACTGCCCTTTACAATGTAAGCTTCCACAAGCAGGGCCCACTAACTCATGAGCTTTTCCATCTTTTACTTAAACCATGTTCAATGACACCAAAAACTGCTGTTTTCGGCCATCCTAATAATTATTTCAATGTCTGCTGACGTAGCTATGTTTATACACCCTGTACTTGTCCTCTATTGTATTCAGATGTAAGTCATTGTTTCCTGTTCTGCTTACTTGTTTGTGTGCTCTGTAATTGGGCTCTGTGGATCCCTTGAGGTGCCGCATAAATAAAGCATAATAGTAGCCAAGCAATGATGGTATAGTGCAGGGAGGGGGGAACCTTTGGCTCCCAGCTGCTGTTAAACTACACATCCCAGCATGCCCTGCAACAGTTTTAGCATAGCCAAATAGCAAACTGTAGCAGGGCATGCTGGGATGTGTAGTCTAACAACAGATGGGAGCCAAAGGTTTCCCAACCCTTGCTTCAAAGATGCAAACTTCTGTTCATGTTGCCATATACTGTAGTGTGACCAGGAAGGCTGTGCTCATGTACCATACTTGTACCTGCTGTTCATAAGCATTATGCAGTCACATATACACTGACAAAGACACGCAAATCATGTAATGTCGCCTTGTATGGTTCTAATACTCTGCTGTTACTGTAATGAAGGGCAAACATGAGGCCCCAATAATGGGCACGCCGACACTATACTGCTGTAATATATGTATGTGTGTAAATATACAAAGCCTTCATTAACAGGATTTAGCTCTCCGTTCTTTTCTTTGGTATTTGTGAATTATACCCCTTTCAGACTGCACATATTACCCGGTATTTTGCAGTTTTTTTTTACCGTTTCAAATGGTAATATGTGTGGTCTGAAAGGTCCACAGTGAATTTACCGTTTCCCAAAAAACGGTATTTGGAAACGGTAAAAAGCAGGGTCCTACCCATTTATTTTGCAGTCTGACCCAGCCAATAGTGAGCACAAGCTGGTCCCGCTCTCTGCATGTCTAATGAGCGGGACCCGCTAGTGCAGTGAATATTTAATGAGCAGGTCCCTGCCCCCCGCATATGGAATGAGCGGAATCACTCTCTGATGGTCCCTGCAGTAGTTAGTAAAGGGGAGGGAAAAGATGGCAGCTCCAATTTCCTTTGCCAGAAGTTTAATCACACAAGCGCTGGTAACAAAATAGCTACAGTACCATGGATTGTTTTCCATGTTTCCTTTGACTATTGGCAAAGCATCATAGCCTTATACAGGTAGAATTAAGTTCCCATATTAAATCATGGCTGCCTACAAGCCTTTATGGGAGACACTCTTATCATTGTGACAACTCCCGCTGGCCTGGAAAGGTAATCAGAAAACCCGGGCCTACGTTCCTCCACCCATCCCTATTTATTATTGATTTACAGTTTCTTATATAGCGCAGCATATTCCCATACCTCCCAACTTTTGAAGTTGGGAGGTTCGCTCCCGAAAAAGGGGGCGTGGCCTCATGGGGTGACGCGAACTCCGGCCACGCCCCCATTTTCGCCGCTCGTCGGCGCTGAATAGACGCTGTGTGCATGCGCACAGCGTCTATTCTCGGCAAGCTGGGGGGCTCCCAACTGTCCCCCCCCACCGCGGGACAATGGCGGCCCCGGGCGGGACGCGGGAACGTCCCCGAATATCGGGACATTCCCGCGGAAAGCGTGACAGTTGGGAGGTATGATATTCCGTTGCGCATTACTATGCAGTACTGCATCTATTTAAATCCATAAATGATGGGGAGGTTGGATGCAAGGCATAGAAACGTCAAGGTGGGCCTGCAATGACAGTTTGTGTCACCCTGTCCACTTTATCCACAGCAGGTTTGATACAATGTCCATTTTTCATCTAGGCATATTTGCCTTGTTCAAGTCAGAACGGTTTACCTATGGGATTAACCCCAGCAGGCAGGAATTGATCCAACCTTCTATGACGGATATGTGGCAGTGTGGCCCTTAGCAATCATTTTAGCTATCCTTTTATGTAAGGTACTAGAAAAATGATGGTTATGGGCAACACATCCACTCATCATATATGCCTTTAAAAGGGATTGTCATATTTTGTGACAGGTCAATATTCTCCATAACATTCATGTCAGCAGTACTGTTGTACCCTAAAACAAAGCCCAACCTAACCCTAATTGCATGGGTCATTGTTACATTCAATATTCTAAATATGTCAGGACAAATCACATCGGATGTTTATTACAATTAGTGGTTGTGATGTAACAAATGGATTTTATAGACTATAGGAATATACAGATTACCAAATATATTGCATTATGAATATGTACAATTTATTAAATGTGAACATCATCTATATATATATATATATGTCTAGTATCCCTAAGTCTCCGGAACACTGCCATCTTCTGGCAGAGAGTGTGCATGTGTGAGAAAGAGATGTAGTTTCAAACACAGAAGGTAACAGACTAGCTTTCGAAGCTTTTGCTTCAAAGGGGGCTCACTAGTAATTGATAGGTCTCTAACTTTTCCTGCAGCATTGGACCATTTCCTTACTGAACATTTTACAAACGGTAAACTCCTACCTTATAAATACTGCACAGACCTATTCTGGACGACACATGCGTTACTATGCCTGCTTGGGGCTGCCGTCACATGACATCAGCGCCCAACCCAATTCGGCAATCTGCGGCCATATTAAAAGTCAGTCTAGAGTACTGACCTATTAGCGAACGGGTGAAAAATCATTCAATGGTGAGTGACCCTCGAATGATTTCTCACCCGTGCAGTCACATGCGAGGGGACGTATTGGCGTACACATCCCCTCGCAAGGGCAGCGTTTACTTGTTCGCTAGGCTGCGATTATATGCAGCCTAGCGAACAGGTCTGAATCAGGCCCCAAGTGCAATGTGGGTTGAGCACATGTTCAAAACCTTGTCAGTCTGGGGTCTGTCAGAGAGCGGTATTGGAGCAGTGATTTTCAACCTCTTTACCTTGCGGCACACTAAATAAGATTTTTAAATTGCCAAAGCACACCATGAGATCCACACAGGGCAAAACACATTGGCCCCCACAGGAAGAAAATCCAAACCTATTGGCCCCATATAGAAAAAAATAAATCACACTGGTCCCCACAGGTAACAAAAATAAACTACATTGGCCCTTTACATGAAAAGAAGAGACCAGTAAATAACAGTTGAACCGGTGGCTGTAAACTGGTTTGGCCATCTCTAGATCTGGGGGCACACTTGAGAACAGCTTAAGGCAGTGGTCCCCAACCTTTTTTCTCTCCCGTACCCCTTGATTAGGCTTTTCATTGATAAGTACCCCCTCCTCTCATTTTGAAATATGGACAGTACTTAGCGGTATGCGGATCCTATGCCTTATGGCTTATGTCCTTATATTAAGGAGGAGCGGAGGAGTAGTATACAGCCAGGAATCATGCCCTTCTGTGTCTAGACACTGGTTGTGTATTATCTCCAGGATTCCCGCTAACACCGGAAGGATTAATGCCGCTGCTTCCTCCACCTTTGTCAGTGCTGGGCAGATGACTGCTGATGTCTGAGGGCAGCATGGAAAGCTCCAAGTGGATTGCTGGTCAGGCATGTGACACAATATGGTTTGTCTCCATGGCAATGGGACTTCTTCAGCCATCAAAAGTCCTTTTCATCATCCGCCATTACCACTATTATTTTCAAGTACCCCCAACTGGTCTGCAGAGTACCCCCAGGGGTAATAGTACCCCAGGTTGGGAACCACTGGCTTAAGGCACAGTAGTGTGACACGGCACAGTGGTTGAAAAACACTGTAGTAGAGACTTCTGCTGGTCTGCAATTTTAAATGTTCTGTTTAAAATATGTACAATTCCTCTTGCTTTGCTTCCCTAGACATACACACATTTGCAATGGAGGCGAGAGGCATTCTGTTCTGCCGAGTATCACCTAGCTCAATGATGGCTAACCTTGACACTCCAGCTGTTGAACTACACATCCCAGCATGCCCTGCTACAGTTTTACTATTTGGCCATGCTAAAACTGATGCAGGGCATGCTGAGATGTGTAGTTCAACAACCGCTGGAGTGTCAAGGTTTGCCATCATGGACCTAGCTGGTATTTGCCTTATACCAACCAGCATCAATTGTGTATAGTGTTTAAACGCAACAAAGAAAAAACACCACACTACAATTTTTCAGATGCTGCCTGTTCAGTCTTAAGGGGGTTATTCTGGCTAGTTTGCGAAAGCAACCCGAATATACTCCTTAAGATGACGAACAGGCAGGATTTGCAAAATTGTAGTGTGGTATTTTTTTTATTTTTAATGGACAATACCATGTGCACTGCAGGTGGGGCAGATGTAATGTGAAGAGTTATATTTGGGTGAGGTGTGTTCAAACTGATATCTATAGTGCAGTGTAAAAATAAAGCAGCCAGTATTTACCCTGCACAGAAACAAAATAACTCACCCAAAAGGAAGTCTGCACATGTACATCATCCCCATCTTCAGTGCACATGGTTTTGTCCACCCCCCTAAATGCATTAAGTGTAACGCAAGTTGGCGCAAGTAAGAACCTTAGTGAGCCTCGTGCCAAACACGTCTGTGTCACTTTAAAAACAAAACACATCTGGGTACTTAGCCACGAAGCAATAGAGAGCAATACAAATATATATATATATTACATATTCATTTCTATGTGGAAAATGAAAGAGTCTATTTTCTTTTAGAACGTAGCAAACACCTATTTTACTCTATAGCAGCTTTAGTCTCAAATGTGAGAACCCACGAGACCAGGAAGGAAAGGAGACGGACACATTTTATAGAACATAGGTTATATTTATTCAAGATGTAGATCAGAAGGTTCTGAGTCCCACTTACAGTGTAAAATCATTCAGGTACATTCTCATTAAAACAGCAGAATAATCTACAGTATTTACACATTTATTTCCAGTGTTTGACGTGTGTGCAACAGAAGTAGTCAGGAGATTTCCCGCGCAGTGCAAGGTTTGGACAAGTTGTGTCACCTGCTGCCAGACACGTGGTCTGTACAAAATAGAACATGTCTTTCAGCTGGGAAATCACAGAAAATGTGCAATTTCCACACATTAAATAAATATAGGAAATATGTGATGACTCCCAAATCATAATAAAAATAGTCGTTTTTTTTTTCTCTCTAAGAAAAACGCCAAAAGTTTGAAATAAATAAATCTCTTAATTATATTCTTCTTCTTTAGTCAGTCACATAGAACTCAGTCTTTCCATAGAAATATTCGGACACTGACATACAACAGCAGATAGGACATTAATCTCTTACATCAAGTAGTAGCGCTTAAGTTTCTCACCTGCTCAGAGAGAGAACTCTGCAAAAGGAACCGAAACAGAACTTTTGCCTGTTGTGCACAGGAAGTTAGACTCCGAGGCTTGTGGTAAGCCTAAGGCAAGACTACAAGAATATATCAAAATATACATTTTTCCTCAAACACAGGAAATCGCCTTGGTAAAATAACATGCAACAAACTTGTCATTTAACTACCAAATGCATCAGCCAGATTAAGTAACAGGATTTATCATCTCAATGTTTTTTCTTTGATGGTAAGGGAAGCAGAGATGACTGAATTTTTGGATGTTACCAGAGAAACACATACAGCGGTATACGCAGATGAAGTACTTAAGGGTTAAGGACTGTCATAAGTACAGGTAGCAGGACAAAGTAAAGCTTCAGCACATCTGGGGAATACCCAACATGCCATTCCGTGTTACAATTTAATTTATTTAAAATCGTACAAAAACATGTAGTCCAATTCTGTAAAATAACCTCCTAGAGACTTCTATTGAAATGGAATTAAGATGGAAGACTTACATAATTGTTACTATCAACTTTTAAGACATGTTAACTCCATATCTTGTGTCCCCCCCCCCCCTTAGTCCCCAGCGAGTGGCAGTGTGGGGTTGATGCAGCCGGCAGTGCAGAGCTGTACAGATTATAGAGTACTCCGGAAGACGAGAGAAAATATATATTTTTTGTTATAAAACCATCGGATAAAATGACTGTACTCCCATCACTTGTAATGTTTGAGCCACACGGGTGGCAGGATTCAAGAAAAACCTCAAAAAACACAAAAACAGATTATCGAACAAAAGGGCTCAAAAACAGAAACTCCATAATGGAAAGTGTGCAAAACCAGAGCCTTTTTTTCTTACATTTATGTCAAACCGATTATCCCTACGTCCCTTTTTTCCATCTTTAAAACCTGAAGCCAGCGAACGGTGTTCCAGTGTTCCTAGTTAGCATCAGAGTGTTCACATTCAGCACAGCTGCTTTCACATCCAGTCCCCTATCCAGTCCCCTGACCAGTCAGGACTCTCCGCGGTCACTGGTCTCCTGTGGTGGATGGTACATATCTGGAAATTATTATTTTGCAGCTGCTGGGCCAAGACTTCCACAGTAGAGTAGCAACTGTCAGGAACCAGGAACTTGATCTGGAGTAATCTTAGGCTGGCCTTGTTCGAGAAGAGCAGGCCGGCCCACTAGGACTTGTAATCCTTACGCACAGTGTGTGCCATCCAGTTTACTTTGGTTGTCCAACTCTCTTTTAGAGCCTCATCAAACTTCTGCCTGAACTGTTTAAGTGCTTCATCTTCGGTCTTCCCCAGAGCCAGAGAGTCCTGTAAGAGAAAAGATTATGGCTATCACTGATTGTCACAGTCCCAAAGCGCCATGTTCTCCCTAGTTTGTAACCAGCAGGCAGGACAGACGGCTCAGACGGAGGGGGATTCGGGCTATGGGTCGACATAGGTGCATGCCGACAGTCAATAGGTTGACCACTACTGCTCGACATAATCAAAATGTTGACATGACTATAGTCACATAAGGGAGTAAATGTGAATGTAACTAAAGGACAATGTGACCAGATCACACACAGAGAGAAAATAAAGGACAGAGCTGCAGCAAAGTGCCAAATTCAAATAGGGTAACCACACCAACTGCCAGTTTGGAATGGTAGTTGGTGGCAAGCAGGTATTTGTGTTTTGGACTGTGCTGCACCCCCACCTCTGGAGCCTCCACTGATTAGGAATAATAAGTTATGGGCCTTTTTTTATTTCATAAATATGTTCTAGTATCACCAGTGAGGAGAATGTGCTGCACTTATACAGATCAATAATTTGTTTAAATGCATATCCCAGTGGAATATTTTATGTTCATATATGTGCGTCTAATGTAAGGTAAATGAGTTAGAGCAGGGGTCCTTAAACTATTTTGCTTTGGGACCCCATTAGACCCCAAAAATAATGACAGGACCCCAGCACGTTACTGCAGAAGGTCATCACATCACAGGCAGCAGACAGTACATACATGGCAGCATTGTAGAGGCAATGTATGATGGGAGGAGTCTAACATAACAGACAACTCAACAGATTTTTCAGACCCCTTGAATCACTGACTGAGATTAGAAAAGTCATCGGCCTGATAGTCAGCAACATGGAGTCGCGACCCCATGCCGAGGTGGTCGGGACCCACAGTTTGACAACCGCTGAGTTAGAACCAAATGTATTAAACCTTAACAAGTGATAAAAGACCAGCCAATCAGCTCCTGTATTTTCTCAAACACAGCCCGTAACATGGCAGTTGGGAGCTGTTGCGCATTTCTCAAAGAGATGATGGCACTCAAAGGGTTAAAATAATCAAATATACACATTTTATACCAACCCAAAGACATTCTAGACCTGGGGTTCCCAAACGATTTTTAAACATGGCACTCCTAGAGTATCGGAATATTTTTCATGGCACCCCAGGCTAAAATATTAAATCAAATAAGCTGTTCTTATAGGTCACTTCTGATTATCCACATATTTTATAATTGGAAGCCACAAGCACTGATTTGTATTTTACAGTGACTATAAATAATTTGAATTGGTTCTGGACCACCAACACAAGGCACCTCTGCAAGTGCTCCGGGGCACCCCGGGGAGCCATGGCGCACAGTTGGGAATCACTGTTCTAGACTATGGCGATAGTTGCACTTAGATCTGTGTATGAGCATCAGCCCTATATTAGCGAGTCTTAGGAGTTCTTCTGGTGTCGGTGTGTGCACAAATGGAAGATCTGATTCTGTATTCATACTATACCTTGACATACTGAATATCTTTGACAGAGCTAAGCTCTGGGAGTCCAGCTGTCAGCATGAGTGCAAAGAGTGTGATGATGAGGTTCCCGTTCCTGCGCAGGATTAGGTACGCCTCCTCACAGTACTGACGAAACCTGTACGGAGAAAACACTGGCCGTTATGGGAGTCATAAATACAGACATGGGAAATCTAGACAATCGTAAGGTCAAAACTAAAAATGCAGACACCAAGAAGTCAACATGGGCAGGAGATCAACAGATAAAATGTAGACACAGTACAAATATGGACAAGTAAAATGTAGACATGCAATAAATAATGCTGACCAGTCATAGTGGATATATGTATGTGTGTCCCACTGAGGGAAGAATATGCACAAATGCTGACCCCCATCATGTAACCCACGCAGCCATCTGTCCCTAAAGGTCAAATAATAATTGGTACTACTCCTGCTAGACACCTTTGCAGTAACTGCATGTCAGTTACGTGCTGCACAAATAGAGATTTCAGGCAACCATTGTGCTAAACCCCATCGCAGTAGCAATAAGCCCTAAACTGGGGTAGGGCATTCTGGCATGTACAGTTCCACAGGAGCGGATTGACAAAGGGCACTGCCAACGTGCAGACAGTGATCCTGTCATGTCAGCCATGATCTATTTCCCTAAATGTGACATAATATAACCCCCCACCCACGGCTAGAGAGCTCCACTCTGACTAATGACATCTTGAAAACGTCGACTTTCCAATGTTTTGATTGCATGTAACCTAAAATATGTGCAGTTTCCAATAGAAAAATGCATTTTAAATATGGCCTGAATCCTGTAAAATGTACCAACTAGTACATTACATAACACTCATTGTGGCTTCCAGCTTGCCTAGTCGAACCTGCCACTCCGTATGCCAGGCTGTCATTTTATTAGTATAATGTAATCTTAATGGTCGCAGGTGCGACTAAAGGTGCCCATAAATGCACAGATTTTCCCGGTGCGATGTGTGCTATGAGGTGCGCGCTCCCGCGGCATCTCATCGCACAGTACAAAAAGTATGTGCTGCACATACTTTTTGTACTGTCTTTTGATCACATCGCATGCACAACACATGCAATGCGATGCGATGCTATTTAACACAAAACACACTGCAAAATTGATGCGTGTATGGGCACCTTTAAACACACGTGCAGCTTGGATTGTGCATGCATTAAGGCAAACTAGTCGCACCCATGCCTAGCTGCAGCCACCATTAGGTTGGCTATAGCTGTATGTATATATTTTGTGCCCTAAAAAAGAAACCATAGTGGCTTCCATTAATGTAGGAAATGTGTTCAATACAAAGAATGCCATTTATAGACATACTGTATAGACATACTGTATATTATTATGCTTTATAGCACAGGTTTGGATAATGTAACGTAAGTCCAGAATATTGTAACTATATTTGAATAACTATACGGGAGAAAATAATGTAATGATAATGCAACAAGCAACCCATGTGGTTATAGTAAAGCACAATGGAAGCTAATTTTTGTGTTGGTATAGAAGTTTGAAGGTGCCACATATTTCTACCTACAGGTCTATATTTGATACTGTATGGCTACATTTTGAGCATATTAATAGGTCAACATTCAGAATGTAGCACCCTACACTAAAGGGGTGTACACAGGGCCATTATTCTAAGCGATTTTGACTAAATCGTCAAAATCAATTAAGTAGGTTTGCCTAAAAATCGCCCTGTGTGTACACAGCGGACGATAGTGATGTGCGGGCCCGCAGCTTCCTGACTAAATAGTCAGTGCAGGCAAGAATATTCTTGCTGCACTGTATATTTGGCCGCTGCTCCCGCGGCTGGCAGTATGTAGATCTCTCAGGCGCTGAACTACATCTTGATATACACAGGGCTCAGTCCAAATCGCTGGGGTTGAGTCCCGTGTGTACACGGCTTAAGGGGCATACGCAAGGAGCGATTTTTTTTTCTTACTAGATCACTCAGAAAGTAAGCATCGATCGCTCAGTGTGTATGCCCCCAAGTGATGGCGATGTTCGGTCCTGCTATCACCCGTTAGCTAAGGTCATTGCATGCAGTCAAATTGCTTAGCAAGTGACTGCAAATCGCTGTGTGTACAGAATGAGCGTTACCGATAGCGATCTAGGTCATCCTGAACCACTACCCTGGGGTGTGAAAATTGCCAAATATTTTTATTCACTACAATGACCTGTAATTACCTTATATAGGAAATAAGCTTTTTTTTACCACATTTTTTTATTTGAATTTATATAACAAATGAACACCACATTTTTTTATTTGAATTTATATAACAAATGAACATCTCTTAGAGTCGTTGGCACTCAAAGAGCCAAGTAAAATTGCGTAGCACACATCACTGCATGTGTATTGACTCTCTATGGGCGATGTAGACACCGGGAAATGGCCTACTATAAATAAAACTTATCAAAAAACGCTTAGTGCACATATCTACGTGTGTATGCCCCTAATACGGTATTTTAACCTATAGTCAAAATATGCACATGATCAAAATCCTGACCTTCATAGTATCGACACGTCTCTATCCTGATTGTTGTCATCATAACCCTGTGTACAGTTTGTATGTCGACATTATAACCTGCCTATATATAACAGTATGGCCACATCTACACTTGATCCATGCTGACATTCTTAATGTCTACATAATGTGCCTGTGGACATTCCGGTGTCTATATACTGAATGTATAAATAAAATAGCACACCCTCACACGTTACAGCACAAATGTCTCACGGATCACATAAAGGCCGGTGAGACGGAATGGGCAGGCTGCTAGCTGTGGGCTGTGGCCTCAGGTAGGAACTCACCTGCCAAATTTCTCTGTGTTCCCCGGCTTCCCTTGCTGGATAACGTGGATGAAGTCATAGGTGAGAATGAAAGGTCCGCGCTCCCTCTTAATTTTAAATTTGGACTTAAAATTTCCAAGAATGTGACCAAAGTCAATGTGGAATAGCTGGAGAGAGAGGAGGCAGAACCTATGAATGCCATTATGTCAATAGGATGTAGAATACATGCATAGAAAACCAGAGGGATTTTGTTACTTTGAAATACATATTTTAGAGGGCAATGGAAGACTCCTATATCCATCCAGGTGCATAGTGGCCACACTTCTAGCCATTAACCTCACATATTAACAGTAGTAAAAAAAAAAAAGAATCTCATTTTCTATTCTAGATCCCAGGGGAGGTACGGGCAGTGGGGCTAGCCTAAAGACTCCTGTTGTAGAATCCAGAAGATGCTGATCGGCGCCTCAGGAAAAGACACAAAAGAGGATCCTGCACTACTGGAGAATTTGAGGCACCATGACGGAAGTTGATTTATGAAAGCAAGACAATTCCTTATATTAATGACGGACATATCAGGTATTAGGAGAAGGCTTGGAACTCATTTGGAGCAAGGGTGGTATAATGGTTAGCATTCACACCTCATGGTGCGGAGGCCAATCAACCATCATACTTCTATATTTACAAATGTGTATTACCACTATATTTATACATAGGATACTGTATCATTTAGCCTGCTGTACTGGATGCCGTGTGTTTGTAAGGCATACAGCAGGACATCTTCTGTAGTGATGGTAAGGGTTTGAAGTGACTCCTGTCTATTAATAACACCTAGATCAGATACCAGTGCTGAAGATACCCCCCGCTGGTATATGCACAAAGGTGTCTGAAGCATTCCGCACACATTATGTATGAGCAATTACAGCTGATGCATCATGGATAGTGATGTTATGGGTATTGTGGTAGCTTAGTAGATCACAAAAGCTTTTTAGCTTTCAGAATAGATCTCAGAAGACAAAAGTCTGGCCATTCCGTGTATAATCTATCAACTGGGGTGCAGCAATCCTCAAGTAAGAGCCAGTTACAACATAATTCCCCCCCCCCCAGTCTTTTATTGTACTGTCCACTGAGCACAGAAGGTTCCTCACCTGTCCTGTCTTTCTAACCATTATGTTGTCATTGTGTCTGTCCCCGATACCAAGTACATAAGTGGCTACACAGTAGCCAGCGCAGGATAGTGTAAACTCTTCTATTGCTTGCTCAAGGTGATCTCTGTGAATAGCAAGAACAACTGTTTTTAGCACACAATAAGAGATCATTTGCAGCATTAACCGGAATACAGAGGTTTACAGGGGTGACAATCGCAATAGCATGAACAACAGAATTACAAATGCAGTGTTAGCGTGTATCTTACAGATAGGTGAGAACAGAGATGACTTCTGTCTATTCATTCACTTTCACACAAGTCACACTGAGCATTACCCTGCATTGTACTCCTTGATCCAGTTCAGCAAAGCGTCCTTGTTGAAGGCAGCTGCTGCTGCAAGATTGGTGCAGTCGAGCTGGATGTCGGCAATGGTCTCTGCTGCAGACACCACCTCTATCATACCACATCGATCTCCTGTCGCCAGGCACCCGTAAGGCACTATCCTGAAAAAATCATTGTAATAAATGTATTTATTATATGAGTACTGTAACGCACATGAACTGGAGACACGACAAAGCTGCAGTAAATATAAAATGCCTCTTTAGAAGTACACTGCACTAAGATGTATGGAGCTAGTTTCCTAATAAGCAAGTAGGTAGATCTAAACGAAGAAAACATTTGATAGAAGTAGCGGTTATTTATGTAAAAGCAATGTGGGTTGCTTATGCTATCTGTAACATAGCTGCTGGCACGTGTTACACCCAATTTTACAAATCAGCAAAGTTATTCCAGATAAGGACACCAGGGGGTGCTGTCTTCTGTTGATATAAAAGAAACGTCCTCCTGGAATTGATGATACATTGTTATGGTTTCTGATTCTTTAAATAAAAAAAAGTGTGTGGTATGTGCAGTGTGGAAATGTAAATCTTTGTGCAACTTGTTGTTTGAATTAAAATGCCTAATTACTTAGGACCCCATTAACAGAGTACACAACAAGACAGGGGTGCACAGATGGTCTGACCACAGCGTTGTCAGCTACATGTGTACCCACCACTCTCAGTGGACTCCTGCACAAACTAAAGAGGGCCTAGAATTGGAATGTGCCCCAAAGTCCACACGCTCACCCCTTCTGAACCAACTCCCTCCCATAATATGAAGCATTGGTCTCCCTTCTCACTGTAGAAGGAAATACTGAAATAGAGGGGCCATCAGGACTGTGTCTATAATATGAAGAATTATTACATTTGTGTGTTTGCAATGGTGGATGGGGAGAATCCTTTCTGCAAGATAAGGGAGACCCCCAAAAAATGCCCCCTCTGCATCCCTTTATCTCATTTTAATGGTCTTATTTGGAAAATATAAATAAACCAAGAGTGTTACACAACACCTTCCATCAGCCGGTATAGACACTCTCCAATGACATGCCATCTTGTGCCATAACCTGAGGTGTATACCTTCCTCTGAAGGCTTTTATAATGTCGGGTGATTTAATACAGAAAGTTCTGATTATGCTTAGGGCTAACTAAGGGCTAGTTATACATCTTTGTAGGATTAGAATTGTTGCCTCATCGTGCCGGGGACATATATATCTGACCACGCCGCAATCTGAGTGAGGATTGTATGGCATACAAATCATACTGACAGGATAGTGGTAACACATTTGCACTGTATGATCTAGCACAGTGGTAGCCAACTCCAGTCCTTAAGAGCTACCAACAGTTAATGTTTTCCAAGTCTCCTGACAGAATCACAAGTGAAGTAATTAGCTCCACCTGTGGATCATTTAGAATGTGTCAGTCAGTAACGAGTGCACCTGTGCCCCAGGCACAGGTGCACGTGAATTGTTGGTAGCTCTCGAGGACTGGAGTTGGCTACCACTGATCTAGCACATAATAAATTATACGCATATGTAGGGTCCCCGGGTGAATGGATGTGGTGACTTGCATAGTTGCCTATCCGTGTGAACCGATGTGGGTCAGTTGATGCCCATGGGAACGCCCAGGGTGTTCCCATGGGATTGCAGGCGGGAGGTGGTGTGCTGGGGGCGGGAAAGCCTGCATATATAAGTAAATCTCTATGGACTTATATTTGCATGGACTGAAGAAATAATTTGATGGTTGGCGGCCATCAAATGATTTATCGGCCAGTGGGACATGCTGGGGGGATGTGTCTACGTGACATCCCCTTGCAAGGTTGCAAGCAAATCGGGCCCTCTGGGACACTCTCAGCTTACCAAGTCAACCAGAATCAGGTGTAGCAGAGTGAAGACGGAATGGTTACTTTCACATCTGAATATGATTATTAAAATAATCACACTTTGAGCCTGTCCAATGAGCAAACACTAAGAGGAGTGTTTAATAAGGACATCCTCAGTTCTACCCAACCAATTCAGTGCTCTGTGTCATTACAGTACACAGCAGGAAAGAGAAGTGTGCATGTCCTTAGCTTATACTATCTCTACAAAATGACAACAAAAAGGGAGAGGCGGAGAGCTTTGGCCAATGGGATGTTTGAACATAGCCGTCTTGCCAGTGCAAGGTTGACATGAAGCTCTGCATAGGTGACAACTAGATGTTGCCGGGGTCATGCGGTCACTTGGCCTTATTCCATGAGAGTTTGTCACACCTACACTGTCCACTGGCGTAAGGCCAGTAACTTCCCTTCCAGAGGCCAAGGAATGACAGCTGAGATCCCCAGAGAACGCAGCAGGAGGGGAGTAAAAAAACATCCTTCTCAGGAGAGGCTCTGACAGGAGTCAGCGGGAGGGCAGCTCATACAAGAGGGGGGTGAAGAGGGCTCTCCCCTGTCAAGTTAGGCTTGATCTGCATGCCGGGAGCAGATTCTTGGGAGGAAAAAAATAAAAAAAGTACCTTTGCTCCAGGACAAATCATGTTACAATGAAAGGGGTGCAAATACATTTATTATGTTGCCTGCAAGGTAAATACTAGCACCCAACAAACAATTGAATCTGGCCCAATATGGTATCTGTGCTGAGCAATAGATATAGTTTAAACCTGGACTGTTGGTGCTCCCTGAAGGCCAAGTTTGGTTACCACTGCTCTAGAGAACAAAGATCTTATAAGCTATAGTACAAGGTATATGGCAGTGGTATAAGTACATAGTAGTACAACTAGAGTACAGATCTGAGAAAAGCATATACAGAGATTTGGCCCCACCAATATGCTAGAAACATTAATTGCGACTCAAACCCATCACCAATACTTACATATACTGTATGTACACTGAGTGTATGAAGTTAGAAATAACATACTCATTTATACTAAGCAGATGGCTACCCATGAGCTACAGCAATACAATTCATAGTGCAGAATAAGGAGAGGAGACCACAGATTGGCTGGAGTCCATCTTATGGTACTGGTTTAGTTTCACGGCTGCCGATATATCGGATGCGATATCGGCCGCTCCGATGTGATTTTTTTACCTGTTCATAACCCCACTATCCACAACGCATGGAGTTGATCTTATATAGTGTGTATCCAATATATCGGCCGCCGTAAAACTAAACAAGTAGCCAGGTTATTGCTTTGTCGAGTCGGTTGCCCAACTAGAGGCTATTTACCTGAGGTCCAGCCCTGACTCTTTCCACAGCATGTCCATCAGACGCAGTAGCTGGAGAGCGAGCATGTCCTGCCGTAGATCTGCGCAGAGAAACACATACAACAGACCCATTAGATACTCTCCGTCCAGGAAGGTGACCTGAAAACGTCACCTACTGTAGATGAAACCTAGACACTGAAAAATACTTCACAGTATGGAGTTCTAGAAGTCTAACATTCATTTAAAAATACTACAGCTGGAGTGTGGCGGCTGCATTGCAATGTGGTGATGTTCAGAATTATTCTGCCAGCTGAGACAATTAGTTGTCCGTTCCGAGAAGCCCGACGACGACAGCGTCACTAAATAGCAGCCATTGGGGCACTTGCTGAATTGGTGGAACACTAGGCCCCAGGAGGTAAATAATTTTTAGGTAATGTGCATATTTATCTTTAGGTGAAGCTATCCTTTACACTTTAAAACACAATAAAGGGAAACTTACCTACACTGTAACCCCACCTCCCACCTTGAGTGTGGAATTGCTGATAAAGGTGAGCTACAACACATGACATTCTACAAGAAAACTGGAGATACCCTTCTGTCTGCCCAAGTTATCCGGTCCATAGGTCAATGCGGGCAACATGGTCAATTGGTCAACAAGTGAAAAGACAGACATGATTCCCTCCCCCCCCCCCCCCCCCCCCCCCCCAATACTTCACCATGCACGTGTATTCCAAATGGGAACAAAGCAAGGTGAGTGAAGCAAGCCATGTGGGGAGACGCGGTACACTAATTTGGGGTCCATATAATGAAATCTACAAATTGATACCCATAAAAACATGTAAACTTTTAATCTTTCATCCATTTCCAGCTCTCCCCTTTGTCTATGTTGACCATGTACCACAACCGGCAGAAGTACCCATCACAACCTGTAACTTATATGAGGTGGATTGACTGGTCTTATAAAAAGTACAGTTATGGAGTTATGATTGAAACAAGAGGGTGAACAAATGCCATTAATACTTGCCCAGTAAAGGAAATATACAACCGAAATTCCCAGCACTAAAATAAGATTAAATTATAATGCGGCCTTATGGCAATAAGGAACAGAGGTTTGTGTAATATATATACACACATAATTATACATACACACACACACACACACACACACACACACACACACACACACACACACCAATATATACATACACATATAAAAAAGTAGGTGACCTAGGTTTATAACAAAGGAGTAGTTTCATCTCACCATCTCCATTCTTGAAGATGATCCCAGTATAGTCCCCTCCAAAACCTTTATTACTGTATACAATCCATAGAGGTTTCATCTTGGAGTCCATGTATTTGCACTTGTCCACACTGTCCCGACAGAAGAGAAGAGAAAGGATAGGTAGTAATATTAGTAGATACGTTACGAGGATAAGCAAATGAGCCACTGGTTGAAAAGCATTGATGATTTCTACCCGCCGATGATCCCAACCCACCCTGGACCCCTGTGGACAAGCAAAACCATGCAGACATGAACTGAAGAGTGCAATCCTTTGTTATTAAACATAGTAAATGCAAGTGAAGTGCTGGAAGGCGAGCGTTTAGCAGCTCTGGGTAAGGAATAACACAAAAGCCAGTGATCCAGGAATCTACTGTATAACCAAGTCAGGTGTGTTCAGGAGTGATCTGCAGAATTATCGCAAAGTTAAAACAAGAAAAAAAAAAAAATCTTATCCCTAATATTTATATATGGACCAGATGAACATGAATGCATTATCCAACAGCTATGGACAACATCGGACATGTCAGCATTGGCTCAGCAATGTTCTCAGTCAGGTGCCTAATTCTGTTCAGTGGTTCCTATGGATTCCTGCAGGACTAAGAACAAATCAGACACTCACACTAGGTCGGAGAGGGTGACGTTGGGGTTAAGGGGTGACTGGATATCCGAGAGAGCTTCCCTGTATGCATTTTGCTTCAAACAGGCATGCATGGTCTCCTTATTCTTGACCCGGCTTTGCTTCATTGCGTTCAGTTTGATCAGGCTGTTTAGCGTGCGCAGCTTATTCAGCGCCTCCACCTAACAATAAGAGAACACTTTAGAACAGATAATGCACCAAAGTCCAACACATTTCCAGATACTGCAAAGAAACACAAAAGCAACCTTATAAACAATTCACTGTTGGCTTCCCAAGTACTTTACAACTAGGTGATTCATCGCGCCCTACGGGCGCTCTTCACACCGTCGTAAGGGGCTGCGCCCCCTTAATTTGTGAACATTTGTATATGAGAAATATGGTTAGAATTGTATGAAAGATGCCCTGTATTGCAACTTAGGTGTCCGCGAATCGCGGGAGGGGGGGTTGCGGAGGGTGCCGCGAATTGCAGGAGGGGGGGTCGCGGGGGGTGCCGCGAATTGCAGGAGGGGGGGTTGTGGGGGGGTGGATGCTGCGAATCGCGGGAGGGGAGGGATTGCAGAGAATCGCGGGAGGGGGGTCGCGGGGTGGGTTGCCGCAAATCGCGGGAGGGGGGTTACGGGGGCGGGGGTTGCGGCGAATCATGGTAGGGGGGGTCGCGGGGGGTGTGCCGTGAATCACGGGAGGGGGGGTCACGGGGTGGGGTGCCGAGAATTGCGGGGGGGGGGGGGGTGTGTGTGTGTGCCGTGAATCGCGGGAGTGGGGGTTGCGGGGGGGTGGGGGGGGGTGTGACGCGAATCGCCACAAGAAAAAATCAACACAGAAAGGTCAACACATGTAAATGTTGACATAAGTGTGGCACTTCATTGGTGTCCATGTCGACACATGAGAATGAATATGAAAACATTCAAAAAATGAAAAAAAAACTTCAAAAACTCATGTCAACCTTTTTCATTGTCGACCATAGCCATGTCAGTGTTTTCCATGTGCAATTTAATTCTGGAGCTGCCGCGAATCGCGGGGGGGGTGCCGCGAATTGCGGGAGGGGGGGTCGCGGGGGTGGGTGCCGCGAATCGTGGGAGGGGGGGTTCCGGTGGGGGGTTGCCGCGAATTGCGGGAGGTGGGGGGTCACGGGGGGTGCCGCGAATCGCGGGAGGGGGGGTTGCGGGGGGGTGTGACGCGAATCGCCACAAGAAAAATTCAACACAGAAAGGTCAACACATGTAAATGTTGACATAAGTGTGCCACTTCATTGGTGTCCATGTCGACACATGACAATGAATATGAAAAAATTAAAAAAATGAAAAATAAATCTTCAAAAACTCATGTCAACCTTTTTCATTGTCGACCATAGCCATGTCAGTGTTTTGCATGTGCCATTTAATCCTGGGGCTGCTGCGAATTGCGGGGGGGGCTGTTGCCGCGAATCGCGGGAGGGGGGTCGCAGGGGGGGTGCCACCAATCGTGCAAGGGGGGTCGCGGGGGGGGGGTTCGTTTTGCCGCGAATCGCGGGAGGGAGGTCGCGGGTGGGGGGTGTTTTTTCCGCGAATCGGGGGGGGGTCACGGGGGAGGGTTTGCCGCGATTCGTGGGAGGGGGGGGTCGCGGGGTGGTGGTTATGCCGCGAATTGCGGGAGGGGTCGTGGGGGGGTTCTTTTTGCAGCGAATCGCGGGAGGGGGGGTCGCGGGGGTGTTTTTGTTGCGAATCGCGGTAGGGGGGGTCGCGGGGGAGCAGGTGTTTTTGCCGCGAATCGCGGGAGGGGGGGGGGCGCGCGGGGGGGGAGGTTTTGCCGCAAATCGCGGGAGGGGGGCGCTCACCTGGTGGCTGTGGAGTAGCAGTGCTGGGCAACATGGGAAGGCAGTGGGTGTCTGGCACTGTCTGTGGGCTCACTGGGCTGGTTCTCTGTCACATACCTCCCAACATGACCCTCTCCAGGAGGGACACAATGCTCTGTTTCTAGACTTCCCCTTAATGTATGATTGCCATCACCTGTTTTAAACAGGTTAATTTCTCAGAAAGGTGTTCAGCACAGATGAAGGCAATCACACATTAAGAGGAAAGTCCAGGAACAGAGCGTTATAGACACAGACACCCACTTTGAGTGACAGATGTAGCCAAATATATAGGAGATGCATACTAACCAACTCAGACATATAATATGGGTGAGTGTAGAATAGGACGGCATAGGGAATAGGGGGGGAATCCACCACTATGCAAATATACCCCAACACCTCACAGAATGGTGTCTAAAAGCCAAGGCTTGGTATTAGGAGAGATCATTACTTTGGTGGAGACACCAGACATAAACCTTTATAGCAGCGGCCATTTGCAAGAAAATACCAGGTTGGTTTTGCCATGTAGATGGATTGCGGCTTTAAAACAAATGGGCAGACTCACAAAATTCCCACACCTCTAGAACCCGGAGGCAATTACAGTTGCAAGAAAAAGTATATGAACCCTTTGGAATTACCTGGATTTCTGCATGAATTGGTCATAAAATGTGTTCTAATTTTCATCTAAGTCACAACAATAGACAAACAGTCTGTTTAAATTAATACCACACAAACAAATATATGTTACCATGTTTTTATTGAACACACCATGTAAACATTCACATTGCAGGGTGGACAAAATATGTGAACCCCTAGCTAATGACTTCTCCAAGACCTAATTGGAGTCAGGAGTCAGCCAACCTGGAGTCCAATCAATTAGACAAGATATAAGGTGTTGGTTAAGGCTGCCCTGCCCTATAAAAACACACACAAGCATTGCCTGATGTGAACCATGCCTTTCACAAAAGAGCTTGCTGAGATCTAGGATTAAGAATTGTTGACTTGCATAAAGCTGGAAAGGGTTACAGAAGTACCTCTAAAAGCCTTGATGTTCCTACGGTAAGACAAATTGTCTATAAATAGAGAAAGTTCAGCACTGTAGCTACTCTCCCTAGGAGTGTCCGTCCTGTAAAGATGACTGCAAGAGCACAGTGCAGAATGCTCAATGAGATGAAGAAGAATCCTGGAGTGTCAGCTAAAGACTCACAGAAATATCTGGCACATGACAACATCTCTTGACAAATCTAAGATATGTAGAACACTAAACAAGAATGGAGTTCATGGGAGGACACTACGGAGGAAGCCACTGCTGTCCACAAAAAACAATGCTGCACGTTTGAAGTTTGCTATCGAGCACATGGATGTTCCACAGCCCTACCGGCAAAATATTCTGTGAACAGATGAAATCAAAGTGGAGTTGTTTGGAAGGAACACAAAACACTGTGTGGAGAAAAAAAAAAAAGGAACAGCACACCAACATCGAAACTGTGAAGTATGGTGAAGGGGGCATCATGGTTTGGGGCTGCTTTGCTGCCTCAGGGCCTGGACAGATTGCCATCATCTATGGAAAAATAAATCCCCACGTTTATCAAGACATTTTGCAGAACTTAAGGCCATCTGAAGCTCAACAGAAGATGGGTGCTGCAACAGGACAACGACCCAATGCACAGAAGTAGATCAACAACAAAATGGCTCCAACAGAAGAAACTACACCTTCTGGAGTGGCCCAGTCAGATTCCTGACCTCAACCTGATTGAGATGCTGCGGCAGGACCTCAAGAGAGTGATTCACACCAGACATCTCAAGTATATTGCTGAACTGAAACAGTTTTTTTAAAGAGGAATGGTCCAAAATTCCTCCTGACTGTTGTGCAAGTCTGATATACAACTATAGGAAACGTTTAGTTGAGGTTTTGCTGGAGAGTCAACCAGTTGTTACATCCAAGGGTTCACATACTTTGTCCACCCTGCATGAATGTTCACATGATGTGTTCAGTAAAAACATGAGAACATATAATTGTTTGTGTAAAATTAGTATAAGCAGACTGTGTTTGTCTATTGTTGTTACTTAGATGACGATCAGAACACATTTTATGACCAGAACACATTTTATGACCAATTTATGCCGAAATCCAGGTAATTCCAAAGGGTTCACATGCATTTTCTTGCAACTGTATATTTATGCCACAGGACTCAACATACAAGAGATCAAGACTTGAGGGGGGATCCAGATATATATTTCAGCCTTGCACATAGACCACCAACCAGAAGCTCGTTAGCACTAGATGGTACTTCATGGAAGCATTGGGTTTTGTAGGGAGAAAGCAGCAGCTTCCTGCATTATGGGCAGGCAGTGCTGCCTACTGCTAGGACACCACACACTTCACATAATTGTTACCTGTTTGGAGAGCACCTTCATATGTGCCACACTGCCCCGGCAATAAGCTTCCAGCAACAAGCCAAACTGCACGGACACAGCAGGGATGTGTACTTCTGCCCTACAGCCAGGAAGAGTAAGAACAGGAACAGGCTTAGCAGGCAACTGCATGCGCTCACATATATAATACATTCTTATCCATAAGCAAACAGGGATTTCTATTTGTGTGTGTGTGTGTGTGTGTGTGTGTGTGTTGTCTTTAATAAACACATTTCTCTACCAGGTGTCTATTGTATGTGTTGTAATCTGTCTAAGTGCAAAGAGGTTTATCAGTCTGGATGAGTCACTGAATAAGAAAGGGGCATTACAGTGATGTCGGCCTACTGTAGTTATAACACATAGGAGTCTAGCAATCAAAGTCAAGGGAATTGTATATTCTGGCTGCATGGGGGTCACTGTAATGATGTTTAGTATCTACTAGCCAGCTTTGACTGAAGTGTATGGATGTGTATAAGATATTAATGAGGCAAATATGAAGATACTGTAATAGGGCTTTGCAGGTAAGAGGTGGCCATGCTTTGGGATACGGATGGCCATCGTTGCAATTGCCATCGATGGCAATTCTGCAACTGGCCATTGATAGTGCTAAACTGTGCAATGGCTGACCATCGATATTTTTACATATCGATGGTCAGCCATTGTGTTTGATTGATTGGCCTGTGGGCCAATCAAAAATGGGGGCGGGGCTTCACTGGTGTCAGGGGCTGAGCTATGCTCTGTGTCCCGGCACTTAAAAAAATAAAAAAGCAAAACATTGTTTTGCTGTTCCATCGATGGAGGGAAACCATCTGGTTTTTCCCCACATCGATGGCAAAAGTATTTGACATCGGCCATGAACCATCAATGATTTCAAATCATCGATGGTCGATGGCCATCCCTACTTTGGGATCCCTTATGTGGTTGAGTATGTTCCTCTCGGTAAATGAGAACCAAAGAATTCAGAAATAACAGGGAACATTTATAAAACCTGTAAATGGCACAGGTGTAGTTCCCTGTGCCAGTTACAGTGGTCATAAATGTTCAGTTATTCTTGAATTTAAATTAAAGATGTGCACTTGCTAAAGAAATAATCAGGAACACGGTGAAGCACATAAAGATGATGGGGAGGATCACGCTGCTGTATTCTTTATGCAAGGAAATTGGGGTGGTTGCTCCACAACCACTAAGCAAACCATGCGACCCAAGAGAAGTTTGTGAAGGTTTACAGAATCAGATGTCCGTCTTATACAACGGTCCATTCAGGATTCCAAGTAACAGGGCTTTGGTCACTTTATGGGGAAGGCTTAGACACTACCCCTAGTACTGAAGCTCAGATGTTCTTCAACTTGCTTATAGGCTAGAATAGAAAGTGGAATGTCCAGAAATAAAACTAGACTAGCAGGAGGCGTCCGAGTGTGACTTCATCAGAGTAACCTCAGGGGCATTAGGGACAGAAATGGATGGAGAAAAAACAAGGATGGTGAATGCAGCAATTATTCAGTGCTAAGGAGCCTACCAAGTATACTGGGCCGCATCCAGAGGGCTTAGAGAGGTGCTACATTCAAAGCTCTATACAGATTGTGAAGAGCCAGGGCATAAAGAGGTGGAATGTACATCAGGAGAGAACCGGTCTCGCCCTGCTCCGGAATAAGGGACTGTTATAATCAAAGGTGCGCTAAAGTAAACAGTGGACAGAGATTTTTTTTTAAATATCGTATTTAATAAAAGCCTAAGGCTACTCCTAATCTCTAAGGGGGAATTGAAGTGTCTTGCGTTCCTGCGGCTACTAGATGGCAGCCGACTGAGCAATTCAAGTGTTACTCCGTTTGGGCGCACACAATTACCGTTGCTGACGTTAGGATTACGTAGTTCCGTCATTTTGATGGGCTGGTCACTAGCCTACTATAAAAATAAAATTTCTTTTTAAGTTATGAAATCAGTTGATGTATCAGCGATTCTGACATGTGGTTTTCTTTTAAACATAAAGAAAACTCAGAACAGCCGTACAGATTTCTTCCCATGCCACTGTAATTGCCGTGTTTGCTTCCATATCTACATCTGTAATTGCAGGGAACTCTACGCTGTCTGAACATATAATCTCTCATCCTATCCGCAAAGAATACAATCAGACTGGGGACAGAGTTAGTTAGGGGCAACTCAAAGCATTAAATCGATTTGGACTAGGACACAGAGTCATATTTAGTAATAACCATATTAATGTCCTTTAAATAATGTATATATTCCACAGTCATTTATTAAAAAGAAAATTAAACCAAAAACAATATTTATTAATATAACATATAATGCGATCATATTTTATTTTCCATGAGAAGTTCTGAAATTCACCGTTGAAAACTCATAAGTCCTTAATCTGCGATTTAGATATTGTTTGTGCGTCAGTTTAATTCTTTAAATAAATTGGTCAGTGGTTTGGCAGCCAGTGATAAAAATAAACTGGAGGTTAGGTAACAATGGGGCAGATGTATTAAGCCTGGCGAAGAGATAAACTGGAGATAAAGTGGAGAAAAAGTGGAAGGAGTTAACGCACCAGCCAATCAGCAGTGTTTGAAATATGACAGTTGGAAGTTGATTGGCTGGTGCGTTATCTCCTTCCACTTTTTCTCCACTTTATCTCCAGTTTATCTTTTCGCCAGGTTTAATACATCTGCCCCAATGTCTTCTTGTATGAACCTTGTAAAACCAGCGCAGCGTATGTACCAACCTCAGATGCCAGAACAGGAACTGCCCGATCCTTCTGTTAGCCAGGGCTCGCTCTAGCAGGAAACGGGAGAGGGCACAGTCTAGGAAAGGCTCGTACTTCAGAACTTGTACCAGTTGTAGCAAGTACTGGGATAGTTCCTCGTCACTGATAACATACATAGAGGAAGCCGTAAGCCAACAAAGTCCCCAGCATTTATAGTAACTAATAAACAGAACCCCCCAGAAAACGTATGAATGAAGTTTTGGCCGCCATGTTCAACCTCCTAAATAGCAATTTGGCATCCGGTCCCTCATATTCAATTCCACATGGGTTATAGTGGACTCATTCTGATTCATTTGGAATGGGGCAAATTCCTCTCTGTTACAATGGGGGTTATTTTGGTTCACTCTTTCTGACAAATTCCTTCTTAAAAGGACAAAACCATGTGCACTGCAGGTGGGGCAGATGTTACTTGTGCAGAGAGAATAAGATTAGGGTGGGGTTTTACTTTAAAGTGAGATCTATATTGCAGTGTAAAATAAAGCAGCCAGTATTTACCCTGCACAGAAACAAAATAACTCACCCAAATCTAATTCTCTCTGTACATTTTACATCTGCCCCCCTGCAGTGCACATGGTTTTGTCCATCTCAGAAGGAATTGGTCAGAAAGAGTGAACTAGAATAACCCCCAATGTTTGGGGCTCTGCACTTGGTATATTATGCACATGTGCAGCTCCCCTTTGTGAAAGCAAGGATCAGGGTGGGGGTGGACAGTGGCAGGGACGAGGGTCATTCATGGGAACGCCCAGAGTTTTATGGGCATCCCCATGAAAATGCTGGGCATCCCCATGGGTACGCAGGAGGGACGATATGTGCCTGGGGTGGGCGGCTGACATCACAGGACGTCAGCTACCCGCCCCGTCTTCGTCTCGGCACTCGCAAATATAAGTTAGTTCCCAATGACTTATTTGCGAAGCCAGGAGAAGGCCTCTCAGACACTCGGTAACCTACAATACTCACAAGCTCACCGAGCAAACTAGAATCAGGCCCAGAGGGTTTGCCTTTGTAAAGAATGTGCTGCGCTATATAATAGATGGTTAACCCCTTCAGTGGCAATCCCGAGAATTTTCCGGGTTGTGCCTCAGTGCCTACTCTGGCAAGCCCGGAAAATTCTTGGGATTGCCACTGTTTAGAGCCAGGCAGCGCTGCTGAGTTCAATCACTGAACTCAGGCCGCTTTGGCGCTGCCCGGCTTCCTCCCCTCTGCCACACCTCCTCCTCCGGCTTTTCTATTGAAGTCCCAGGCGCCGGCTTATGACGAACCGGCTGCTGGGGACAGGGACCAGTTGCCAGGGACCAGGTCCGGGCAGCGGCTGATTGACAGTTCAGCGGCGCTGCCCGGACCCAGGGAGGAAGCGCTCCCCATAAAAAACTCACCCAGTGGGGAGCGCTACCAAAAAAAAAACCCCCACCACTGAAGGGGTTACTAAATAAACAAGTTGATAAAATAGGAAAAGTAATCCACTAACAATCACACAAATAGAGTTTCTCATAATATGACAGCAGATAAAATACTGCAGATATTAACCAATATTTGGAACCCAAAATCCCCAGTTACAAAACATAGATCACATGAATTATTCTGCTGCCTTCAATGGGTCAGCCTGTCAGCCGGAGAGCCTAGTTATCATTCACTATGAATTTATGGAGCACACTAGTAGGGTTCTACAATCGACCCCATTGAACGCAAACATGCAAATATTATTGTGGGCCAGAACACACTTATACGGTCACCCACCTCATGCTCTTCAGACAGTTGACAGCATACTCTCTCACATACTGGTCAGGGTAGTTAAAGTCCAGCAGCTCTAGAGCATCCCTGGGGGGCAATTTGGACCAGATCTGCAGCAGCGCTTGAAGCTGTAAGTAAGAACAGAAAACACCCTATTATCATAAACAGTGCAGTATAGGTATTATGGGTTTATTCTATTTGTTAGGTAGTTATGGATGTAGCACCTTTACAATTGGGAATAAAACAGTAATAGACCAACAAAGAGGCAAGAGGGCCCTGCTCGCAGGCTTGCACTACACTGATGAGTATATACTGATTGCTTGGAGAATGCACTGTACTGATGAGTATACACTGCTTGCTTGGACAATGCACTATACTGATGAGTACACACTGATTGCTTGGACAATGCACTATACTGATGAGTACACACTGATTGCTTGGACAATGCTCTATAGCAGGGGTAGCCAACTCCAGTCCTAGAGAGCTACCAACAGTTCACGTTTTCCAGGTCACCTCACAGGTACATTCATTACTGACTGACACATTTTAAAAGATCCAGAGGTGGAGCTAAATACTTCACTTGTGCTTCTGTGAAGAAACATGGAAAACTTTAACTGTTAGTAGCTCTCAAAAACTGGAGCTGTCTATCCCTGCACTTTACTGATGAGTACACACTGATTGCTTGGACAATGGACTATACTGATGAGTACACACTGATTGCTTGGACAATGCACTACTGATGAGTACACACTGATTGCTTGGACAATCAATATAACAGTATCACAGACAATATGAAACACACTTATGGTGCTGCATCCTACTGTAGGTCTTCACCTGATCTATCAATAGGGACATATTAATAAAGAGCTCCACACAAACCTTACAGCTCAGTGATATACTACTATCACACAGGATCAACCTCATGTCCTAGTGCTGCTGCAAAGGGATCATTATGTACTGATGCTACAGCTACAGTCATACATTTAAAATATAGGAGAAGAATAAAAGCCATTGCAAAGGATTACCATCACATCATGTGTCACACTGCAGCTACAGCACAGGAGTTAAGGTGCCCATACACGCTCCGTTGTGGCGGGTCAGTTTTGTACTCTGAGATGCGCGCTCCCGCAGCACCTCATCGTACAGTACAAAAAGTATGTGCTGTACATACTTTTTGTACATGCTTTTCATCGCATTGCATGCGATGCGTGCTATTTAAGTACAAAACAGACGCCCGCATCGGAGCGTGCATGGGCACCTTTAGTGTTGAGTACAAGACTCTGAGGACCTCACAATGACTTTGTTATGCACGAATGTGACAGGATGGCTTGCTCAGCACTTCTAGTTTGCAGATGTGTCTTGCAAACTGTTGGGTGTAAATTTACTAAAGCTTCTAAAACAGAGATTGTTGCCAATAGCAACCAACCAAATTCTAGCTATCATTTCTCTAATGCAGTCAAGTCCTAGGCACACAAGACAAGAGGCCCCACCAGTTGGTTCCAGGGACACAGGACTAGAGTCTACACCAGTTGGTTCCAGGGAAACAGGACAAGAGTCCCCACCAGGCGGGCCCCAGGACAAAAGTGTCCACCAGTCAGGTCACAGAAACATGGCACAAGAGTCCCCCCCCCCCTCCCACCAGTCAGGTATCAGGAACATGGCACAGGACTAGTAATGTATGGGGACACTGTAGAGGGCTTCCCACCCATTTCAACACAGGCCTTTATTCAGATCTTATCGCAGTACAATTTTTTTTGGAAAATGGGCAAAACCATGTGCACTGCAGGTGGGGCAGATGTAACATGTGCAGATAGTTAGATTTGGGTGAGTTATTTTCTTTCTGTGCAGGGTAAATACTGACTGCTTTATTTCTACACTGCAATTTAGATTTCAGTTTCAACACACCCCAGCCAAATTTTACTCTCTCTGCACGTTACATCTGCCCCACCTGCAGTGCACATGGTTTTGCCCATTTTCCAAACAAATTTGTACTGCGATCAGATCTGACTAAGGGACACAATGTAGTCCGTGCACTAGATATACAGAAGAGGGAAGCTATGCCTTGGAAGGTAATGCGCTATATAAAACGTTGTATGTGTTATGACAAGTCCACCGCTCATACTAGAGGAATTTTCCATAGAAATGTTTATTGACCTCATAGAGCGTGTTTCTACTTCCCTGTTTATCAGCTCATTGTCTGGATGTCTAATCACAGACAGGGAAGGAAGTTGTTGTGTATGAAATCTGGCCCCGTGTCCTTTTATTGCACCTGGACATCTAGATATAGAAACACATCACTTCCAAAATGGGAGACAGTATTTTGGTTCAGATCGGTGCAGATCACTGCTCACGCAGGGAAATGATGGAGGCTGCTTTTCATTTATTATTTTACATATATATCTGTGAGTATTCCTAGCACAAGATTTTTAAAACAATTCATTTCGTAACAAGAAACTTGCTTTCCAAAATGTATAGGGGGTTATTCAGACCTGATCGCTGCTGAGCAGTTTAGCAGAGCTTGCAATCAGATAACCACTGCCCCGTCAGAATGAAAACCCCACCCTGGTAGCGAATGGCCTGCAAAAAGAACTCTTCAATTTGCTGCAAATCCATACGCAACACACCATGCATGTGTGTAACCCAGAACCGAACGAAACAGGCTGATCGAGGCTGGAGCTGAAGTCACACACCCTGAAACCGCCTGGTAGGCCTGCATTTTCTTTGACACTCCCAGAAAACAGCAGATTACCCACTCCAAAATGCCGACATCCTGTCAATCACCTTACGAACGGCTGCAATCAGAAAAGATGCTGGAATTGATCTTTCTCTACAATCCGTACGCATGCACAGTTCATCAATAATGGTCCGCCTTGCAAACAGGTCTGAATAACCCCTGGAATAACCCCCAGACTTCATGTTTTGGCCTGGACAAATGTCTTCAAAGCTTAAGAGCTAGGACCCAGATTCAGCATCATACCTAGCAGCAGCCAATATGTCACTGTGTGACACATTATACCATATCTACATCCAAAGCAGCATTTGGTGACAGCAGCCAATGCCCCAACACAGGGGCTAATTCAGACCAGATCACTAGGGCTGCGAATCTTCAGAGCCCAGCGATCAGTTAGCGGCCTCCCTGCCCGAGTGAAATCCCACCCCTGTGAATGACTGCGAATGCAATCTCAGCTGTGCCAAGAGGGGGAAATTCATTCGGAAAGACTGACCATTAATTTATTTATCCCCCACCAGTGTGCAGCGATACGCAAGTGGAAACTTACTCAGCAATGCAATAGCTGTGGGGAGATTGAGACGGCTGATGACATCACCGTCTTACCCTCCCAATTTACATGAGCCGCTTGCATTTTCTGGGGTACTCCAGCCCACAAACAGCCACCCACTGCACCCAGCGTACTGTCTGCAATCAAAGGTCAACGCTGGCAGTGATCGCATGGCGGGCTCGCGCAACTACACTGAAGACCTTGTGCATGGGCAGTCATGTGATAATCGCCAAGGCTGCCATTTAGTCTTTATCAGCCCCACAGGGCTTAATTCAGAGATATACACAAACCCTGGCTTACATAGTGTGCAATTACTAATGATTCCACACCACCATAACAATGCACCAACCAGTGGCTTCTTAAACATTACAAACCAATAACTGCTGCCTATACCTATCTGCATTCGCTGTCAGCCAGCTGAGTTCCCAAGTACTGAGTACTGTACACCTACAAAAGTACAGTACTGTACACCTACAACAGACTAACGCTCTACAGTCACAGGAAACCCCGATGGACCAAGTTTCCCTATAAGGCTGCTGTAATATCAGTGTTACCATGTTGTGCTTGGGTTCTGTAAAACACAGGAAACCAGCTGTAATGACTCCCGGCAGATACACATCGGTATTCGCAGCATGCCTTCTAATGCAGTGTGAGCACAAAAGGGGGAACATGCCTAATTCACCAGGGGGCGAATTCTTAGTCACTACAGCGCCCATGGTTTGGCTTAATACAACAACTCTCAATCAGTGGTCAAATTATTAAGACCAATTGCCTAATGGCTGCAAGACGCTAGCAAGCAATGTATATTCGATAACACAATACACAGACATCGGAGGAACATCTGTTTTATGCATAGGAGCCACAAATTGACATGTTTGTTCAGCAGACAATCCTTTTGGCTTTTCTATAGGATAACCCGTCAGAATGTTACATCTGAGGGCCACAAGGACTTAAGCAATGTGTTTGGCACTGTAAAGAGCGGGGATGGAGTAAAGCTGCGACCAGACTTCAGGGAGAGAAAAAAACAAAAACATTCCACGTAAGAATTGACTTAATAATTAAAGGGGTGTGGCTCATTAGGTCTACAGAAATTAGGTCGACATGCATTGGGCCGACACCATATGGACGACACAAACATCAGGTTGACATGGGGTTTTTGGACCCGAATGTTGACATGGACACTGAAACGTAGCACCGCGTGCGCTCGCCATGCTTCGGTGCGGTGCCTTGCTACGCTTGGCACACTATTTTATTCTCCCACCATGCCCTAGTGCAGGGTTCACCAACCCATCGCTTGCGAGCGATGGGTAGCTCGCCCAGTGATTTACGGTGCATGGCATAATGTGTAAAGGGCCTTTTTTGGTTATTATGCACATTTTTTTTATTTTAGTAGCTCTTATTTTGTCGCGAGTAGCTCCCGTCCCAAAAAAGGTTGGAGACCACTGCTTTAGTGGATAGTAGGGCATGAAATACCGCCTGTCGGCACATGTCGGCCGACAAAACTTGAAACCCCATGTCGACTGTTGACTGTCGACCTTGCCCATGTTGATTTTAGTTGGGATACGGTCATTGGGTCGACAATGCTTTTGTCGACCCAATGACATGTCGACCTAGACCCTTGTCAACCCAATGACCGCATCCCAACTAAAGAAATAACATTAGCCCCATACCACTGAGAATTAAAGAAGTCTATAGGTAGAACATCTAAGTCCCCTAATATGAAAGGAGTCAATCTGTGATTTCAAAGTGATTGCTCTTGCCGCAGTTTGGGAGGAAGCAGAGGTCTAAGTGACCTGACAGGAGCGAGGAAATTCCAAAAATACAGCTCGCTGCATATGTTTACATTCCACTGCTGTAAATCTGGAAGGGAAATGAGGGCTACAGAAGAGCTCTGTGACCAGGAGAGATAATCAGCCAGTGAAATGCAAACCTGGAGGACGCCCAGAGACCAAAGGATGTCTAAAAACAGCACTGCCTCCAGAAGACCTCCAATCAGCGTACACAGACAGGAAACCATCTTATTACAGACTGTCCCAGCTGTGTTTTCTCTTAACGTCAGATGCCAATGTCTTTGTCTCTGGAGTCATCAAATCAACTTAAGAGAAAGGAAAAAACCAACAACCACAAAGCCAGTGCCATGTGTATATGTAGGAACAAGCTGACATGACAAAGATGGGGGGGAATATGCAGGGTAAGGTATATTTTGACAAAACAAGACTGTGGACCTAGCATGTTGACATTCATCAAGTCAACACTGGCAGAATGTCAACACGATTACAATGTTGACAAAACAGTGTCCCGATGCAGTCCTCTCTTACTTGCTAGCAGATCCCCTGTAGTGCCTGGGTCTACTGAAGGTGAGTTCCAGCATCCAGTGTTTCCGGCAGTGAGTAACTCTCTCCTTTATCCCTAACCTTCCCCTCTGGGGGCCTAACATAAAGCAGTGACATGCAGAACATCACAGGTGCAAGACAGACTCCGTCACATATGAAGGAAAGGAGGTGAAAATGGGTCTATGGGTGCCTATACACAGTGCGAGGGTGCCGTGCGATGCGATCTCCCTCGGGCCTCCCATCGCACAGCACAAAGTCTGTGCAGCCCGTGCTTTTTGAACTAACTTTGGATCGCATTGCATGCGATTTGCGTGCGATGTGATGCAATCTAGTTCAAAACGCATGGAAATATTGTACAGTGTAGGGGCACCTTAAGGAGAATAAATGGTTTCTCAGGTGGCAGATGACACTTAAGGCTGCCCATGAAAACTGTAGAAAGGCGTCTTACTCAGAGTCTGCACACCAGTACACAGCACAACTATAGGCCTATGCTGGTGCTTAATGCTAGATAACACTGTACTGTTACATAGTAAGAAAGGCTATGTACTAAAGGGGATCTGCACATCAAAGCAGAACAATATTGCAATTATATTATCACCAGTAGTTATCAACAACCCTTTCTATCGGTTTATTTGACACCGGTCAAATTTGGGATATTACAGAAGGCTCATTTATTGTGTTGTTGGCAGTATCAAATCTCACACATCAACTAGCGATGTAACTACCTGCAGCAGCTGTGCATGCTGTAACTACCTGCAGCAGCTGTGCATGCTGTAACTACCTGCAGCAGCTGTGCATGCTGACCAGGCCATGACTGGAGAACACTGAGAGATAGATTTACTCAGCAGCATTATTTTGCCAGCAGTCCAGGCCATGTGACCAGAGGAGGTTTGCATGTAAGATCATTGCCTTTTAAATCCAGCAGATGACTTCGTGCACAATCCCCAAACACCTTCCCCTCCTTACCTGAGCAACATCCTCCAGCTTGTTCCACTTGACGGAGAGTAATAGTTTTGGAAGTGAGCAGGGGAAGTTTTCCCGGCAGTCGTACCGCAAGGTCCAAATAAGATCCTTCTCATTCTCACAGAGCTGGCACAGTGGGTCCCTCTCCATGATCTCCTTCAGCTCAATATTAAATTTCTTTCCTCCACGGCCCTGAAATGATTAGGAGAGGGGGTTGGCTTATAGAACTACTAAGATATCTATGATTGTTTCCCCTACACACCATCCATATACATACTGGTATGTTAATTGGCTTCTAAGGAAAATAGACACAAATTTGTGTCTGTGCAGGGACTGAGGTGAATAATTGCTTGGACTGCACCAAGATGGCTGCCCAACCATCTGCAAAATATGTAAAGTGGGTTGAGTCCTCTTGGGCGAAAAGTGCTTTATAATATAGTCTTAATACCAACAGATAGTTGTACTTGATTGAGACTACCACTAGATGTCAGCGATGTATTATATGAATAGCATTGGCACACAAATGCAATAAGAAATTTGACTCTTCTTCCTAGAGCTATATACATATAAGGAAAGGAAAAAAAGGAGGGATGCAAAACGCACGAAGAGCGACAGCGTCCAAGACTACATCATTCTTTTGTTTTAGTTACTGCATTGTAATGCCGGCTATGGAAACCACACTGCATAGATGAAAACACCATAGAGATAATAACCATTCTGTGGCCATCACTAGGCTTCAAAAAGTAATAAAATTTAGGTACTTGTGTAGTATCACGGCGCCCATCACATCGCATACCATGTGGCATGCGATGCCATATTGCGCGATGTTAACCAATGTCATACAATTTTAAAATTGTATGACATTGTATATGGCATACAATGCGATGGGATGCGATTAAAAATTGTATAAGCACCCTAATGGGTGCTTACAATGTTAAATGCAGCGCCACGTCACCCCCCCCCCCCACTATAAAGGTGAACCCGAAGCGTGGCGAGCGCAGCGAGCCTGTGAGGGGCGGCGGTACTCGTCCTATGACCTTTTCATACCCCCACTATCCACGTCGGCATGGAGTTGAGAATAGAAAGTGTGGCGAGAGCAGCGAGCCACTGAGCCCGAAGCGTGGCGAGTGCAGCGAGCCCCGCGAGTGGACGCGGATAACTGAAGCCCGCGAGGGGACCTGTGAAGGTATCCGCGTCCCCTCGCCACGCTTCGGGCTCGCCACACTTTTTATCAGCTCCTGCCTGACATTTTTTTTCAATTACAGTCTGTGACATGGCAGGTAGGAGCCGATTGGTTGGTCTGGCCCCTGATTTCTGTGTGAGCTCAGTAACATGTGCAGCTCTTCTCGTTCATCTCTGACAGAAAGTGGCTGGTGCAGGTTACATTAAGGAATTGCTACCACACACTTAACTTAAAAACTATATATTGCTTCTAAAGCTAGTTATGAATGTATACTGTGCAATTTAAAATTGCATACTCTGATTTTCTTCTACTCCAGCTTGTACTACTTTAGCCATCAATCCATCAGCAAAGGAAAAAGTTTGACATGTCTAAAGTTGACAGGTTAAAAGGTCGACAAGCATTTTTTAAGTTTTTGACCCAAATGTCAACACAGTCGACATGGACACCTAAAAAAACTGCACCGCGTCCCCTCGCATGGTTCGCTATGCTCAGCACGAATTATCCGCCTGATATACCGCCTGTCGGTACATGTCCGCTCAACAAAACAAATAAACCTGAAAAACTAATGAGGCCCTTTTGACTGTAGCCCAAATGCTTGTGTCAACATTTTGACTATGTCTACCTTTTTCAGGTGTATGTCAACCTTAATCGTGTCAACCTAATGACTGCATACTGTAAGAATTGTAGCTTGTGGACATTTGTCCAGAAGAAAATGGTGAATGTATGAAGTGCGACTGGGGAAGTCGCAGGACAAACTGTCCTGGGCATGGAACTACTAAGCGATAACACACCAGTAACTGTGACATTGTAAGTGTTTGTACATAGCGGTTCCATCCACTCTTTCACCAGAATATGAATATTATTTAAAATAGGTTTCTAAGGTGAGGCTTTCTACAACTGAAAGTCACACCAGTAATCTTCCTTGGAATAGTTCAGCAGGTTTGCAAGTTCCCTATGCACAGTGGGATGAACCCTTCCCCAGGGCATGCTATTAATTAACTTTCTGGTGTATCATTAATCAGTAGCCTTTTCACTAACTGAGAAATTTGGCAAGACACAATATCGTAACACATTTCTCCATGTCTAATAAGGAGATCAGCTGACCAGGCACAGATAACCAATTTAAACACTGTTTAACCAGAACAAGTTAAAAAAAATAAAAATAATAATAATAAAAATAATAATAATAAATATATATATATATATATATATATATATATATATATATATATATATATATATATATATATATATATATATATATATATATATATATATATATATATATATATATATATATACATACACACACACATATATACATATATACACACACACACACACACACACTTGTATGAAAATGGAAAGCACTATAAAATAAATATAGTATCTGTAAACTGAATTGGAACTAGTAGTGCTCCATCAGTTGTGAATGCATAGGGTCGCCAGATGCTTGCCACCCGACTGCTTATTTTCATGGACAACATGTAAGATTTCAGATGCTCCAACAAGTTCTTCAAAGCAGTAACTCACCGACATGGTCAGGCTATCGCTGTGCCGGGCAATCTCTGCAGCTTTTTCAAGTATCTGTCCAAAACAATGATTACACAGGTGAGCACACACATAGAATGTATTGATATATGATCATCTTGTTCAGGGTACAGATTTAAACTCCTAAGGAAGTTAATGTGTGGCATACTGTATGTTGTGTGTTCTAGTGGTACCCTCTTATGGGCACACCTATAGGCACTAATACTACCGCTACTATGGATTACCTCTAGGCACCGCCGCTACTATGGATTACCCCTAGGCACTACCACTACTATGGATTACCTCTAGGCACTACCACTACTGCAGACTTCTAAGCACTACCACCACTATGCACAGTGCATAATATTACTATGCACAGTGCATAATATTATGCATAGTTTCTGACCTGAAAGCATTGTCTGAACCACCACAGATCAGAATTGGGAGCTCAGCAGTCACTCAAAGATAGAAAGATTGTTAATGATCCATGGAGTCTGAGGCTCCATGGTTCATGAACATGGGGAGGCAAGCATTTCAAAACAACACAGGATATTACAGCTTCCCATTGGTTGTCCCACTCACAGGTTCCTTCTTCATCCACATTAAAGTGTTGAATGTAAACAATCCTCCATTACATGGCAATGCAGCTTTGAGAATTACCATTTAACTGGCAATGCAACTATACTACTATAACTACATGTCAAATACAACACTTGCTGGGTGGCTACAAAAGTGGGCAGTAACATTTGTTAGGACATGGGTCAGCAAAAGAAGGGCCAGTAGAGGGATCCATTATTATATCATCACCTTATCGAATGCAGGGTAATAAATGCCTGCTTTGGAGTACTCGGTGAACTTAATGTGCAGACCAGTAGCATTCTCCGTAAAAGGATTGGTCCGGACAGTTCCCATTGGATTCAGCATTTCTTCAAGTTCATCTGGAAGGCAAAGATCAGTCAGCCATGCACCGAGGCCACGCGGACACTCCCGGACAGGTCATACGTACCAGGAAATGATGACCAGCTGTGCAGCACATGTACCCCTGTCTTCAGCTGTCCTTTGTAGTCAAAGACCATGGTATTCACCCAGGCCACAGGGGAGTGCTGTGAGACATGTCATACATTAGCAGGTAAACCAACAGCAGACCGCGCTACGACAGATGAGTCTTCATACATCGGTCCTTTTTGCACTATATGGTGCTTCATATTATGCATCTTAATTTGTTACTGCATCTGGGTGACTCACACCATGCAGCATTAAGTTTAATCAGCTACTTTACACCAATTACTAATGACAGACTGTGCATTATCAGCAACATATTATAGGGGGATGCAGTTAATATCCCGGCGGTCGGGATCCCGGCGTTCAGAATCCCGACCGCCGAAATGCCGACACATTCTCCCTCCTGGGGTGTCCACGACACCCCTGGAGGGAGAATAAATTAGTGTGCCGAGCGTAGCGAGGCACCGGGCCCGCTGCGTGACGAGCGCAGCGAGCCCGCAAGGGGGGGCGATCCACGTCCCCCCCTTGTCGGCATTTCGGCTGTCGGGATTCTGAACGCCGGGATCCCGACCGCCGGGATTCAATACTGAATCCATTATAGGACAGGCATGTCCAAACTATGGCCCTCCAGCTGTTGTGAAACTACAACTCCCATCATGCCTTGCCAAAGTTTTGCTATTAGGGAATGGTAAAAGGCATGCTGGGATGTGTAGTTTCACAACAGCTGGAGGGCGACAGTTTGGACATGCCTGTTATAGGACCTCTATCTCTTACATTTTAACAAGATAATGTACTTATCCTAAATTTTGCCCCTTAATTTGCTATTATTTTCGCCAATAGTATACAGAGTACTTGGCATACCACATTAAGATGCACATTAAAAAGAAAATGACGCAAGGGGCGAAGCGAATTTGCAAAGTCTCTGATGCACCATACGGAGCTATTTGGTGCAATTTGTGGATAGGTGCATATTGACACACATGTACGTGATGTACTACTACACAAGAGAAAACATGGGGGCTCTTTAACTTGCATGATCCACTATTATGTCCCATCACTGAACCAACATTACCGGAGTCATATGAAAGCGCAAGAGAAACGTACTGTTTTGCCAGCTTTCTTAATGGTCTGGTATTTAGCATTCGATGGCTTGTTAACCTTCTTGTTCTTGGTTTTGTCCAGCACCGCATACATCGCAAAACAGAGACGCGTCATCCGCGGTAGATCGCATACAGCGATGTCAAACTCGAACGTCTCATTCCATAGATGGTCATTTTTTCCTGTCATCTCAGTAGTCATGATCGGTTTAGCCAATAGTTCAGTGCCATGGAACAAGCCAGCCCGCAGCACTACCTGGGGACACACAACATAGGGAATGTTACAGAAGAACACAGGTCACAAGCACAAACTTAAATAACCAAAAAAATAAAATTGCTCTGCACAACGATGATGTCAATAACTCGAAAGATAAAATCAATGAAATGTCTATACAGTACACATCCAACTTGCTAGCCTCAATAAAACCCAGCGTCATCATATGTGAAAGGCTTATAAATAAATTTAGCATGCGGCAGGAAGTGAAGGCTCCTGTGACGCGTGTAGGATTGCTGGTTGTTTATCTTTCCACTTCATTGGAGAAACAATTTGTTCTGCAATTACAGTAGGTCATGGCACTGATAAATTGCTTTCATAGAACCACATGGCAGGCACAAATAAATGTGGATTTCCTGCGTAATATTCATAAGAGTACCTGGACATGAGAACAGCTCGAGGTTACCTACTTGCTGCCTATAGCAATACTGCAGATTTTTACAAACACGTTTGGGAATGCTTAAGGTTGGATTTTCCCATCAGCGATAGATTCTTAGGTGAGGAAGGTGTGTAATGTATGTACAAGACAGTCTGCTAAGCGCTTCGGGTGAGTATGCCCACAGGAGCATTCCAAGCGGTGTGTGAGGACCAGGTAGCATGAGCTGGCCCCCAGCAGATGTACATACTGCTAAGGGAACTGAACTGAAAAGTACAAGACCACAAATAACTAACCTCTTACTGAAATACTGTAGTACAATAATACAAAATCCATTTAGTTACAGGGCTCCAGTTGCTCCAATTGTATAAAATCAGGGGTATTTCTTATAAAGAAGGAAATCTAAATCTTACTGTATCCTCTGTGTTCAGTTTGCTTCCCTTTATCAGTGTAATCTTGTACAGTTCATTCAAATCCCAGACATTCTGCGCCATCACCTAGAAGAGAAAGCAGAGGTGTTATATTCTCACCAGTGACACATTCACTCTTCAGGAGCAGAGGATATCTAACAAATCCGAGTGCCCATCGTCTACGCATTAACCTGAATATTTTTGATCCAAAATAATAAATAATAATAAAAAAAAAAAAAAGTTTTAATAACACCATTAACAAATATAGGCTTATCCTATGGTTTCTGCTGTCTTGATAAACGATAAATATTGTTTATCTGTCATTGCTTTTGAAAACGCTCAATTGATCTTCAAATAAAACACGATGGCAAATGCTAGACCTTATAAACCAGTAAAGATGATCTCAGACCCCACGTTTTCATTAAAATAAATAAAAATAGCTGAAACCATAAATTTGGACCGGTTTTTGTTCCTACGGTATAAACCACAAACTCAATGGACATTCATTTCCCGTGTGAAATGGCAAAATGCTAGATTGGGTTTTTAGATTCAAGATCAAAACTTGGTGGAATGAACCCCAAAGTGTCCTGTACCTGGACTCCCCAAAGTTCAAGTACTGCATGTTCGGATTTCAGCAAAATCAAACCGCTGATCTCGGAAGCACCAGTAAAGGAGGATTGTGCCTACCCAGGTCCGGAATATGTGCCCAGAATGTAACCATCCCAGAAGAGTATGTGCCACACAGAAAGGGAACATACAGGTACAGATGGAGAGCCTCTCATTCAGCGCCGGGGATCGCCAGAATGTCCCCGCTGGGGATGGCCGGTGGAGAGGTGCTCCATCTGACTGGGACACATGCGTGTCTCGGTTTATCGGTGGCGGGGGACGGAAACCCTGACCACCTCCACTTCAGGGAGATCGGCGGGGAGCTCAGTCGGAAGGGCACGCACGAGCGTCTCATGTGCATGCGTTCCCTTCTGGCAGCTGGCGATCCGACCGCCAGACCCCCACTAGATGTGAGGCGCTACATCTGTATATCACAAAAATATTTAAAATCAGAGCTAGCAAACAATCTACACCAGTGAGTTACTCACAGAGGCACCACGTGTTTTGGGGGGTAACGGTACAGGGGGTACAGATGTTTTCCTCTTCACAGCCAGCTCAATAGCACTCATTTCCTGGTCAAACATTTTCTTGATGTTGTAGCGTTCAACCAGCGTGAGCCGTGGCAGTGTCTTGTTTATTACACAGCTTCTGATGTACTGAAATGCAGATGGAGACATGTTGGTAAAGATCTACCTGTTCCCCAATGGAAAAAAAAGAAAACACTAAAAAAAAAAAAAAAAAAAAACCACAACGTATGTAGTGCAATATAAGTAACCTTAACAACGAGAACAATAGAATGCCATAATATTAACTAGTAACTGCAAGCTCACAAATCCTGCCAATACTCAGGGAAAAAAGTGCAAAAATGTATTTATGTCATGGTGTCTGAATATTCACCTGAAACTGTATTAAAGGGTAATCTCCAAATACAAATTCCAGTCTCCCGCTGACCTGCAGCACATAATCTGCCGGATCCACCTCCTCATTCTCACGCCCATGAATAGTCAACCGCTTGCGAATGGCCAGTTCATTCAGCTTTAGAGGGGTCAGGTTTGGCAATATTTGGAAGCTGAACACATCCTAAACAAAAGATTTGACAGCTTATTGGATAAGGAAACAATTTATGTCAACAACACTAGGAACAAGGTTACTATAGTACAATAGGTAGAAAAAGGGGAACAAAAGTTATATACTGTATCTATAGAAAAATAAGAATAAAAACAGAAGGCACCTTTTAGTGCAGTATATTCCATGCAATTAAAAGTTCTGAAATCAGTGTTCAAATGTGAATTAGTCTCTTGCCACTGTGTAAAATTGATCGGGTTTATCTGACAATATCTTATGTGTCCTCAACAATTCCTTTCCAATAAGAACAAACTCAAATCTACAAACTAGGACAATACATTTTTAAAATAGTAGTGAAACATGTACATTAAATATAGAATCTGCAAGCAGTGACAACTTGTGGGTGAGCCCAGGTTCAAATATATAATTTGGACCCCCGTCTCCACCCCAACCCAAGTTCACAATAATGCAGCACATCAGTCGGTGATGGGGAGAGAGTGCGACAGGGGAATAACAGTGGTCGACAGGAAGAAGGTGAGAGAGGGGCAGCAGTGACCCCCTTCTCCACCCCAACCCAAGTTCACAATAATGCAGCACATCAGTTGGTGATGGGGAGAGAGTGCGACAGGGGAATAACAGTGGTCGACAGGAAGAATGTGAGAGAGGGGCAGCAGTGGGCCTCTTAGTCCTCAGGGGCCCAGGTGCTCTGCACCTGCTGTTCCACCTCTGGCTGTATGGAATGCTGTAGCTCCAACACCTGGATGAAACATACCCTGTACTATAAAGGTGTATCTAATCAAGTGGCCACACAAATACACATTATTATTATTTTATTTATAAGGCGCCACAAGTGTTTCGCAGCACCGTACAAAGGAACAATACAGGGAGACAAAGCTTGGCATAACATTGAATAAATAACAAAAATACAGTACAAATAAAGAGCGCCACAGATCAATACAAATTACAGCTTAAATGTAAGTAGTGAGGACTCAATCAACATACAACTCGAGGCTTGAGGCCAATGATGGAGATGAGTATGCGGAAAAAGATGGTCACTGAGTGTTGGAGTATAGGAGAGCTGTGAGTGATATGTGAAGAGAAGAGGGCTTTGACAACAGGAGGGAAGAGGGCCCTGCTCGGAGGAGCTTACAATCTAGTAGGAAGGGGAGACAGACAGATTACAAGAGGTGCAAGCAAGTGGGTGGTGGTTAGATAGCAGGATGTAAACAGGCAAGGGGTCGGAGAACCAGCTGGTTTATGCAGTGGAAGGGTATGCTTTGATGAATAGGTGAGTTTTCAGTGCCCGTTTGAAGCTTTGCAAGGTCGGGGAGAGTCTAATGGAGCGAGGGAGTGCGTTCCACTGAAGGGGTGCAGCACGGGCAAAGTCCTGTACTCTAGCATGGGAAACAGTGATCAGGGTGGAGGAGAGACGACAGTCGTCAGCCGACCGTAGAGGGCGGGAGGGTGTATGAATGGAGATGAGGTTAGAGATATATGGAGCAATAGAATTAGAGATGGCCCTGTATGTGAGTGTGAGGTGTTTGAAGAGGATTCTGTAGGGGAATGGGAGCCAGTGCAGATTTTGTTGAAGGGGAGTGGCAGAATTAAAGCGGCAGGAGAGGAAGATAAGCCTGGCTGCAGCATTGAGGACAGATTGGAGAGGAGCCAGTTGGGATTGAGCGAGGCCGGTGAGAAGAGCATTACAGTAGTCAAGCCGTGAGATGACCAATGAGTGGATGATCAGCTTAGTTGCACTCTGTGAGAGAAAGGGCCTGATGCGAGCAATGTTGCGTAACAATATGTATTAAGTTCATAATTCGTGTTCTTCTTGGTTTATATAACAATGGCTATTTATCTTTTCTGTAACCGTATCAATAGTCTTGATTCATTATATATAGCGAAAATTTACAAAAATTGTGTAGCAGACATCACATTGATGTCTGCCACACCTGAGTTTACAAAACTATATTCCCTAAACTGTCAGAAGGTTGGGTAAGTACATGTAACTTAATGAATCATTGGAGGAATCGAAGGAACCGGAGTACACCGAGAAAACTCACGCACACATAGAAAGAACACACCAACTCCAGAGATAAAACACTGGTCAGGAATCAAACCCATCACCTCTGCACTGTAAGTAAGCAATGCTAGCCACTCTGCTCCAACGTAAATGAGGCATTTTGGAGGGAAGTATATTTATGGTTTCTTAAAAAAGGATGGGGAGAGTCTTACCTGGCAGCTTTCAAAGTGTATAGCCACCACAATGTTTCCAGCATATAACTTGTCATTAATGTTCTCCTGAATGGGAGGCTCCAGTTCTGGAGGAAAAGTGTGTTTAAGCCAGTCCACCCAGGTCAAACTGAGCATGGACTGAATCTTCTCCTCACTGATCTTCCGCACCTTACTCCGAAATTCCTTGACTTCATTATCCTGGAGGGCATCAAATTCATGGAGACCTGACGCAAAAGAACAAATCATCAATCAGCCACTGACCAATAAAGTAGTAGTAATATAAAAAAGTCTAGTTTCCAGACCTCATAGTTCAGCCTCAAACCAAAAAACAATGATTGGACGGCAAGTTTCTAAAATAGTTTCAGTAAATCAGTTAGCGTAGTTTGTGCACCCATTCGTAATGTGGCCACGCCTGGACAATCTTGCTTTTGGGGCAAACTGGGAGATCACTAATATTTGCCACAGTAAGATGTTGATGTGAAGATAATCCATGTGTTCAGCTCGTCCCCGGATCAATTTCTGCATCACTGGGGCCCATCAATGTGGTTGAAAGATGAAGGAACATAAAAGGTGAAGAAAAAAAAAAAAAAAACGCTCCTCTCATTTACCAGCCATGTCCAACAGTTACCTGATCAGCTTACTTCGTTTTGACTAGTGCAATTTTTTAGCAGGAGCTCAAGAGGAACTGGGAACTAAACTTTCCAAAAAGTTTAGTACTGGTTAAAACTAAAGTTTAAAAAAATTTTTTTTTTTTACAGGAACACAATAAAATAACAACCATATTTTAGTACAACCACTGACATGAAGTAACAAATGGATCAATAATCATGACTTACAAAATGACATTGCTCCATATAGAAATAGTTCTGAAATACATTCCCAAGATCAGAAATATTAGAGATGGTTTGAAGATCATCGACTCAGTGTTCTTTACATAGTAAAGAAATAACAGGGTATTCTTCACAGAGAGCTGTTATAGTGAGTCATACGGAACTGCATAATGCTGCTAATATAGGAATGGAAGTGCCACAATTGTTATATAACATGTCAATGTGTGTAGGCTGCTGGCAGGTGCTAGTGTAGTATACTGGGCTCCAGGGACAGATGTCTCTGGATGGTGCATGGCCAAGTGACAGTCGCTACTGGAGAGAATCCACAAAAACACAGGATAAGGCCAACATATGAACTATGTATGGATGTGCATGGACACATCTTGCTGACCTGGGGTTATCAGGGCCCCGTTTATCGCGCGCATGTCCAGACACCTAAAAAATCCACCCCTATGTCAATCATATTAAGCCACAAGTGCCCACAGGCCACAACAAATAATTGACACTTCATTGCACATACTGCAGAACTGACACTATTTATAATGTGGTTATTTAATAATAATAAAAATGTGATCATGGAACAGTATAACTAAATGTAAAAGCTAAGACATAAATGGCTTTCAAACTGCATAACTTAAGAAAAAAAAAATACAGATTCTGCTCAATTATTAATGAAATTAGTTACCAGGAACATAATGCTAATGTCAGCACTGGTGGCAATGCACAGCCAAATTGAGAAACACTTAATTGCTCTGTCAGATGCCATCTGGTGGCCTCCGATGCGCAAGACACATGCCCCTCAGAGGTGAGGACCAGCGTTATCCTTTAATTATAAAGAGGGGGGGGGGGGGTATTTAATCCCGGGTCACGCTGTCGGGACATGCCGACAGCCATGACCCTGGCCCGTTTGAGTCCCGTCTGCCGATATGCGGTCAAGCAAAACGCAATGTCCCGCCTTTCGATTGGCGAAAAGGGGGTGTGGCCACGTAAACGGCTGTGGATTGTTCAGATACGGCCGCGATCGTGACAACCCACGACCGTTCTTGGCAAAACGGCCCAGACTGCTTTTTTTTTAAGTTGGGCCCATTCTGTCGATATGCATCTTCAATGCTGCAATGGGAAAGACAGCATTGAATAGGCACCACTATTTCCCCCATCGCCAAGGTACCAACAAAATGAGAACTCTCCTTAAATAAAAAAAAAAAAAAAAAAAACCCACACCCATCAAACATTATAAAATTAGAGAAATACATTTTTCAACATTGACAACATTCTCAGCATGGCCTTTTGATATTGGGTGACAATTCAGCATCTGGGAGTCCAAAAACTTCTAAGCCCACACGTGGCCCATTGCCTACAACTAGTTCAATGTGTGTTTGTATGCTTATCTGTGAAATTACATCACAACTTCTGCACAGATCATGTGTCGGACAACACATTCTATTTATATTACTATTTTATACCTGGTAACACAATACGAAAGACGTGTGCTGAGAAAAGCAGACGGCCAATAATCAGCAAGGCAGAAACAGCTGTAGATTGCAACCGCATAGCCCCAATTATTGATAACCCCCCCCCCCCCCCCCCCCCCCACAGGTCACATTGCAACACTACTGACTGGTCATCACCAAATAATAAACACTTCATTTTATTTGTACAGTGCTCTTTTGCCAATAGAACTCTCAAGATTCTCAGAAAATTTCTGGGATAGTCATTGCCACCGTGACCATTCTGGTGTACTGATTGGCTAACATGTGAAAATGGAGGATAGATTAAAAATAAATATGCCTCCAGCACAAGAGGGTAACATAGGCACAACATTCTAATTTTCATATATTCAATAAGTTTAAGTGGTTTGGTAACACATTCCATAAGCCAGGCATGTCCAAACTGTGGCCCTCCAGCTAATGTGAAACTACACATTCCAGCATGCCTTGCCACAGTTTTAGCATTCCCTAGAAGCAAAACTGTGGCAAGGCACGATGGGACTTGTAGTTTCAAAACAGCTGGAGGGCCACAGTTTGGACATGCCTGCCGTAAGTCAGGGCAGATATCATAAGCACACAGAACTATAAGCTAGATCTAACTAGCAAAAATAGCTTTTATGGCTAAAAACAAAATCTGAATTAGAAATTGGGCAGAAAAAAAAGGAGGTCATATGGGGGTTAAAGTTCTCCTAGGAGCTGGCACACAGGTAAAGCAGGTTCATAGTGGTTCCAGGCGGCTGGCTCTCCCTGCAATCTGCGCATCTGGGGACCTGATCTATGCATTCCTACATATGATCTCTCTCCCCCCAGTCTTGACAGCTCTGTGGCAGTGCTCTGGAATAAACCAAACCCAGAGCTGTGGATAACCAGCACCATCTCTCTCCCAGGCACACAGAGGAGAGATCACGAGATCATTTCCATGAAACTCGTTTTAAGTGATTTCAAAAACATTTGACAGCACCCTGAAGGTAGAAGTGTGTGTGTGCGGAGAGGGGGGCTAGACAAGAGGAAACCGGCATTTATTAAAAACAAACGAGCGCAGTGTGCACTGAGAGTTGGAGTTATGAGCCGGCTAATCAGGAACACTGCTAAAAGACATCTTACATATACATCATCTCTGTATGTGTGGGTACTTATTTAATAGCGTGGTGCGACGATCACATATGTGTTGTAACGCAAAGTAAGCCATTCCAATATAAGTCAGTTACATTACCTTCCACAATTAGGAAGTAAATGAAAACCATAAAATCTCTCATAGGCATGAGGGTTGCACTTCTTGTGGTTGATGTGTAAGACCATATGTGGCTCAGTGTGTACGAGACGCAGAGCCATGTTTTGTACTTGGTTCCGGAAAGGAGCGGGATTTGAGGAGAGCTAGAAAGAGAGGCCTTCTACAGGGAGAAGAGGATCACGCTGAGGCTTGGAAAGTCAAACGTTGTGTTCTTAATTCCTCTGCCAAAGTCAAGTCAAAGCTTGTCATTCAGGGCAGGGCCGGCAGATCTCGGGGAGTTTGTGGGAGAAGTGCCAGAGTTATTTCATTCTGCAAAACTAACCTGAGGCCTCACTGGAGCTAGAATGCTGACACAGGACATAAGGTCTACATGCTGAATGGCTTTGAAGGAAAACTGTTGATTATACTCACGTGCTTCTTAAAGCTAGTGTTACATTGCCAAACTGCAGCTAAACCTAGCACCCCTGTAGGATTAAAGTTATTTAGGATAATTGCGTGTATGTTTATGTGTGCACATTTATATATATATATATATATATATATATATATATATATATTTTTTTTTTTTTTTCAAGGCCCCACTACCTCCTCCTAAAGTGCATAACTATGTGCCAGGCCGCTCCATAATACTTATGTTCTAGAAAAGGGTGGCACTCCAAGAACCTTTCATCACACCCTGATGAAAAATGTCACAATACATTTGAAATGTTGGCACTAGCTCAGATGCTGCCCGGCTGTTCACGACCCCGGCGTGCGGCTTGCGCAGAGTGACTTGGTCATAGGTCACACTGCGCAACTCTGCCGCCGGAACCCTTCACCCTCCCAATTCCCGGATTGAAAAAATGCCCCGGGATTGGCATCCCTAGTCTAGGGAGATGGCACAGCATTGTAATTCAGACCAGTATAGTGTACGACAATTGGCTGTAGCAAATTAATTGTGGGCTTCTTCGTTTCTTTGTTGCAGTATCGTATATGTATGCATGTGTGCTGAAAGGGTTATTACAACAAAATCCCCTGCAACAGCAACACAGATTTTATTTTGTGAAACATAAAAAAAAAAAAAAAAGTGAAATTCTATTTACCGCAAGGATTAATAAATGTTAAGACTGCAATTATGAACTGCACAAACTGTTGGCTGTTGCTTGATCTATTCCTTTATTTTAGCAGGGAGGTAAACAGAACTCTCACAGCACTGGCTTTGAGGTCAACCCATCTGTGTTGGGTTTGTATGTTCTCCAATGTCTTGGGTGCATTGGTTTACTACCACATCCCATGAACTGGTAGGTTATACTCTTACGTAAATGCTTGTGTGTGGGTAAATTTTAACATCGAGCTACAATGGGGAATGGACTGATGTGGCTGACAAATAATATATCATCGCTATTTTATACACTGAGAATATATTTAATACATGTTTTAGTTGTGTATTTAATATGCTGCAGCGAGTCAAAGGGAGGACATGGCTGTTATTGCAGATTTCAGGTGCCAGTCATTAAACTCTAGGAACCGACAGGACTTTGTAAGGAGCCAGAGAAAACAAGCCTGCATAGACATAAATAGAAGGAATCTCAGACCTCAGGATCTTGCTTTAGGAGCGCTGGCTACTTGGCTCTTGGGAACGCTCTGCCCTCGATACAGGAAGAGGGGAAAAATAAACTAGTGGTGATAAGAATTGTATTCTCATACTCTCAGCAAAATCGGGAAGATTGTGCATTTTGATAACTGAGAATATACAGCGTGCATTTACATTTTAAAATAATATCTGTATACGTACGACACATGATCAAGGGCCTTCTTATGTGAGAGCAGTTACAGTAAATGCTAAAAGGTTATGTGGAACGGTTTTAACTGTACTGCTAAATTTATACATGAGATCTCTAGGTTATGCTAATTATAGAGCAGCTCCTAATGTCATGAGATTCAGAACAATTCCATGGATGCGAGGTTCAGTCTCAGGAGCATGGCACAGTATCAGTCATTGTCCCTTTTCCTGCGGTACAGCATCATCCAACTATGTGATTCAGGCTGTAATCCATAACCATAAATTAGCTCACAACTGGCACTTACCGCCTCACATCCGACGCTGGCCCCACAACTGTTAATAATGCCTTCACAGCTAGGGTCAATATTACACATCCAGCAATTGGTGGCTGTAGACATTACCTTTTCCTATTAAGACCCCGATTTTGGAATCTAGTTTCTCTGCAGGATTGCAGCTCCTGGACACCAGCTTCAGGACAGGCAGGAAGGGCCGGACATCGCAGAGCCGCCGAGTCTCGTCCTCCAGTTCCTCGTGGACAGCTGTCTGGTTGACACACTGGAACATGTAGGAGTCGCTCTCCAGGAGCAGGTGGGAAAGCGGGTAACCTCGGGCATGATCCCACACGAGCTGCGAACAGAACAAAACACTAATCTTACACATACTCTGACTGTGGCGACACATATGGTCCAAGGAGAAAATAGAACGCCTTCTGATCGGGTCTGATGTAGGCTCAAAAGTTTTTTGGGTGATATTTTGCATGTTTCATCATCTATAACCACAACCAGTGTAAACGTGTACACCCACCATGCATCAGGGACAGAGGTGGCTGCTCTTGAAACACCCAGAAAAACGTGTGTTAACCATTGTCCTGAAGAACTGTTAACTACTAACTACGACATAAGTAAACTTTCCGGCCTATCTAGACCAGAGATGGGGAACCTTTGGCCATTCAGCTGTTGGACTACGCTTTGTTTTAGATTGGCAAAACTGTAGCAGGGCATGCTGGGATGTATTGTGCAACAACAGTTGGCAGACCAAAGGTTCTCAATCCCTGATATAGGCACTGTCTACCTATACTCTGGAACCTGGCATTGCTCAACTACTAGATCACCTTTTTAATGTGTGATATGGAAGCATCCCGTGGTACCAACATCTGCATATAGATCCCGGTGGGGAGGAGGACATCCACTTCAACATCTGGAGCTGGCTGTGTTTCCGCTGCCCAGATGTCCATGGGGTCCAGCACAGCAGGAGGCATCTTCTAGGATGGGGCACTACCTGTGAGACATGGCCCTAGAAGAACAGAAACCACAGTTGGATCATCATGTGTTATATTTCATCACAAGGAAATCACACTACTGGTAACTGTGAAAAATCAATTCTGAAACTATATGAACAGCATCAGCAGAATGAAATCTTGAAGAACGCTATGCAGTTAATACAGTGGTTCTCAAACGGTGTGCCGCGGCTCCCTGGGTTGGTGGTCCAGATCAATTCAAATTATTTATGATCAATTATTTATGGACAAAACCAGTGCTGGTGGCTGCCAATCATAAAATATGTATACAATCAGAAGCAAATCCTGCCTTTTACCACATAACTGTACCTTTAGAATCACATATAAAAACACAATCTACTTAAAGGCCCCTTACACTTGTGAGATTTTGTCAGATTTGACCCAATTCAGATGGATTGGGCCAATGTACAGTATCTGACAAAATCTGATGTGCCTGATGCTGTAGGACCCGATGCACGTTCTTGTGTGCATTGGGTCTAACCAAGAGATTAATCCTCCTGCACATAGTATAAATCTTAAGTCAGTAAAGTCCAACTTGTCTCTCAGACAAGTTGGACAAGTGAAAGGGGCGCTATTACATTCAAATGAAATGAAATGCTGACAGAGCTCAGTGAAACGCGTTGGTGTCATTGTGAGCAGACCTTTAAGTGGAGTACTACTGGCACAAGTTCTACCCTCTACCTGGCTGAAAGCATTGGATTTGTACTAAACATCATCCTATACAACGAATCTCTTCCACCAAAATCTGGGAAGCCCCATAAGGTCCTTGATCTTCCTTTAGCGGCCCTTTACCAACAGTGCATAACCGCATCTTAGTGAGGACCATTGGACCCAAGCTGGAAAAATCACATAACAACCAGTGGTGAGACTTTTTAAGCTGTTGTTTGAACATCCAGCCACTTAAATAGAGGACTCAATTCAAGCCAGATATCCATTCTGCACATAAAAGGATGTGCTAACAAATCATGAAATCCTTTTATTCTTTGTAATAGCGCTGCTTTATATACGTTTGTGTTTTTGTTCTAAATTCTAGCGGTTTACTATAAACCTCTCCCAACCAGCAGCTAATTTGTATTGAAACAGCTCACATCAGCGCCTAGTTCCTTCTTTTACTTTGGTAAAAAACGATTTACAAGTGTAAGGGGGCCTAATTTTTTTTTTTATTTTTTTTTAGCCTAGGGGTGCCGTGGAAAAATTCTGATACTCTAGAGTGCCGTGATTCTAAAAAGATTGGGAACCCCCGAGTTAATAATTAAATATTGTACCAGAGTACAAATAGACAAATACATTTTCAGCTTCACTGCAGTACAAATTGTAATGCATATTGAAGGACAAAACATTTTCATTATATTTTAACAACTTATTTATTTAATACCAGTTTCTTATATAGCGCACACATTTCCCGCAGCGCTTCTCAGAAAATATTTGAACATTCACATCCATTCCTGCTCCGGTGGAGCTTACAATCTGTATGCCCTACCGCATGTAAATTAACACATATTGTTTTTTTTTTCTAATTTCTTCAGTCCCTCGTGTGTTTCTGCACCTGTGCAGACGCAGGGTGCAAGCGGGCACGGCAAACCACATGTTCGTCGTCCCACTCGCACCTAGTAGTGCGGGCCTGGGGCATGGGTCGAAGAAACAACCAGCGTTTCATGGGCGTTCCCATTAAAACACTGGGCGTCATCATGCAAATTGCCTGGTGACATGGGTGGAGGGGGTGGGCAGCTGATGTCAGCTGCCCGTCTGCTTCCCGCACAGGGCACTCGCAGATCAGAGACACCATAGAGGTTCTCTGATCTGCGAGCGCTGGAGAAAATGATTTCTCCCCACCTGTACCCAAGGCTGCGAATGGATGATTATGCAAATCAGCTGCAAGGACTGAGCGCCGTTTAGTCCACATGTAACGCTACGAATTAGGTCCATTATTTTAGGATTCATTTTGTTGGGAGCCAATTCACATACCAGTATATTTTGGATTGTAGGAGGAAACCGGAGTACCCCTATGCAAGCACAGGGAGAATATACAAATTCTGCACAGTTAGGGCCATGGCGGGAATCGAACCCATGACCTCAAAGCATTAAGTTTAAGTTAGCCATATAGGGACAGAAATATTTAAGGTGCCTATAAAATGGAGCGATTCTGCTTTGCAAGGCTCCTGCGCATGTGCTGCACATACATTTTGAACTAGACCGCATTGCATCGATTCAAAACACATGCATTTGATCTTGATGCGATGCAATCTAGTTCAAACCGCGCACTGTGTGGGGGCACCTGGACATTAACCTATTTGAGTAAGGTAAATTCTCAAGAACAGAACCCTTGGCTCATACTGTAACAGGATTCTGTATTTCTCCTACTCACTAGAATTGGCTCTACTTGCTACTGTATGTTTGGCCCTGTGGAATAAGCCGATGCTATACAAATTCAATAAATAGAGGTATAGATTTTAATCCTACAAATGTGCCCGGAGTCTGCAACTTGTACATATAGTATTGTTGTGAGATAAACTACATGATACTGTAAAAATATAAATGAAAAGAACTTCAAAATATAATACATAAATAAAGAAACCAAACTGATTTGAGAACCCCTGATGTCAGCATAGTTTAAACAAGATTCCAATGCAATAGTGATATCTCAGTATAAACGTATGTAAAATACCACAGGTAAAGGGCAAAAGAGGAGAAGGATCACAGTATTGGCATGTATACGATATATTGCATGCATTCCTGCCCCCAGGGAATGTCCTGGGCAGCTCAAGATAATAATGATGGATGAATTATTGGCATAATAGATATATTTGAGATACCCAATGTGCAGTATAACACACACTACTTTGAATGATCGAATGCTGGATTACATTTAAAATGACTCAATATTTTATTGAGTCCCTAACACAACAATGAATGTATTGTTTTAGCTAAGAAGGACGTCAGCCCATATAGATAGCAACATAGTAACATAGTAATTAAGGCTGAAAAAAGACGTTAGTCCATCGAGTTCACCCTATCTGACTTGTAACTACTGACGTGAGTAAGTCATATCTATAGGATTCCCTTAGAGGCCAAAAATGCATCCAGTTTTGATTTAACTTCATTAACAGTAGTTGCTGTAACCACCCCCTCCGGCAATGAGTTCCAGAGCTGTACTGCTCTAATGGTAAAGAATCTTCTTCTTAATTCAGTACAGAATTTCTTTGCCTCGAGCCTCAGTACATGCCGTGTGTCCTAAGTATAGGCCTGTTAGTGACCAATCATCTCCCAGTTCCATATGATTCCCAATCCTGTATTTGAACATACTAATCATATCACCTCTCAACCTCCGTTTCTCCAGTGATAACATATTCAGCCTGGTTAACCTATCTTTGTATTCTAGTGATTCAAGACCCTTTACTAGCTTAGTCGCCCTTCTCTGTACCTGTTCCAATATGCTGTAAAGTAGAAGTGTTGAAGACTAGGGAAGTTGGGAACGCATTCATTGGCTGCATCAACAAAAACACATGATTGTATAGCGGTCGGTGCCAGCAGCAATTTGCTTAGGTGCACGGTCTTCAGGAATGTGATCAGCTCGGCATCAAAAAGGTATTACACATCACTGTAATATTAGCTGTCATTGCATGTTCTTAGCATCATTATGAAGAGTTTACAAGTAGGGGTGTGGATAGTATTGTCAACCAGACTAAGGTCGACAGTCATTAGGTCGACAGGTGGGAAGGTCGACAGGTGTCTAGGTCGACATAGGTGAAGGTCGACAGGTGGCAAGGTCAACATGGGTTTAAGTCGACATGGGTTTATTTAACTGTTTTTGTTTTTTTACCCGAATGTCGACACAGTCGACATGGACACAGTTGGAAGTCAACCGCAAACCCTCGCTTCCCTCACCATGCTTCGGGCACACTATTTTATTCTCCCACCACGTACTTGTGAATGGTAGGGCATGAAATACCGCCTGACAGCACATGTCGGCTCGAAAAACAGTAAAAAAAATAAATAACTTGTCGACATTCCCACCTAACCCATGTTGACCTAACGCTATGTCGACCAAAACCCAAAACACCTTGCCAGCTGTCGACCCAACGACTGTTAACCTAAGTGTGGTCGACAATACAACCGTACCCCTGCAAATAGTGCCAGTAACACTAGCGCTTACAGTAGGTAGACAAGCAGCGGCGAATGACAGATAACAATGACAGACTGTGCTGCTCTCCAGGCTAACTGGGAAGTAATACACTTGGTACAAGGAAGTGATAAGTAATCAGCCTTGCCTTGTGATAATGGAGGATACAAGGAGGTTTACAACAATATCCTATATGGAAAGAGCTGCTGACTTTCTAAACTACTGCTGACCCGTTGTGGTAAGGGTTAACATTTGGTGCAGTCATGAGGCAATACTAATAATATCGCTTCCCTTAATTGTGTACAACAACAAACAAGATCATGTCAGCTGAACACAACAGCCATTGTCCAGAAGTAGACAAGGAGTGGGTTGGGACCAGGCCAATATCCTGCGGGCAGCTACTAAGTGAGCACGTGAGACAAGAGTGTCGCAGCAAGAATGTAACAGATGGCGATTATGGAAACATGAGATGACCCCTTCTCTATGCCCTTCCTTACCGGTCACCTGTCTCAACCGAGACCATATCTAGAACCTAGCTTACTCCCCAGCAGTACATTATATACAGTAGTACTTTCCCACATAAGCATCCTATCGCAGCTCGATCGCACAGATATACGCCACAGGCTGTGGCAGCAAGTCACCTTACCATCCATTGTTCACCTGCAGATTACAGACATTTGCTAGAAGTTCCAATAGTCTCAGAATGCATCTGTAGGTAGCACAGCTGACCAGCATCCGTATAAAAGGGGGATGCCAGGTACCGTACAGACTGCTGGGCATGAATCACCTCCTTTGTGCCAGGTGCTTGTCAGCCCAGTGCCCTGCTACTCTCGCACAAGCCTTTTCGCTACCTACTGCCTGTCACAGGCTAAACGGAAACAGCCAAATGTGAGGGATTCATTCACATCATGCTTCGGGTATCAGCCAGCTGCAGAAACAAGCTCATCATTACTGTAACCCTTTGGCAACCAGACCAGTCTGTAGAACATCGGTGCCCATTTCACCACATAGCTCTTTGCAAGCATGAGGAGGGGACTTCTCGCCCTAAGCTTCAGCAGTGCTGTCAATCTATAAGGTTCTTTAGCAACGCACACATTACAAAAAGAAGTTTGCACAACGATAAGTGGATCTGTGAGTAGCAGAAAAGAGATCGCTAATAAAGAAATAAAGGACTATAATATAATAGGGGAGAAACATGATGCATATGTAACAATAAAAATATATGCACAATGCAGTTGACCAATACAATACCACTACACACGGCCTCGACAATATACATAAGTAAACAGATGGGCTCTGTCTGCCAGGGAACGGTAAATATAAAAATGTTCTGCCTAAATTAACCCTTTCCTTCCAATGTGTTCATGTACAAAACTCTGGTTCTAAAGAAAAAAAAGTAACATTATTATTATTTCAAACTGTTGACCTATCAATTGCAAATATTATATCAAGTGGTAGAAAAACATAGTCCCTGCCAAGTCAGCAACTTTTACAATACACAAAGTTTCCTGTCTGATCAATCTGACGTCCGACCATCCGTCTAGCAGTAACAACCATAGTAAAACAATATAATGAAATTCACTGTGGAATAATGTACTGTAACATGCCTGGAAATGACAATGTACTGTTATTAACTTATTAATAAGACACCGCATAGTGCCCACAGAACCACACAGGGTAAACACAGAAACACATGGAGCGGCACACTTACTAGTGGGGTCTCTCAAAATTCCATTCCGAATTCACTACAGTTTCCCACATCTATGATGGACATCTTCTTAACCAGTTTCTATCAATCTATTAGCATTATTTTGTAGGAACACAGCTTAAACAAACTTTTTGACCCAAATATAAAAAAAATAAAAAACAACTCCTCCAATCAGGAAATCTAATGAATAGAACAAACTCCAACATGGATTTCACATCAGCGTCCATATTAATCAAATGTATTCCAAACTGGGTTTGTTCTATAGTACAGGGGTGCTCAAACTATTTTGCTCAGGGACCCCATCAGACACAATAAAAACCCCTCGGCAAGTTACTACTGAATGGCCGCCACATCTGTGGTCAGTGAAGTGACCGCTATTGTGACAGGAAGGCAGTGGGTAATGGGGGGACAGGGGACGGAAGCGGGAAGCAACAGAGTCGTGACCCCATGCTGAGGTGGTCAGGACCCACAGTATGAGAACCGCTGCTATTGAATATCAATTTCACTTCAAAGGGCAGACATCAAATTGTAGGACAGATGCTGCAAGATATTATAGAGAAATTAGGACATAGGTCTTAATAATTGTAGCAGTGCCATGATTACCAGTGCGACTTATCGCAATAGACTTTCATTTATATGTAAATGGACTCCTGATGCACTAACTGTAACCCACAGGGAGAGCAGTAGCAAAAACCACTGTCACTGTCTCTCAGGGGATTCTTCTGTTTGCAGGACTCGCACTGAGAAACATACGCCCAGTGACCATTTTTAAAGGCTGCAGAAGAGAAAGCGAAAGATCAGTTTGCTCTGAAAATTCCTCTATAGGCAAAAGCGGTTTATACCACTTAGGGATGGTGGAAACCAATGGGAACCAAGTTTGGTAGTACCCATTGAGAAGAATGGCTACTGTGGCAGTAATCCTTAGTCTTTTGTAGATTTCTGTGAATTCCCATACATTAGGATATTAGTACTCAATCACAATTCATAAAACTACGCAGAAACATTGATCAATACGCCCCTATACGGTGTCTGTTTAGTATCACCGGCATCGTAGTCTGTTACAGAGATTACACTAGAACGTTGGGAAGTCTTCTGTATAGAGAAGACTAGATTCTCATAGTCCCCGGAATCACCATGGTTCAACTGTACCTGAAGCCATTGTGTATGCAATGATGTCATCTCACACACATTTGTGCAAGAATTATGTGTGTATGTGTATGTGTGTCCGTCCTTCTGAACATATTATCCAGATATGCCTGCGCTGTGTAAGACTTATATTATACCTATTTCCAAAATGTTTAATTAATAAAGAAAATAAGGAAAAAGGAGGCATGAAAAAAAAAAAAAAAAGGACAACGATCAAATGAGCACACACTACTAAAACGCTACACTGCCAGTGGCCACACTAGCACATCCCAGTAGTGCTACATGAACATTGAACACAGCCATGAACCATTCCACACCTTGCTGAAAAACATTAGTTGAAAATATGAAGAAAACCCCCCCCCAGAAGTTGTACTTTGTCCTCGTTCTTAGAAGTGTTCATTAACCCTTTGAGTGCCTAATGAATTTGTAAAAATAGGTGTGAAAATTGCCAGGCAAGCATTTTTAATCATCATAATGGACCAGTAATTTTTACTTTATAGGAAATATAATAATTTTTTTTTTTTACATATTTTTTTATTTGAATTTATATAACAAATGTGAGCGACGCTGGCATTTTTAGAGGATATTTTGCACATCTCTCACAGAGATGTTGGCACTTAAAGGGTTAACACTTGAAGCTTCGCTCAAGCAGGTATACTATGTACTTAATGAGCATTCCAACTGAAACCAAGGCTTTTGAATGCTGATGCACAACTAAATAAACAGCGGACAAAGTGTGTACTGTAGATTTTGGGGACGTTTTGGCTATTGAGCTTTAAGAATCTGTGCAAAGTAGCTGGTGTGTTCCAATAACTAAGGCTTCAGGCACAGCTGGTATGGACCTGAAGGGGCATCATGAAGTGTGTGCATGGATCCAGCCCTCACAGTGTCAGATCTCAGCACTCCTACACACCAGGTGACAGCATTATTACAAACGTGACACTACCACATCCGCAAATGTCTCCAAAATTGTGGCAATGGCAGATTTCAGGACTGCTGTAATACACTGACAGACAACAGCAAAACTACAAGCCTAGAACACTGGTAGATTCCGTCATGGTACCAACAGTATGAAAGTATCTGTCGCTTACACTAGGACAACACAAGGAAACTGGAAAATACCAGCACTGGTCCAATTCTATGCCAGATGCAGATTCCAAGCATGTTTCAACACCCTTATGCTGTGTACACACAGGGGCAATATGGGTTATAATCGCTGGGAATATGGTCGCAGGCGACCATATTGCCAGTGATGGAAGTGTGCCCCAGCGATAAATCGCCGGGTGCGCGCTCCCGTTTTCTGCCCCATTGTAAATCGCTGGTCGCAGGAGCTTGCTCCTGTGACCAGCTAATTACCTCTGCGGCTCCCCCAGCAGAGGTTCCTTTTCATCAGCGACCATCTCTGGTCGCTGATGAAAATGAGACACTGAGCAATATATTGCTCAGCCATATATTGCAAGCAATATATCTCCCCCCGTGTGTATGCACCTTTAGTGTGCCAATAACTAGCAATGCACCAGTACAACATCAATACCATTGTCCCTGCTCCTCCAAATTGCCAGATCCCAGGATGTTCCAAAACCATGACAATGGCAGGTATTCAATGCTGTTTGCGAGTGGTGACAGCGAGCAGGGCTTCCTGCTCGCTGTCACCACTCACCCTGACAGCATTCAACACAGCCTCCGCATTCGCCAATTCCCCCTCGCTCCGTTTTTTGAGCGAGGGGGAATTGGCGGATGCGGCTCCAGAAGCAGCGAGACCCGCAATCTATGCAAACCAGTGTTCTTGCCATGAGAACTGTGTGTATACCCTCTAGCAATTGCGAGGCGCAGTATGAATCTAGTTAGAATTCTCATGGCAAGAACACTGGTCTGCATAGATCGCTCAGCGAACATCGCTGGTGTATCGCATGTGTGCGGAGATATCTGTACAGACCAGTGTTCTTGACATGAGAACACTGGCGTTCTAACTAGATTCATACTGCACCTTGCAATTTCTAGGGGGAATACCTACAGAGTGATCCGTGCTTAATTTCTAAGCGATCTAGTCAGTCACATCGTTTATAAATAGTCCTGGAATGACCCAGAAAGACTCTCCCAGTCTTATCGCATCAAATGGGAAATGCTTATAAGCTGCAGATGCACGGAGCACTACTACTGTACATACAACTCTCCAGATACACAAGGTGAATGGAAGTAAAGCAGAGTTTTCCAAACTCTGTGTTTTATTGGGATGCTGTCAGCATTTTGGGGGTCAGGAGGCTGTTCCATATACAGGCGCTGGCATCCCAGCTACCTTTAACATCAGAACTGCGAACAGATCAGGATGCAGATGCCAGTATCCCAACTGCATCCCGGTCAGTTAGTATGTGGGAGGTTGGTCAAGGCATCAGGGTGTGAGAGTTAAGGTGGCCATACACATGCAGATTTATCTGCAGATCTGTCTGGTTGGAACAAAAACATGGTTATGGATGAGAGCAAATGACAGTTGACCATTTGTTTGGAAATGCTGAAAAACTGACAAACTGTCACTCATCCATAACCATGTTTTTGTCCCAACCAGCCAGATCTGAAGATAAATCTTACTAGTGTATGGGCACCTTTAGGCACTAGCTTGGACAGTTAGGGTCAGGCTTCTGCAAGGGAGAGATCGAGTTAGCGGGGTGGGGGGTGAGGGTGCTACGGATTCACGGTGGGGATATTAAATGCCCGCATTTCGCATGTATCCAATTTTATTTATAGTGATAAATCCTATGTGGACAATGCACTCGTCCCCCATTTGTACCGGGTGAATGCAGGTGTGTTGTAACAGATCTAAAAGCATCAAAGCACATCAAATATTATCCTAAAATAAAAAAAATCTAAAAGATTGGATGTACACTCCCTCATTTGGCCCAAGCTACCCGTTATTCATGCAAAACAGTAGCAGTGTGCTCTATAAATTCCGCGGGAGCAGGAAACGAATGTAGAACTGGACTTCCTCAATCAAATCAATGACCAGGTCCGGTGTCCTGAATAAACACAGCTACTGCGATCAGCACATATTTCTATTATACTAAAGCATGGGACCTGACTTTTTTGGACAATCACAGTTGTACTTTTAAAGTAAGAAAGGGCTGAACCAAATAAATTAACACAGGGCCTAAAGTAAGAAACATATTTTGAAATACAGGTATATAGTCACGTAGAATGTACAAGCCAAAACTCGTGTGCAGAATGACAGTTTTATTAAATGACCTAAAACACTTAGCAGGAATAATTTGGAACACAGTGTCTTCAATCTTGTCATTCAATTTTTTTTACTATGTAACAACAACTGGCAGCTCCATCCAGTAGAGTAGTGGTAATTCCCGTTGCTGTCCTGAAAGGACAATTCGATCACCTTCTTCCTTCAGAAGTACAAAGCGTTATTTCGCTGCAGTTAAACGCTGGAGAATTCCTTTTGCACAGCTACAACAGTGGCCTGAAAGCAGCAAGAGATCTGTAGTTCTGAGCAGAGCCAACAAAAAGGGGAAACTTCTCAAACCGCAAGTTCCAGGTCCTTTGTTAGAGCATCAAAGCACAAACATCAAACGGCAAGCTGATTCCTCAATTTGGACACAGCTCGTCAGCAAAGCTAATTGGTTGCAGGGAAATGTAGCAAATGGGCCAAATGATTAAACGAGATCTGCAATATGATTCTGGGTCTGCCCATTTCCTATCTATTGTGAACTAAGTATTTATAGCAGCAAAGTGCTTCTGGAGAACAAAACGGACATTTCATTATCTCACTACCCAACTACAGTCATGATTAAGAGATTAAAAAAAAAAAAAAAATTATATATATATATATATATATATATATATATATTATATATATATATATATATATATATATATATATATATATATATATATATAGAGAGAGAGAGAGAGAGAGAGAGAGAGAGAGAGAGAGAGAGAGAGAGAGAGAGAGAGAGAGAGAGAGAGAGAGAGAGAGAGAGAGAGAGAGAGAGAGAGAGAGAGAGAGTCCACATATAATGAAACCCTCTAAAGCTCACAAAAGCATCAATTTCATCATGGTTCTCCTACTGAGATGTCTGGAAGTATGTTCAAGTGGCTGGCTCATTTTCCTTTATCCAAGCCTATTCTGGAAAAAAAACTTTTTTTTTTTTTTTTTTCCCGGAAAACATTACCAGCTAGCATATATCAATAACTTCCCTTTCTCCATGCTTCCAAATCGGAAATTCCAAGACTCTCTCATGCCGAAAATGGTTCAACATTTTTTACCTCTCCTCTGCCGATATGCGCAAGCTAAACTTGGGTACCCCTTTACTCCAGAATGGGCGAAACTAGGTGTTTCTGACCTGAATCAATGAATGACTTTGAAGAGTAAGTAGCTCTTGTTATTCCGTAGTCTGGCCGGGAGGGATCTGCAGTATGTTCCCCACAGATACCTTAGTTTCTGACCAAGCTTTACTTTTTGATCAGAATGGATTGGAAGTTATGTTTGATAAAAGGAAATGAGTGGAAATTATTTTTATGTTATGGGATTCCTATATGGACTCTATCCCCCATTCTACTAGACAACAAATACGCTACATTCTTAAGAACACCACTTGGTAGCTTACAAGACTAGCGACACAAGACCCAGGCATCTCACCAAATTAAAGGATGTGTTCTTGGTTGGCGCTACCCTCCAGGGCGCCAATATTATTATTCAATGTTGCACCTAACAAAATGGTATTTGTTTTGATACATGTAGTATATTAGCTACATATAGTATTTGATACATATAGTATATTAGCTACTATAACTTTATTGTAACACTAAAGTTGCGCACACATAATGCAATTCTGGTTCATGGCCGTTTTTTTACTATAAAATTTTGACTGATTTTGACCAATTCTACCTTCACCTACAATTTTGACTATGCGCTGATTATTAGCAGGAGTGACACATTTTACAATTGTAAACGGGGGTACAACAAACTTGGTAGTTGCAAAAAGTCAAAATGATAGGAGGACCCTGCTCGTAAGCTTATAAATTTATAAGCCTATGGCCAAATATACTGTACACATTGGGGAATGGGAGGGCAGCGAATTCACAAGCGATTATCCAATGACTGTGCACGCGCACGGTATGCAGTGCATATGCCCAAGCCATCCGCCCGACTTGTAACGCAAAATGTTGTTGAAGAGCTGAACATTTGATTTAGGATGCCTCAATAAAAAAGTTTGTAAAAAAAAAAAACAACCACACACATTTAAAATCAAAGAAAGATTACAAATCTGTAACAGTATAGCAGCATCCATTCTAAATAAGCTAGAACAAACTAGTATGACGACAAAGCAGGAAGAAGCTGGAGTCTGCAAGTGACGGCTCAGGCTGATTAGCACGCCAAGCGCTCTGCTGAGAAAGCAGAAATGTACAAAACAATCTTCCTGTGAAATGGACATCTCACTGCGCCAGAATTCTAGTTCCCCCTGGCAGGGTGGTGAGGATCTAGATGGGTGAACTGTTACTCTTCCTTCCAATTAAAACAAAGATCGCAGATAACAAACCACGTTAATCACAAAGAGTTGGCAATAATTACAGATACAACTACTCAGCTAATCGGAATCGCATGTCTGATTACCTAGGACATTCTCAGAGCATAGGAAATACAGATATGCATCATATTTAAAATCCTTAACAGAATTGTTTTTAATATAAAAAAAAAAGAAACACCATTATTTTTAAAGCTGTAGACTATTGTGCAATGTTATAGGATGATCCCCTAAACAAGTAATTAAAAAAAACTCTAAGTTGAAAATGCTAGGAAGCAATCCAGAAGGTATAACTATTTCCACCACCAGAGGGGCCTAACACAAAACAAACGTCAGTTTTCAGGGTAGAAGGGGTTAAAAGACCTGTTATTTAATTATGCTGAAAATATATTTTTTCCCCTAGAAAATGAATTAAAACCTGTTGCGCTAATGTCTCCGCTGGAGAGGAGTGAATCATTTCATTTACATTTGCATTAAAAAAAGATGATTCTTGCTGGGCATGTTAATGCCAATTACACCACAGTTTAGATCCTCTCACCAATTCCACAATGCGTATGACCTGAACAACCCCATTCTCTTCTTTAGTGTAAAACAAAAATGCCCAGCGTAGGTATTTTCCTAGAGCAGGTCACAGCAGGTAAAGCCAGCAGGCTAGACTGGAATGCTTTTGGCATAAATCGGACCACTGCTTCACTACCAATGTCTGGTTTTCTTCCTTCAACTCCAAAACAATGTCACTACTCAATTCCCTGAATTTATCTGCCGCCTGTCTTGTGGAATTCAAAAGGCCTTCATCTCACATTTATCATTAACAACCATATAAATATACCTCTATAAATATATACAACATCTAAAAACTAGATCGAAAATAATGAAGCATTATGATGAGAAAAGGTGAATTTAAATACTTATAACAAACCAGGCCTTTACTGCCATTTGGTATCCCATTTAGGTTTATAAGAAATCAGACCATTATAAAGCTTTGTTTTAGGAGGTATTGGTATTCTTTAGGAGATTATTTTATTGGTTTTCCATTTACTTTTTGTTCCTTTTTTCCCCTCTTTTTCTTTAAAAGGAAGCGGTTTGGCACTTTGTCTCTTTCTTTTTGCTTTAATTTGTTACCAGAATTTCAAAGGTCCTTCTTTAGATAGTAATATGTTTTATATGACAAAAAATTTATTATTTCTAAACACAAGTTGATGTTGATGTGATATTCTATTAAAACTTCTGTCACGTGCGATTTCTTTTCTATTGTATATCTGAAATGGTGTAATAAAAACTATTTGTACAAATAAAAAAAATAAAATAAAAAAGGAAGAGCTAATCCTATATCATAAAAAGTAGAACACTGCTCCTCACCTCAATGGGCAGTATTCAATGCTGCGGCGAGGGTGTTTTCTATGGCAAGGATAGTCAAACCCCCTTGCTGTATTCAATGTAAGAGAGAAATCCTCGCCGTGAGAGGATGACTTGGATCCCCTTAAACGTCGAGCTTCGTCGCAAAGGCAGTGAGGCCGCTGTATTTTGTGGGAAGCCCCGTCGTTCTAATGGTCACACATTTGCCAAAAGGAACCAGCAGAATGGAATCGGTGAGTGAAGGGAAGGGAGCTTAATATTCTGATGGCAAGCTATCGGCACTGCTCGCCATCATAGCTCGCTGTCAGAGAATTGACTACCCCTCAATGTGGGAACTGAAGTGTTTTGCATGCTTGCAGTCACCAGATAGAGCACAGGTAGAGCAAAGTGTGAATGAGAATATCTTTAGTCAAGTGACCTGGCATTTCAAACTGGGTAGAATCAAACATGGGTCTGACCCAGGTCGTAGCAGCGTGAATACATTCTACACTGGCTATCCAACACGGGACTCCAACACTGCTGACAGGAGCCTTCCTGCATTGCACTGACATTACTATTTGTCATCTTTATGAGCGTGAAAATGCCATTTTTAATGACTTCCATGTCGGACCCAGGAATGCAATGTAAATGGGGTATTGCAGAACAGCAGAGAAGACCACTAGCTGGCTGGTTATAGTGATGAACAGACCATCACAATTTCCGATAGAGTAATGCTGTGTGCACGCGGTGCGATTTTGACTGTATAGTCAAAACCGCATAGCAAAAAGTCAAATTGTGTGTTTAGCCGTATTCCTTTAAAAAAAAAAAAAAAATCCATGCATCTAATGGAGTGGAAATGTGTCATTTTAAAATGCACAAAACCTGTTGTGACTGAGGCCTGAAACGGTTTAAAGAAAGGGATCTGCAGCGGTTACAAAATTATTCGATCAACTTCTGAGCAACAGCATTTTAAACCCGAGAAACTCAACTGCCCTCCATGTATAATAACCTTGTGATTGCCAGCGTGGCTGTGAGAGATCCTCAAAATAACAGTTAAAAATGCCAGTGTCGCTCACAGCCAGTGTTCCCTCTAAGCTGTGCGCACGTGCGCGCGCACACACCTCGATGAGTGTGCGCACAGACATTACAACTGAGCGCACAAAGCAGCAGTGGTCCTTTTTGCAGTTGTGGACTCAATTAATGTGTGTTTCACCCATTAACTACATTGTGTACTCTATTTTGAATGTTTAAATGTTTAATATCATTTTAAAGTAAAGTTAACACATATCCTGAACGTCATTTTCCAGTTATATATAAGTGACGCACAAAAATGTAAATTTCATTCCAAAGTTGCACAGCCAAAATCTTTAGCCGCACACAGCCTTCGTAAAATTAGAGGGAACATTGCTCACAGCGACTGTTCTTTTGTTGGGTGCAATATTTAACTAAACCAATGAATTCCCTTGGCTATATATGTATTTATACTAAAAGAACTGTCTCCGTGAGCAACACTGGTATTTTTAGTTGATATTTTGAGGATCTCACAGCAAAAGTTGGCCTCAAAAGGTTAAGGCTCATACACACACTGAGATTTGAGCGTAACGATGTCGGGTAGGCGATTTCTCTTGAACTTTCTGGTGTCTAGATCACCCGTACACACACACAGCGATCTGTGCTAAGTGATGTTTCGTATGCACTTGCGATCTAACTAGATTTTGGCCGCATGTGCTAAAGATCTTCGCATCGCCATCACTATGGGGTGTACACCAAGAACGATCTGTGCTTAATTTCTAAGCAATCTAGACAGATCGCTTAGAAAATAGCAAAAAATTGCCACGTTTATGCCCCTTTAAGGATCTCCTGTTTTGTACTCTGCTGCAGATATCTCTCACATGTAAAACCGATTACGCAGTTATTAAATAATACCGCTTTCAGACCGCACTCTGAACACGGCTTATTGCCGTGTTCGCGGGGCCTAAACACGGGTCACGGTGCGGTCTGAAAAGGCCACCATGGGTCGAGCAACACGGGTGTTAAACCCTGGTAATGACCAGGGTTGAACACGGCTATGACCCGTGTCAAGTGCAGTGTGAACGGGTGCCTGGGTCGAGCGACCCGTGTCCCGTTCACAGTATGGAGGAGGCAGCACTGTCAGCTCCAAGTACTGCCTCCTCCCGAGCCCCCGATGACGCGCCGCCGCCCAGCACCGCCCCATGTGACGTCACCGACTCGGCAATATGCCGTGTCGGAACTTTCAGACCGCATTGCCGTGTTGCTCTGGGGATGGGACCCGTGTCCTAATCCCGTGTGCGACACGGCATTTGCGGTCTGAAAGTAGTATAAGAGTGTCACACTAACGTGCTCAAGCTGCAACAGGTGAGGAACACAGGCGGCAATACAGAACGGATCACTTCTAATTAGTAGCTTCCAAGTCGAAAAGCATCACATTTTACACTTTGCACCACCCCCAAATTTAATTTTAGCAACCCGTTCAGCATACATCTAGAAATATGAGCAATCCGAGGCTTGTTTCCTATACAGCTGTCTTTTCTGAAAACACCAAAGGCGGCTTATCATGCAGGTGAAAGGAATGCAGATGGCTACAAATATCATACACAACAACTCTGGGAATAGGCCATCAGAATGAGCGGACACATTAAAGTCAGCAGTAATCTCAGACTGGGAAATAGTTTGATGAGAAATGAGGGGATGAATTCATTAGTAACACACTACGGCGTGATGAGCTACCACGAGCCACACGGTCAGCATGAATGGAATGGTAGATGTGCGACACCGATTCAGACTTCTGTGGATTGCTGAACATCTTCGCGCATACCAGCACAACATTAAACAGCTGTTATGTAACAGAAAGAGATGGTAGAAATGGCTATAAAAAGACATTTACGCAGTCTAGCAAAGAATCCTCTGACATGCACAAATATTCATATACCAGCAAAGAGTGACTTGTTGAGGCTGCCAGGCAGAGCTCCGAAGCAGGGTGCCAGTGCCAGGATAATATATGACACATCAGCAGTGTCTCCCCAGCGAGGTCTCCGTGCTTGCTGTGGCAAAACGGAATGTGACAGTACAGCTGCTTAGCAACTGCTGACGTTGTTCTACTGGCAATGCTGCTGCAGTCTATAGCAGGACATCATAAGCAACGTGCAGCAGATAGAAATTGTATTCAACTGAACTGTTTTATATATAAAGGAATAGAATACATATATTCCAATATAGTCCAAAGATATCGGCACTCTCTCAAAATAAATTGCTGCTCCGGGTGCCTCTCTGCAGATGCAATGTGTAGTCTTCAAAAAGAACGATGGCACTCACGGATAATAATAGACTCAGACGCAAATGGTTGCTTAACGTTTCAATTCAACATAGAATTTTCCTCAGAGGAAAATTCTATGTTGAATTGAAACGTTAAACAACCATTTGCGTCTGAGTCTATTATTATCCGTGAGTGCCATCGTTCTTTTTGAAGACATACATACATACATACATACATATATATATATACACACACACACACACACACACACACACATATATACATACACACATACTTGGACTGTACTCCAAGTTGCGGTCAACGTTTCAGAGCCAGTTAGTTATATATATTTATCTACAAAACACATACATTTACATGTGTACCACACACACACACACACACGACCTGATTCAGTACCTAGTGTTCATTCTAGCACCTGCTATATTTGAAAACCCATGCAGTACCTCTTCCCTGTCTGGGGTCTCGCTGTCTGCTGTAGTGCTTCTAGCACAGGTCTGACTTGCATATCAGTGCTGATATACAGACCACACTGCTAGAAGCACTACAGCAGACAGCGACACCACAGGCAGGGAAGAGGAACTGCATGGGTTTTCAAATATGGCGGGTGCTAGAATGAACACTAGTACCATTCACTTCTAAGAAAACAGTTTATCACCACCTGTCCGTATACGCACACCCTTGCCACCAAATTTCCTCGGTACCATACATATGTACGAGAACACATCACCCCTCGCATGCAGCCGAACAAAATTATTGGATCGTCACCAACCATCCAATGATTTCTCTCCCCTTCGGAAAAAAAGTCAGTTTAAACGGTTTTATTTCCGTCGGTGGCCGCCTCAGACTTGAAGGGCGCTGAAGTCATGTGATGTCAGCCACCCGCCACCGGATGATGCCCGTGTTCACTTCACATAGGAGCAACCAGCATTTTCATGGGGATGCCCATAAAATGCTCTGCATTTCCCTCCAGCCATGCCCTGAACGCCCCTCCCTTCCATACTCATGCGAATGCCTCGGCAAGTAATTGGTAGGGGATACTAAAGGTGCCAGACACATACTCCCCCATCCCTACTCTCATTGCATTTCACTTCACCATCTCCACCTTACCTTATTACCTACCAAATTCCACATCCCCCTTTACGCCTCTGACTCACCTCTTACTCTGGTTTCTTTCTATGGCACCCAATCATCTTCCTTTAAAAATGTGCTCATCTTACCAATCCTAAAAAGGAGCAATCTTCTAGCCACTACTATCTCTCCTCCCACTTCTTAGCACCAGAAGTACTTGAATGGATTGTGTACACCTGCCTGTCACCCAATCTCTTCTTTCATTTCCAACACAACTCCCTACAACCAGGCTTCTGCCCCCAACATCCCACTGTATCTGTCTATAAATAGGAGTGACCTCTGTAAATTTAAAGCCACAGATTACCTTCTCCTACATATTTAAATTTGACTGGTCTTTGTGATACTGGGGCAGATGTACTCAGCTTTGGGAAGAGATAAAGTGGAGAAAGAAACTACCAAACAAATCAGCACCTTCAGGTGTCTCTACCTTCGGTACACCATCCCTGGTACTACAACTATCTGTTGCAGTTCTGTCCTCCGCCTTCTGCTTTTGACACCATACCAAACACACCCTACCAATACTAGCGATATGTACTCACCCATTCTCTACTTTCTGCTATATCCATAAGTTCTATGGTATGCAACACTTAGCATGTCCCCAATATAGTAGAGGTCTTTGCTCCTGCCAGAGTCACTACATCCTCTCGATTTCCACGGTTTCCCAATGCTTTGGCCTTTGTGTCATTCTTTGTATTCTTCTATTTTCACTATACAAAATATCATATTACTAGAAACTCATCAAAAACAATCTATTGTTTTGCAAACTTGTGCCCTACTGTCTCTCCATTACAGAATCTAAAATCAGAATCTAAAATCAAAGTACTTTTCTATAAAGCCATTAACACCACACCTTCATACATCCAATTTCTTATCTCCAAATACTCTGAGTTTTTAAACCTACCCTTGACTGGGTGCCGGATGACCGACCGGCAGTCGGGATTCAGGCAGTCATTACACCGACATCAGAATCCCCACTGCTAAAAGCCTTACAGACGGGCAGTGGCTATTCTCCCTCATGGGTTTTCAACGACCCCCATAAAAAATAGGTGGCAATTGTAGCAAGCCCGCAAGGGGCTTCATTGCGCTCCCCTGCTGTCTGAGTCCCTGTAGTCGTACCCGTCAGTGTGATATACCACACCCCCCTGACCTGTGCCTTATCACTGATAATCAACTCTCACTTTCAAGTCTTCTTTGTGGTCCTAGGATTCTATGCAAAATACTTTTACCCAACATTCAAATGTAAAACCCCACCTTCTGTGTAACAGCCTATGAAATTCACACAGGTACACCTTCACTAATGTACCAACTTCCATACTTGCCCCTGTTGTCTTGAGTCTGCCATTTCTCCATTAGGATGTAATCTCTCTCATGAGCAGAACCTTCCCCAGCCTTTGTTATCTTAGCAGAATAGAATTTGTCTATTTTTTATTTTCTTTATGTCCGTGCTCTATCTACGCTGTATTCCCCACTGCCCGATGCTGTGGAGCACTTTGGTGCCTGACAATATCAATCAGAGAAACAGACTCAGATGTGACCAAAGGAGAAAACTTGGAGAACAGATATTATCCATTAGTGTTGCTCATTATAAAAACAGAGGTTTACAAAGCAACTGGATTTTAAAGATGACAAAACATTTACTTAGTGCATAAGTTTCATTCTGTTAAAAAATATAATACAAAACAGAGACTTGTACTCAACAAATAAAGAAAAGATTAAAACAAATGTATGTACTGAACCCCATTTGTCAGGACTCCAGCGTCTGTACTCTGGCTGCCGGCATCCAGTCTGCCAATCACCTGCATGTATTTCGTGTGACTTGAACAGAGGGATGGCAGTGGCAGCATTAAGCAGACTGGGCAGTATAGCATGGAAGGTTAGGTGACTAGCATGCTAAACTGTCTGATGGAGAATTTACTGGGTGATTTTCTAGAAGTTAACAAGGCCAAATGCTTTATGTAACGTAAACAAAATTCTTTAGTAATGATATCACAACAACATACCACTTTCCATCACAGTAAGTTTCAGATTTTTTCATGGAGACTGGTTGAAGCTGTTCAGTAAATTACTATGGGACAGGATACATGCGTGTAGACCAGTTATACCCCATTCACACCAACCTTTTTTCCAGGGTTGGCCCCGGGAAAAACCAGGGTCTAGCGCTGGATGAAAGTGTCTCTGACCTAAATCCCGGGAGCCATGCACCAGGATTTCAACCCTTCCCGGGATACTGGCCAGTATGGTGTGGTGTTAATGAGCAACCCGGTTCCCCTTCAAAGGATGGAGGAGGCATTGCTGTCAGCTCCAAGCCTCCTCCCCTGTCCCTCAATGACAAACGCCGTTGCTCTGCCCGCACCTGTGCTACATCAGGCAGGGTGACCACAAATGTTTGGTCGCTCCCGAAATGGACCAATGTCCAAATCCTGGGGGCATTTGCAGTATGAAAGGGGTATTTGTGAACTTGATGCAGAGATATCTCCTAAGTAAAATAATGCCGTTCGCTCTTGTCCACTATGGGCGGTATTCAATGAGGCTGATTCGCCAGGTTTTTATGGCGATTTTGTGCTGTAAGGCGAATTTTTGACAAAAACGGTGAATCACCCTATTCAATGACCAGATGGCGAATACATTTCAAGGTTTTTTTCGCCATGATTCACAGTAGCAAATCGACATCTTTTTATGGTGAAGTGGAATGTGAACTTTTAAAATAAAGTGTTTTGTTTTTTACATTTGGTGTAAAAAAAAATCAGGAATTTTATTCTGAGGAGGGGCATGCTATTTTTATTCATGTGCTGTAAGCACATGAATATATATTTAATTTAAAAAAAAATATTATATTTTTTTTTTTTTACACTGACCAGCCAGCAGGGGGCGCCGGAGCCGAGCCGCTCATTAGATATTCATATATTCACTGCACCCGATCGTTACGTATGCATATCGGGTGTAGTGAATATACCCGGTCCCCTGCTGGCACCCCCGGGGGGCAGCCTGTGCTGCCTGGCAGCCCACCTCCCCCCCCACATACGCTCTGGGGCAGGCAGGGAGACTTCCATCTCCCTGCCTGCCACCGTCCTCAGGCTCCCTGCGGCGTTCGCCGCAGGAGCTCATATTCACCGGTCAGGGGCAGCGAGCCCCTGACTCATTGAATACCGGAGCCGGCGAGGCTCCGGAACGCGGCGACCAGTGGCGAATGTGCAGCGAATCCTAAACAGGATTCGCTGCACGTCGCCGGTATTCACATTAAATACCGCCCTATGTGGGACAAATGCAGAGATACAGCACTGCTGATGTCGGACATACTGGAGTCATTTTTTTTACTACTGTGTGTTTCGATTATTCAGGGGTTATTCAGAGGTGTTCGCTCATGTGCAAAATCACAGATTTCCCAGGTGTCGTCAACCACTCGCCACCGGAAGGCAGGTGCCCACCCACGTTCACATGGGGACGCCCAGCATGTTCCTAGGTATGCCCAGGAAACACTCCAAGCCAACTATTCAAGTCTCCAAAAGCGCCTGCACAGAAGCCCTGCACATGCACATAAGCAAATATACACATGTGCAATGATTCAACATTGGTCACCCGTGCGAACACGCCGGGTACCGCTTCAACTAAAAGCAGGGCCTACATGAACAAGATTATTGGACCTGAAACTGATGCAATAAGATGCATTTACAGTGCAACTAGTAATGGCCACAAATCTGTTGTTTGAGTTCATAATTAATTTTTATTCTAGGTAACAGAAAATTTGCATTGGAAATATTTATTCGTGTCATGGCAAAATGACACACAGTAGGAAGAAGCTGCACTGCACGATACACTAGGAAAACAAATATGGGGAGTTCTGTTCTGCACATCAATCATAGCATGACAGAGACACCATCCTTTATTAGTCTTTAAAGGAGCAAAATGCAAACCAGATATTTACTGTTGTGGCCAAGCACAAGGCAGAATTAAATGTCCCAGACTTCGGGCAACCAGTATTCCATGTGTCAGCTTGGTAAAAGACAAAAGGAGACACAGGCAGAAATTTACTGAGCATGCCAATCACTGTCAAACTGCTGTAGGAATCAGTATAAACGGGATTGACTGCAAACGGACGTATTTTCGGCCTGAAGACTCTTCATATATATATATATATACATAGCTGCCGAGTTCTCAGGATTCGTATTTTCCGATGGTGAAGTCACTAGTGTTTGGCTGCAAAGTTTCTGGGCAGCCAAATCTGGATGACCCCCCGAAGCATTCCACAGATCACGTATATAAAAAAAATAGAAATTAGAATAAAATTATTATTTTTTTTTTTAACGGTTTGGGGTTCCCACCACAAGTACAACCAGCCCTGGGCTCAATGAGCTGGCCCTCGTTTTCCGAAATACGGGGGACAAATTATCTTGGATGTCTGGTATCCAAAAATATGGGGATCCCGCATATTTTTAGAACTAGCACTGGGCTCCAAAATCCTCCAGGGTAACGCCACAGCTGGGAAACATTTTTTATACAAGGCCCATGGCCAAAGCTCCCCTGTGGCTGGGGTCCTTGGGGGAGTGGGGACCTGCCAATATAGGGGACCTGCCTATCACGTGTTCTGAGATCAAGTGAAAGGCACTTATCAATCTACCGTATGACAGCATTATATACTGTGTTAGAAAATTGTATCGAAAGCAAGTTAGGGTCCCCCTGTTAAAACAGGATACTTCTGTGTGCATGTTGGGTATGGAGGGGTCTTTGGATGCATCTGCTGTATGGTAATATAGCAAGAGGTGTTTTGTGCACATACTGTAGATGCCTCCTGCTGCCTTCTGAGATATGCTGCTATGTCTGAGGATGCAGCACAGGGACAACTGTGTGAAAAGCAAAAGAAAAGATCACATTCTTAAAGGGAACACTGATGAATTGGCACCTAAGGCCGCTCAGAACTTAAGGCTCCTTGAATATGGAACCTCAGGCTCCACAAAACTGCAGGATTTAAAAGAAACACGGTCATAATTAATCACAGAAAATGCTGCATAAAAGGCAAGTAACCTATTATGTGAGGCATTATAGCAATATTACATGTTCAATCATTTCAAACACAATTCCTAAAACGTTAAATAAATCCATATTTCTACATTTAGTAAACATTACATATAAATATATCAGATGGCTACACATAACCTTAATTTACGCACACGGCAAATACCAGGAAACCTAGTGGAGTCAAATAGGGAATATTATGAAGAGTCACGTCAGGTCATGATGACATATTGCATGCTAGATTTTAGAGTGTGCACTGCGTTTAAATGAAGACTAAATTCATTATTTCCACAATACTCTTAAAAGAAAAAACAAACAAACAAACAAAAATAAACATACTTTTTTGTTTGTACACATAACACACACACACAAACCCATGTCACCCTGGACATGCAGGTATATGTATGCAGCCATATCATAACTGTCCCATATGCATGCACACTCATGGCTCGAACTGAGTCGTATCTAATTGATTCAACTCCTGTCACTACACATAGAACAATTACATTTTCCACTGCTTCAGTATTAGGATGTGCTGCATTATAATTTATGGAAACTGTTCATATTGATTTGTTGGATAAATAAAACACACTCAGGTACTCAGTGCCAGCTGTAGAAATGGAATAACACTTCAGCAACTTGTCACACATTTAGCAAACACGGCTGTTGTTGCAGTATAAGGCTCCTGCTCATTAACTATTACGCCAGTAACATCTACACCAGGCATGTCCAACGTTGGCCCTCCAGATGTTTTGAAACTACACATCCCAGCATGCTTTGTCAGTTTTGCTATTAGAGAATGCTAAAACTATTGCAAAGCATGCTGGGATGTGTAGTTTCAAAACATCTGGAGAGCCAACGTTGGACATGCCTGATCTACACCTTTAGCGCTGGCTGACCTTATGGCATGGAAATGATATAGCACTAGTAAGGCTAGTAGTGACTCCAGGCAACAGAGGAGGCATAGAAATCTCTGAGTGTCACATCCACCACACGCCAAGATGCTGTGTACTATATTATGGAGAAGCACCCCTATCGCCAGGTGCACAGAGAGACCCTTGTAATCTTGTCAATGGATTCTGCATGGGGAGCACATTGCTGAACAAGATTTCCAGGAACCAAAAATAGACTTGACTCACTGGATTGTATTTTTGGAAGCAGAAAAGTTGAGTGAGAAAGCAAAACACATTGACTAGTCACACACATTTCAACCCTTAATATAGAATGAGGGCAGTCACGCGTCCCTGTTGTGAAACTGAGTCACTGGAAGAGAGGAAGCACAGTCATCAGAAAGCTGCCTGTACCCAAGGCCTGAACCATGACACTGCCCCTTGCGCCTCTGGAAAGCACTCGGCTATTAATACACAGTTTTAAAAGAGAAGCAGTTACGTCCATAACTGCCAAGATATTTAGCTGATGAGCGGTGTTTGCAACATTAATCTTCGTAGGCACTTCCAGTCTGTGCTCAGCACAATAATAGGAAATGGATAGTGTACTCCTTATACTAAGGAGCCTGACTATTCGCCCTGTAATGGAAATCACGCTGAAAAATCTGCAGTCTCTGGCATACATGCGGCTATTAACCTTAAACTGGACAACAACCACGACTTTAATCTCACTATGGGGCCAATTCAGGATTGCTCATTGCGATCCATATTTGGTCACAGTCCTGATGGTCAGGGTTTGCAAACCCTGGCAGCGAACTGCTTTGGGGAGTTACACACTCGCCGGGCCGTTTGCTGCGGGGAGGGAGGCCCAGGGACATGCAGGGGAGTGGCAGTAGGGGAATGCCCAGTATTCTATGGGAGTTCCCCTGTAGAAGCAGGCGTGGCGATACCAGCTTGGGGATGGCGGCTGACGTCTGTGCCATCTTCAAAGAACAGCAATGGAAATAAAACTCAGTATAAAGTGACTTATTACATTCGATATGTATGATCAATGTGCACTTGTCCCACAACAAAGGGGGTGTGCAGGTACAGTTATTGCAGAATGGAACCAGCAGAGATTGCTACTGAGCACACCCACTAATCTTACCTATAGAACACCAACCCCCAATCACATGACATACATCTCCAAACAAACACAATTGTACTCCCAACAACTATAAATCTCTATCCACATAAAAATGCCCTCTGACACATCTGCGATCACACTTCTGTGCCAGTATTATCCGCTTCTCTGCACTCCCAACCCTTCTTGCCCGCTATACATGTCCGCTCCCTCAGTTGCTCTACTACGGAGAGAAAAAAAAAGTTTTGAGCTGAAGTTTAGGGAACTTAGCAGGGACGGACGGTAAATGGCATACGATGTATACGCGCAGCTACAGATCTACATTATCAGTCAATGTTCCCTGCTATTGCTGCGAATGTGTATGCAATTGTGAATGAGCTGCAATAGCTCCGTTGGACATCTCTTTTCATTACTGGTTGGCAGCTTCACTTGCTAACATTAGTAGCTCCGAAGCCTAAAGAATTGCAATTTAATTGCTTTAGCATAGAACTCGGATTTAGGCCTTCAGAACAATACACTTGAGGAACAGATGAATGCACAATATGACTGGTACTAAGCCTACATTTATCATTCAATTAATTAACTGGTAAATTCTGTAAGTACATACTAAGGGGCAGATGTATTAAGCCTTGTAGAGAGATAAAGTGGAGGCCTCACACCAAGCAACCAATCAGCTTCTGTCAGTTATTCCCTGTTCACTTTCAAACGACAATTAGAAAAGATTAGATACTTTGGCCAAATACTCGACTTTATCTCTCCAAGGCTCGATAAGTCTCCCATTATGTGTGATAAGTGTATAGGGGCCTACACACCGGGAGGTTTTGCGGAGAGTTCTGCGCATTGCTAGACTGATTAGAACACAGAGCTGCCCAGCGATGTTTGTTGAGTGATCTGTCAGGTCCAGTGTTCAGCTCCGGTGAGAACATTGGCCCTGACTGGCGAGGTCACTAGATTTATCCAGCATGCTGGATATTAAATGCCGGGGCGATAGGGACACGCGGGGCTGCACATCGCTATGGCCCCTACACACTGCGCAATGTTGGGGCATTTCCTAAGCGATCTAGTGAGATCGATTAGAAAGTGCCCTGAAATCGCCCAGTGTGTAGGCCCCATATCAGTAATACAGTCATGCTGTACCATAAGTGTATTCGCTAATATTGCACAGGATTTGGAGAACATAAATTATGGGGTCAAGGTGTCATCGTACTGTATGTCCCCTATATCCATTAACAGCATTCCAGCTCTACCAGAGATTTGCAACAGTATTAGTTAAACAATGCTTCATCTTTACTCACTGTGTAATCTCATGAGCAGAGTTGAATCATCACAGATCATGCGCTACACTGAAAGGGTTAAAACAGCTGTCACTTCCTTCTAGATAGCAGGCAGATATGTTTGTGTTAGTGCCAGACTAGATGACCTTGGCAATTGCTCAGATTCTGTTCTATTACAGCACACGGATCCACAGTTAAGTCATCAGCTTGAGCCGAGCTTCCCTGGTCTCTCCAGGTGACTGACACATATAGTAATCACAGGATAGACACTAGCTCCCTTGTCATTTAACAGAATATTTCCTGGTGTTTAAGATTAGGTTTAAAAAAAAAAACAACATTTTAAATAGATGTTCTATTTTAAATGCATACACATTTTACAGGCTTTTTGTTTTTACTTGGAATTTTACAATTGTAAATTTGTACATGCTGCTAAATTAAATGCTGCAGTATTTATAATCTATCATGTTGTAGAACTGATGCCCTTATTACAGTGCCCTCTTGATTTTGTACAATCAATGTGTACAAATAAAAAAAAAATACATTTTATTTCCTATTTAACAGGTAAACATTACAGGTCCTTCTGATGAATAAAAAGGTTTGCTTGCCAATTTTTCACACCTCTTGACAAATTGACTTGGAACTCAACAGGTTAAATACACAAACTAGAAACTTCTGCTATTGCTTTTGTGAAACCTTTATTTTGCATAGCATCAAGGCATAGATGGTGTAAAAAAAGGACTATTTAATTGCGGTATTACATCGCAAAACAATTATTGGCTATAGATCAGTACTTCTGGCTGGTTATCATATACAAACCACTGCCAGGTCGTTAAGTGCCCATTCCAGTGCATTACAATAATTGAACCAAGGGCTCAAAGCACTCAATGGGGTTCTATAAAAATGTTACAGTCAGAGAGAGACCCAGAGAAAAATAGTCTCAGATAGTCTTCATTCTAGCACCCTGCTCCTTGAAAATTCCTTGCAGTTCCTCCTTCCTGCCTGGGGTGTCACTCTGCTGTGGTGTTTCTACAACAGTCTGGTTTGTATCTCAACATTGAGCTACAAACCAGACTGTTCTTGAATTACCACAGCAGACAGCGACACCCCAGGCAGGAAGGAGGAACTACAAGGATGATACAAGGAGCAGGGTGCTAGAATGAAGACTATCAGAAGTCTGGTTTGAGGTTATTAGGTGTTTTATAAACACTGGAATCTCTTACCAGTGCTTTACTCTGGGGACTTGTATCTTTGGAATGGATAGGACATATCTTGGGGATTAGACCCGGAGTAAACTACTGGTAACAGATTTCAGTGTTCATATAACTAATAAGCTCCGACCACAGCTTTGTAGACCATTTTCCCTGGGTCTCTGACAGTAACATTTTTATAGGACCCCAGTGAGTTACAAAAGGACAGTGACAAAAATAACCACCTCATCAAAACAAAGTGAGCCAATTACCAATATTGACGAATGGCCTATATTTAAGCTGAAAAGTGTCTCTAGATGCTGGAAACAAATAGTGCAAATAAAAAATGCACATTTTTCTTTGGCCTAAAGTCCTCGGAAGAGTCTTTAGAGAGGACTTCTGTATTAGAGTTGCCTCACCTACAAATTGCGCATAACTTGGAAGTATCTAAGAACGATAGAATGAAGAAAAGCCAAATTACCCTAAATTGTTCAAAAGATTGAGAAGTATCATTGACATACAATTGTCAAAACAAGACAATGGAATGCAAAGTCCAGATAGTCCTGTCCTACCTCCCATGCATCAACTCCTATAGATGGCTGATTCTCCACGATACCAACCAACAAGGTATAAATTAGATTCCAGACTCTAACTGTGTGCATGTATAACCATTAAGTACAACTAAAACACTTTCCATCCCACACATCCAGAAATAGAGTTTCTGAATTAAGCCTTTCCCAGCAAACCCACAAAAACACACAATACAATGGAAATCCATCAATTTCATATAGTTGTTTCTTACAAATAAAAATTGGACAGTCAGGAATAGTCACTTTATTTTCCATAGTAGAAGTTGTTTCTTTGAAAACAAGGAGACACAAGTTTTGATTATCACAGGTCTAAATATTTGTGTATCATGCTGTAACAATGAAAGTTGAATCTGCAATTTTTTTCAAACCATACATTTTTGTAGACTGCAGACTCATCTCAGTCTCCACTACACTGTCTGTTGCCAAGTTCCCCACAAAAGGGGTCAGCATTACATCTCGCGCACTAGTTTTACTAGCTAACCTGCCACAACAGATGACATGGGTGTTTTACTAGTAGCTCAAAATTATAGATATAATATGGAGGGAACTACACTGAAAACCGAAGGAGAAACAAATGTTCAAATAAACGTACTTACCAGCAATGTGTTTATTACACATCAGGATATGAATAATAAATGAATGTACACCACAAACACTGGGAAAACTACCTCAAAAGATCAATTCCTCCTTTCTGGTCCTGGATACCACCGGCACAGTGACTTCATCTGTGGCACTTACAAGATCTCCGTTGTAACCAAAAGAAATAACAGTTTTCTGCCTTCCTGCAGTATTTTGTTTTTTTTCCATTTATTATAACTGGAAAAGTCAAATGATCTCAGCACGGAATGGGCAATAATCCCGTTGTCTCCATTTAAAAACACTGTCTTCAAATAAATACCCCAGCTGTAAATACAAAAACAGGGCATCTAAGGAGAAAAAACTAGCGTTAGAAGACCTACTTGGGGTCATTTAAACATCCTTTTCAGAGTGCCACGCAGTAACAAAGAGGAACTCTGTGCTAGGTAAATTTCTACAGAACAAAATAGCTATTTAAAAAGAATTGTGCAACTCACAAGCATGTTCTTCTCTCCGGCAAAGGGGTCACATGGCCATCGAGAGGTCAAGACAAACACACTAGAAGTAAATGCAATTCCCTTATAAGACTGCAGTTACTCAAAGACTAGACAGACACTGCGCAGTGTGAGCCGGGGACCTGGCCGGTTGGGAGGGGGACTTTAGATCAAAATAGCACTAACAAACCAATCCAGCCCCTTCAAGGGATTTGTTATGCACACAAACACAGCCGAGTTATTACCAGCAGGACACTGAGATGAAACGAATAGAGGGAAGATGGGTAACAGGGTGGCATTAATGTTTCATGAAATGTGTTTTGGTAGCAGCTAACAGTACAATTATCTAGTCTGACATAGAATTCATTTGTATGACCAGAAAAGGATTTAGCAGAAAGCGGTTTCACTTCTAGGAAGTACATGTTAATAGTTCTCAATCAGAAGGATTTATTTATACAGCCAGGACTGGAGTGAACCCCTTGTGACTGCTCTCATCCACTCTCCTATAAATGTATAGCTACTTGAGCCAAATTTCACAGACATAGCCATGACATTTACTACAATATGCAAAAGGACTTCAGGGAGATTCATGGTTAGCATCAAGTACAGACCTGATTACCAGCTTTATGCAGACACACAACCAGTGATACTGGGAGACTGCAATTGCTAGCTTGTTTGTAAATGTAAGGTGACCAACCGTCCTCCTTTAGGAAGGACAGTCCTTTTGTAAGTTCTGTCCTCCATTATGTCCTCCTTTTTTGCCCCTATAAAGATTGCTGTGGTGGCAGCTTCTGCGATGAGACCTCTCTGATCGCACAGTGCTGTTCCTTGCTCGGGCTCAAACAGTAGCATCTGCACACGCGCAGAAGCACTGTACGCGGCCATAATACTGTTATATTGTGAGGAAGATAGTGCAGGGTTGCCTACTTTTGAAAAATAATTTCAGGGAGAAAATTAAAAGGCATGGGGCGGCCTTACGTTTCTAGGGGCGGACCTTGCGTCGCTGGGGGGGGGGAATGAGTCATCAGGAGGTGGGCCATGGCTGAGACAAAGGTTACATAAATTTAGTGATTAGCTCTTATATAATTGGTAGTAAGCCTTCTGTGCAGCAAAAACTAAATATTTTATTATAGCTAGTTAATTTGGAATCCTTGGGGGGGGAATACTGAGAATCAGACAACAAAAAACACAATGGCCATAATTACTTTTTTAGAGCAGTAAACGAATAACTAAAAAACATATTCCAGGTGAGGATATTACCTCAGGAGATGGGCACTTTGGCGTTTTTCTACTATCACATTGTGGGATTAGAGGACCAAGCAAGTGTCAGTAAGGCCCCTCAGTCCATTCACATTGCACCCCGAGATTTACTGAATCAGAAGTTGGATGCATATTACAGTATATCATGGCAGCAGCGCAGAAGTTTCCCCCACTAGGGACAAAAGCACAGCAGTCAGTGGTGTCAGAGGCTGGGAGACACCAGGGAGAGATGCAGGGAGCGAATCCCATGCCCTGGCTCCTGTGTGTCACCGCTCAGCAACTTCTCCGCTGCTCACCCTGCTCCACCTACACTGCCAGCAGCAGCATCTTCCCAGGATATAGCCAGGAGCTGCTGCAGCGGCCGCCGTGTGCTGGAGCATCGCTCTGTGCTACATAAGCCGGTAGTGAGTGTGACGGGTGAGAGTACTACTTACCCGCAGGTCTTCAGAACAGTTACAGCGGAATCGCGGTGTCATGGGGACAGTGGCGTGATCTCGCGCGTATGCACATTGCAGAAGATCACGCCGTGGCTGCGGAAGAAAAGGGTCCTCTCCCGAGAGTCCGTGAGATGACCCAGGATTCCGGGAGTCTCACGGACATTCCGGGAGAGTCGGCAACCCTGAGATAGTGTAAAACAAGGACTATTTCATTGCAGTCCTTGTTTTACACTAACTATGCCTTGATGTTGCTATGCAAAATAAAGGTTTCCCAAAAGCAATAAGAAGTTTTTAGCTTGTGTATGCCTTTTGAGTGCCAAGTGAATTTGTCACAAAGTGTGTGAAACATTGGCAAACATTTGTATTCATCATAATGACCTGTAATGTTTACCTTTTAAATAAAAAATAATTTATTTATTTTTTACACATTTTTTTAAATTTGAATTTATAGAATTGTAACCTCTATCGGAAGATTAATGCTGCCCATACACTTATGAGAAATTGCATACAAATCATTCAATTTCGAGCACATCTGTTCAATAAATCGAATGATTGTATGCACATTTCAGTGACTATGTGACGCGATGAGCGGGCCCGCCGTCGAACGTCGTGTCGTAAAGGTATGTGCTGCACATAATATTTATTGAAATTGTATGAGCGATCGCATGTGGCTCTAATGCAATCCGTGGGTGGGGGAGAGGGGGCCAGAGGAACTGCTGGCGGCATCCGTCTGAGTTTAACGATACGAAGGAGCGCTAGTGGGCAGCGGGGGTCAGCAGAATAAAAAAAAAACTGTTTAAAATACCGGACAGCCCTCTGATTGGTTTCACATTCCACAATAGAAGGGGAGAAGGGGGAAATGGGTATGTCAATCGCACAGGAGGTAAGTTTTCGTCATAAGTATCGGCCCCTCATGTATGTATTGGGAGTACAACTCAATAAAGTCTGGAGGGTGTGCTACCACTGGACAGCTGATTAGAGCAGAAGTTCATGGGGACAGAAACGGGATGTAACTGTGTGGTGCACCCAAAGAATACGTATTAAAATGTAACCTTTATTTAATTAGATAGATAAAATGTAGCGAAAATATAACAGACACAAGACATTAAACACATAACATGTAGTAAAAATGGATATCTTTACTACATGTTATGTGTTTAATGTCTTGTGTCTGTTATATTTTCGCTACATTTTATCTATCTAATTAAATAAAGGTTACATTTTAATACATATTCTTTGGGTGCACCACACAGTGACATCCCGTTTCTGTCCCCATGAACTTGGTTTCACATTCTGTCGTTGCACTGACCCCCGCTGCCTGCTCGCGTTCTTTCAAAGCGCTCCGCTACTCCGCTGCATAGCATATCTAACCAAATTCTGTATTATTTCTGTTCTTAAAACGGTTACTGTTGTATAATATTTGAAAGTAATTGGTAAAGACTTTAGTGGTTTACAAGTTGTGTGAACAATCAGCAGTATTATTAACAGCTTACCACAGCTAACGGGTATGGGTCATTGGGTAGACCGAATAAAAGGTCAACATACATTGGGTCAACCACTGAAGGTTGACAGACCATCTAAGTGTACCGTTGCGCTCGCCATTCTTCGGGCTCGGTGCTTCGCTATGCTTGGCACATGTAATACTGCCTGTCAACACGAGGGCTCAAATAAAAAACGTGAAAAACCAGTGTCGACCTTTTGACCCGGTCAACCTTAGACATGTCAACCTTCGGTGGTCGAACCAATGTATGTCGACCTAACCACCGTATACCGTTAACAGCTACCGGCAATAAGTATCTGGAATGATTTTCCACCCCACAATGATCAATCACAAAAGCATTAGACCAAATACAGATGGCTGTGGAAATGTTTGGCTTCCTAACCCACTGTCTCTCTTCTGCGTCTGCACATCACTCCCCTTAGAGATTGTAAGCTCTTATTAGCAGAGTCCTCTTCCCTCACGGATATTGGGCCTAATTCAGACCCTTAAGCAGGGTCCCCCTGCAAATAAAGCCAGTGATGGCTTGCCAAAAGAGGGAAGGACACGGATGTCAGCAGCAGGGGGCGGGTGGGATTCAATTGATGGGAAGTTAATTTGAATTGATTTCCCCCTCTTCGCATTGCTGCAATAGCATTCACACAGCTGTGGACAGTGGCACTTTTCCACTCTGGCAGGGAGGCGGCTAACGGATTGTTGGACTCCAAAGATTAGCAGCCCAGCGATCAGGTTTAATCGGCCCCATTATGTCCATCCCAATATATTGGCTCCTCCCCATTGCTTATGGCAGCACCAAACCTTTGGGTTCAGCCTGCAAGTTTTATTCATTTATGATGAATACGGATGCGGCAATGTCTCTAACTCTTGCAGTCCCCGCCTCCAGTGTTCACTTCCACTTGGTTCTACTAGTTAGAATTCTTAGAATCCGCACAAGTCATCGATTACCTAATCTGTTATTCTTTTTGTTTGTTCCATCTTTAAGATATCCAATGAATGCCTGAACCCGTACAGTCCCCATTTTCCCTTTATCCCCATTCCCTGTCTTTTCTCTTTTGACATAGTTTGACTTTTTTGTTAGTCATATATGAAAAAAAATCTAGGATTCATTATGCTACATATTTTTGTTGTGTTCAGGCTCATTTTGATTGGACTGATTGTATTAAGCATCACAGTCTATACATCTGTGATGTTTAACGTAAGCCTCTTTTTTGTACTTTGCAAGACACTGCATGTATGTGTATATAAATTCTACATTTATATACACATACATTAATGTAAATTGAATATTGTATTTACCAGTAAACTTTCAAATATTTACTTTTGAATTTGGCAGCATGGTTGGGTATTGGGCCCAATTCCCACCACGGCCCAAAAGGGTGTGGTAGTTTGAATATTATCCCCGTCCTTGCGTTGGCTTCTTTCAGGAGCTCAGATTTCCTCCCACCATCCAAACAAACTTGTAGGGAAATTGGCTCCAGACAATAAAAGAAATCCTAGTCTGTGTTTGTGTATTTGTTGTAGGGAAATAGATAAGCTCCACTGGGGCAGATGTGAGTGGCCGAGTATATGTACAGCTCTGCGGAATATGTGTGCGCTATAAATAACTGGTAGTTCATAAATAATTTGTACCTAATATTTTCTACTTTTTTATTATCTTTTATTTTCTGATTTGAACATTTATTTTTTATTTTTTTAAGTTTTTTATTAAGCACTTTTAAAGAAAACAGTAAATGTACAGTTTAGATTATAGATCAAGTATGAAAGAGAAAATAAAATATTGTACAAACATGTGTCATTACGGTGTACATCTAGATTTTGAAGTAAAAAGGTGATAGAATGCTTCCTCATCACAAATCAATTACATTGACGTATACAATGATTCTCATTTTGAATGCAGAGCGAGGAGGATACTGCAGAGAGAGCGTCCTGATATTGTTCTTGATAAGAACCTACACTAGACTCTCAACTGAGAAATTTCCATTTAATTGAGCCCCATCAAGAAGGACTTGGTGATATTTATTTTATTTGCATCAGCTGTGATCAGCAGAAATTTCAAATAGGACCAGCCACACAAAATCCACTCACCCATTGGTTCTTACCCCTGATGAAGTCTTAGAGACGAAACGCGTCGGGTTTCTTCACCAATAAAAGAACTATTTACCCAGAGATGGACTGAGCTTATTCATTGGGAACATCCTCAAATACAAGAACACTATTTCAGAAATGTGTATTCTGTTTTGAAATTGTAATGTTTTATTGGGAGGTACAGTTTCTATACTAGGTAGCGCACCCCAATCACCCCCCACTTCCCTGTATACAATAACATATACAAGATATAATTCAACTTTTGTTAAGATATGCATTTGCCAAAACGAGGCACATTGTAATAATGTACATTCCCATTTTGGTCATAAAATAAAAAAAAACATATGAATTTTAACATCAGAAAAATAAGAAAATAATATTCAAATGACGCTCTCTCTCTCCCTTTTGTCAACACCCTCAGCCTCCAGTTTCTTACTGTTTACCCCACAACAGGTCATATGTGACCTATCCTGTGACCATCGGATGATCCTCTGCTATAGTTTGTAGCAGATACATAAAAGCATGAAAGATACACTTCTTGGTATCTGTTGTATCATCTCTATGGATAAAGGGGTTTATATAATTCTCCCACATTGAGAAGAATCCTTTGACCTTTGATTCTTTATTTAAAGTACTTTCAACCCAGTCCATCCTGAATAGAGAAACCGCTTGTATTTAAACAACGGAAAACCGATTTGAACATTTTTTAAAGCCACCTATTATTGTAGCGATTTGATTTCCAAATCACGGGTTGGTAACTTCTATTTGCGGAACGGACAAGTCTGCATTATTGCCCAGTAATATTTTATTGAACTATGGAAATTTTAGTTACATTACTCTAGTCAACATATTTAGTATTATAAAGTTGGCACAGCTCTATGTACTCCAGATGGGGCACCGCAAAAAGTTCAGTAGTAATGGTAATAATAAGCCATGCTACCATGTGAACCAAGTATATATCCATGAAGTGTGTATTTTGTACAGTACTCATAATCAAAAATAAATTAAATGACAAGTTTGTGTGTAACCATCTATGCGTGTTAGTGACATGATTGACAATTAGACTCCGGTATTCACACTAACCTCAATGGTAGGACTAGCCCTTTTTTATTAGTATGAATTATACCACTGTTTAAGGCATTTTACAACATTAGAGAAAAGCAAAGGAATGTGCGCTAAGCAAACAAGTCCCCTAGTGACAGGCAGGAGACTTCTACATACAGAATATCTGGTATGGCAGGATAGCAATCTATGGGAGACGCCCTCTGTGTACATACAGTATTCCTGCTTACTGTACAGATGCTGGATCGTAAAGCAGAAATAGGCCAGTGCAGAATATAAGTGTAAGAAGCAGATGACACAGAGGAGTTACCCGCACCTACGTTTACTGTACAAGAATGACATACAAGGAAGCACAACAACAAAACAGTGTATTGTACAGAATACCTTCATGTAATAGACCTCTGCGGTATACAATGCATTAGTAACAATACACCTTATTGTACCCAAGCGAAGCAGAGTGAAATCAACACTTACAAGATTTGAGAAAACTCCTATAGTCTCACCGAATAATGCATCCAAACCAATCAGACATGCAGAAAATGTCAGTAATCGATCCATAAGCAACTGTGCAAATTCATAGGAGGAGATTTCTCTGCTCAAAATTACATTGAAGTGGTATTACATGTATAATACATATTTCCCCCACTATGATATTTCTCCAGGCCTGTTGTCTCACTGCGGTGCCTCTTTTGGCCCACCTGTCCAGTATACAAAACTCCAATAATGTCTGTTTCACCTGACAGAGTAGCACACTGAATTGAATAGCTCCAGAAGCGCCTTTCTGGTTATATTCATGGCGCGCTGACTTGAAGTAATCCCATAGTTGCCCTACAATGCGTGCACCGGCCCACGTCCCCCTACAATGCGTGCACCGGCCCACGTCCCCCTACAATGCGTGCACCGGCCCACGTCCCCCTACAATGCGTGCACCGGCCCACGTCCCCCTACAATGCGTGCACCGGCCCACGTCCCCCTACAATGCGTGCACCGGCCCACGTCCCCCTACAATGCGTGCACCGGCCCACGTCCCCCTACAATTCGTGCACCGGCCCACGTCCCCCTACAATGCGTGCACTGGCCCACGTACCCCTACAATATCTATTTCACGGTATGATTCAAGCCTGGAGCACTGTGAGGGAATGCAAAACTTGTTTTGTTAGACTTGTCGCCAAATAAAATTTATTATAAAAAATATTGTATGTAATCTGTTCAAACATGATATGCAATTATAACAAGTGCTTAAAAAAAATGACATTAAAAAAAGCCCCCTTAATATTAATGACATTCATTACCACTTCCTTCTGTGAGAGGAGTGTTTATACCTCATGAGGGAGAATAGCACCTGTCAGTCAGGATCCCGGCTGTCTGGCATTTGAACAGTCAGGATCCCTATGTCTGTATACTGACAGTTGGGAACCCAAACGTCAGGCAGTCATCCATCTCCGCAATCACTATATGACATTTGTGCTCTGTGTTTTTTCCACTAGGGCTACTACTGTATATACACTAGGGCTTCTACTAGCATACTACATAAGGAGATATATAGATATATAGATATATACATACATACACACACACACACACACACAATTAGAGCAAGAGCTTGCACATAAGTACTGCGGTGTACATTTCTTACTAAATAGGCATCAAAGAAAACCTAAGCATGCAGCCTAAACCCCCACAATCTTGTAAAAGAGAGAGGAAGAGGCTCAAAAGCAGCATAATTGAATAGGTGAAGAAAAAAAATACGAACAACACAATGGAGAAAGAGAGAAGACCCATTCTATTTGATAAAAAATGACAGCTGGTAGCTAATCGGGTACTTGTGTATTTTGGCGGCGCCCACGATGAGGATCGCGTCCATCGTGTGTGAAAAATCGGGTCCATCGCATTGATGGACGCGATTTCTCCATAGGCTTCAATGTTAAAATATTTAAACATTGAAATCGTGTCGGTCTTGTGCCATTATAATGGCATAAGATAAGATGGACTTGATAAAGTCCATTTTACATGGAATAAAATGGGAAATGGGCCAATATGGCCCATTTCTCATTGTATATGTCCCCGTCATGTCCAAATATAACTGCCCCCCCATTGTGAGCGGCACCTCAGTATTGACGTCAACCCAAAGCGTGGCGAGCGCAGCGAGCCCGCGAGGGGCGGCGGTGCGCGTCCTCCGACCTTTTCATACCCCTACTATCCACGTCGGCGTGGAGTTGAGAATAGAAAGTGTGGCGAGCGCAGCGAGCCACCGAGCCCGAAGCGTGGCGAGCGCAGCGAGCCCCGCGAGGGGACGCGGACACCTGTGAAGCCCGCGTGGGGACGCGGATACCTGTGAAGGTATCCGCGTCCGCTCGCCACGCTTCGGGCACGGAGGCTCGCTGCGCTCGCCACACTTTCTATTCTCAACTCCACGCCGACGTGGATAGTAGGGGTATGAAAAGGTCGTAGGACGCGTACCGCCGCCCCTCGCGGGCTTGCTACGCTCGCCACGCTTCGGGTTGGCGTCAATACTGGGGTGCCGCTGACAATGGGGGGCATTTATATTTGGACATGACGGGGCCATATACAATGAGAAATGGGCCATATTGGCCCATTTCCCATTGTTTTCTATGTTAGATGGACTTTATCAACTACATTTGATCTTGTGCCATTATAATGGCACAAGTCCGACGCGACCGACAGTATTTCAATGTTAAAAATATTTTAACATTGAAGCCTATGGAGAAATCGCGTCGGTCGCGTCGTGTGCCTTAACTTTAAGGCACACGACGCGACGCGATGGACCCGATTTCTCCATCGGGTTCAATGTTAAAAATATTTTAACATTGAAGCCTATGGAGAAATCGCGTCCGTCGCGTCGTGTGCCTTAAAGTTAAGGCACACGATGCCCGCGACGGGCGCCGCCAAAATACACAAGTACCGCTAATCGGTTATAAATCATACCCATTCGCTACCATAGTGGATCCTCTAGAGTTCCTGGTGTATTCTAACTTCTGCACCCTAATATCTCAAACAGTGCTATGCTGTTATCCTATGATAATAAATGAGTTGCATTGTGGTAAATTAGGTCTATCCATTCGTGACATTTAATGAAACCAATGAATTTAAATACATGAAATGTCAGCAAACATTATTAATGGTCATGGCTATGGAAAATAACAGCTAGAATTTTATTTAATCCAGACAAATTAAATGCACCTCGATAAAGCAGTGTAAAGCAAATCTGCTGACATGTGCAAGTCACTTAAAAAAAAATGTAAAATTGGAAACACCCATGGAGAATACCAACAGGTAACACAAACTAGCGCCCTTATGTAGACAGCGGGGAAACAAGGCTGCATAAATTTGGCTTACATTCTTTTACTTTTCCAAAGCAGGCACAGGACGGTCCAGCTACGCAAAGCATTTCAGCTTCACTTCCAGTAAGTCTGCCCAGTTATTTATAAGAACATTCCTTAGGCCGTTACATTTTAACAGAGCACGTACTTACGATTAGCTAGTCGTTTACAGAGGAAAGGCTATGGAAAAATCCCGAGGTCTTAAATGAAGAATGCAAGAATAGGTCGATATTGGCGATACAATATATGCAAATAATCCCAATCCCATTTTAAAAATAGAGTGCTTGTTTAGTCATCAAAACTGCATTGTGTGAAGGCTAGCAACGTGTATGAAGTAACATAATATAAGAGGTGGAAGCTGTATTTATTTACAATGGTAGAGACCGGTCTTCCGCAAAATAAAATATCTGCCTGAAAGTAATTCACACTTTTGAATCAATAACAGCAAATGCCTGAAAGGGCACAGGTCGCACGTTCCAAAACATAAAGATGCAAATACAGCCTAGAATTCAGTCTATCTTCTTTACAATAATAATAATAATAATAATAATAATAATAATAATAATAATAATAAATACACCTGCATATTACACCAACACTCCTGAAAAGCACACTGGAGCTTGTTAACACACTGTCACTGTAAGTATGCAGTTTTAATAATACAGGTTGAGTATCCTGTATCCGAATATCCAAAAACTGAAATATTCCAAAAACCGTGATTTTAAGAATTTTTTATTTATTTACTCCCCCCCCCCAACCCCTTTTTTGATACTTACCACGTCCCCCCGGCATCAACAGCGGGCTTCAGGATCCTCTTCATTGGCATCTCCGGTCCCAGGGGTGTATTGCGCGCCTGCAAACTGGTGCAATGCACCACTGGGACAGCTGAAGATAATCCTACAGGTACAGTAAGGACGTTAAAAAAAAAAAAAAAAAATCCCAAAACCGAAAATAATCCCTTATGCGAAATGATCATGGTCCCGAGCATTTCCGATAAGGGATACTCAACCTGTAATAGTATTCATACTGCAGCAGGCATGATAATTATAATTGTATTTACATATTTATCTATTTCTATACAATAGTACATCCCCCATTCTCATGTTTTTAAGGTATGGGAAACTGTAGAATTGCAGTGGTAGATGAAATGGGGATTAAACAGAACAGGTCTATAAAGGACATTCAGTCACTTTTTATTTATGAGTCACTGTAAAAAGGAGTCCGTAGTAAGACTTACAGTTTGCATCTGGCGTAGCGTTCTGTTCAGACCATGCACTTCCAGGTATCTGTACTTCCCAACATATCTAGTTGCTAATTACACAAAGCAACAGGTGGAATCCCGGAAAGACAGATCCAGCAGGTATATTACTGGCCTCTGTAAGGAAGAAACATGCAAATTAAATAACACACCCAAACATATGAGACATGTTGACATACATGAACATTTAATTGGGACAACTGAATCAGTTAAATTTACAGCTTTGCTTCTTCCGTTTCCCGGTACAGATGATCATTATCCCAATACAAAAAAATAATTATATGTATGCTGTGTACAAGGGGGGTTAGGTGCTAGCCTGGGTGTTATATAATTTTAGATTTTAACGTATACAGGTTCTTTCCCTTAAGGAAGAAGCACCAGGCCTGTTCATATGGCCTCACAGGGAAACCGCTTTTTTGTAGGTCCAATAGGTGTCTCCTGCTCATGTAGTTTGATAGTACAGACAATCTCTCAAGTCTCCTCACAGCCAGGAGAAGTGTTCAACAGCTCAGATTCAAATGTTTTTGAATATTTAATTTGTCATCCTGATGAGGAATATTGGAAAATGTTCAATCCCATTGATCTCCATTCAAGATAATTTTTCTTCTGAGAGCCACCATCTATGCTGTTATATGTATCTCTATCAGAGGCACATCAATTAAAATTAATAAAAAATATTAACTTTTTTGGGTTGAGTATGATTTCCCAACAGCTGGGATCGCAGCAGTACAAAGAGGCCCCGTTCGGCGCGCTGTGGAAACGGTGGCTCACTTTTGCTCACCACAAGGTTCTAAATTCCCCATATATGGGGGTCGTCTTGTGGACCATCCAAAAGGGAGAATAGACCCTGGGTGCTGGGATTTTGGCTGGTGGTAATGCCAGCAGTCAGCATCCTGACCGTCGGGATCCCAACCGTCAGCATATTAACTACAGCCCACTTCTACATGTAATCTAGGTATTTCGTAAGTAAGTGAATAAACAGAGTAACCCTATACAGGGAAAACGGGGTACTTATGTAGTATCTGGGCTGCCGATTTTTTGATTGTATGCCTTAAGTTAAGGCATACAATCAGATGCGATGCGATATCGCATCGCATCGCATACGACCATGCGATGCGATGCGATGACCCGATTTTTCCATAGGATTCAATGTTAAAATGGACTGAGTCCATTTTAACATGGAATTCAATGGGAAAAGGGGTCCTTTTCATACCCCTACTATCCAAGTGGGCATGGAGTTGGATATAAACCTGTGGCGAGCGTAGCGAGCCACCGAGCCCGAAGCGTGGCGAGCGAAGCGAGCCCCGCGAGGGGACGGTATTCTGTGTCCCCTCGCGGGGCTCGCTACGCTCGCCACGCTTCGGGCTCGGTGGCTCGCTACGCTCGCCACAGGTTTATATCCAACTCCATGCCCACTTGGATAGTAGGGGTATGAAAAGGACCCCTTTTCTCATTGAATTCCATGTTAAAATGGACTCAGTCCATTTTAACATTGAATCCTATGGAAAAATCGGGTCCATCGCATCGCATCGCATCGCATGCGATATGGTCGGGTGCGATGCGATGCGATGGACCCGATTTCAAAATCGGCAGCCCAGTTACTACATAAGTACCGAAAACGGAAAACATAAGGAAGCATGATCGGAAGGGAGTACAAAAGGAGAATCATATCTAAAAGCCCCATGTCTAAAGTTTACTATAACAAATAAAAAAAAAAAGGTGACTGATACACCTTTCCCACTGCAGCTCTTAAACGGTAATTTGCCATTTTTTTAGCCTTTTTAAATGGGTAGAGCTGCAGTGGGAATGCTCCAGGTTGCTGTACCCATTTAAAAATACCATTTTTTAAAAAATGGGTAAAAAGCAGAGTTTTACCCATTTAAGAGCCATTTTTTTACCAGTGGGAAAGGGTCTTAAATGGTATTTAGTAATAATAATAAAGGTTAAGAACATGATTGGCTTCCTGCTTGTGATGACTGTACAGTCACTACATCCAGGAAGTAATCACAGCAGACAGTAGACGGAGAAGAGCTAAAACGTTTTTGTGCTGTACTGCTGTTTACATTCTGCTACCATGCCCAGTTGGACAGAGGAGGATATCAGGGAACTCCTTGGAATTCGTGGGAAAGAAGAAATCATCTGTCAGATGACCGGTACGGTAAAGGATGCTGCAATATACCATAATATAAGCAATATGATGGCAGCATCAGGATTTATAAGAACCACTACGCAAATTATAAATAAGCTGAAGGCATTGAAACGATCACATGCTGAAGCCAGCAGCACAACAGAAGAAACAAGCATGAAATCAGCAGAGACATGTGCTCTGTCTGCCATTACTGCAACACTGATCAGACCACTCCCCACCCGCTCCTTTTGTGCTCTCAAAACGTCATCAGTGTGGGCCTGTGGGGGCAGAAAAGTCCATTCTATATGACAGCCCATGTTTACTATGGGTTTAAATGGGTTGCTTAAACTGGTATATTTAAATGGCAAATTATTCCCCATTCAGACCACACTTAAAAACCGATATTTTGCAGATTTTTTACCGTTTAAAACGGCAATCTTTGCGGACAGAAAAGGTGCAGGACCACTTTACCGTTTTACAAAAGCAGTTTTTGTAAAACGGTTAAAATGGAGGGTCCTACCCGTTTAAGACCCGGTATTTTGGCATCAAAATCGGGTCTGAAACGGTATTTAGGACCCAGCCAATAAGCTGGGTCCTAAATTCAGCGCAGTGAATATTTAATGAGCGCTCATTAAATATTCATTGCACTGGAGCCCCCCCCCCCCCACCCCTCTCCACGCAGCCGATACCTCCTGAGTTTGCAGATCCCGGCAGCCGCAGTACTGTATGGAGTATGGACCGATGCGCTTTTGAAGAAAAAAGGGACTTTCGGAAAATGGCTGCCCCCATACGAAAGACCGTTTTTTTTAAAACTGGTTTTCCTATGGGGCAGTCATTTTCCGAAAGTCCCTTTTTTTTTTCAGAAGCGCAGCCGTCCATACTGCCGGGACGGGGGGGCTTTGTTAGCCCTAGGGGGGGGGGGGGTGTTAACCCGCGGGGAGGTGGGGGGGCATGCTGAAGACTGGCTTTGACCCTGTATTTGGAAAGTTTTCAAAAACAGGTCTGCCATTGTCCAAAAAAAACGCACTTAAACGGTAATATACCGTTTAAGAGATGCGGTGTGTAGGGGGTTTTACCTGGCAGACCCCTTTTTTGGAAACGTTTTCAAATAGAGGGTCAAAGCCAGTTTTGCGGTCTGAAAGCAGCATTACTGTTTAAGAGCTGCAGTGGGAAAGGGTCTTTATAGCTCTTACCCGTTTAAAGACCCATTTACAAATACCTGGTCTTTACCTGTTTAGGCAGTGGGAAAGCAGCATGATTATCTAATATGATTGAGTTAAATGCACTACCAACCTGAAGACGCGATGAAGGCCTCATGGAAGCGCAGATATTGTGTAGATACTGGACAACGTGACCCATGTGAAAGTCCCGATTCGTCAGAATCGGCCACATCGTTTAAAATATCGTCTAATGTGTGTCCAGATTTAAGAGTAGATAGGTAGTGGAGGTTTGTACCCATCATGGTTACTCCATGGAGACCAAGTTGTCTGCGAAAAGTGTTGGTGCTATTATGGGGAATAGTAGTGATACACAATGTTTTTTTCTATAACTGCATAGGGCAGATTCAAGTGTAAAATCTTTTTTGGCATTTGTATGCATTTAAAATAGGTCATAAGAGTTTTAAACATGGAACATACATTGCAGAGGAGGGTGGCTCAACATTGGTGATGGTTTTAACAAAGTTGTGGCTCTCTCCCCAAAAGCATTTGTTTTTAGGACACATCCATCAAGTGTGCAACAGGATGTCCCTGAGCGCATTATCTCCAATATAGAGCGATGGTGGTCAGGAAGAAGAGAACAGGGGAGTTAGAACTTAATATCATTGGTAAAACACCGGAGAACAGTTTTGTTTTTTTTCCCCCAATTCATATCAAGACTTTAATCTTAGCTGGTTTAGTTTTCATTTTGAACCACTCTAGTCTGTAGGCTCCAGTGTCTGCATCTTGTCCCTTTACGACAGCACTTTGCAGGGAACGGTTAGAGGTTGAATAGGTGTATAATATTAAACAACAGTGAGTAGAGTTTAACCCTTTGGATAATGGGCTATACTATACATTGTTGTCCAATGATACTCTTGATTGTATTTAATTTTTGTAATAAAATCACTTTTGAAAGGATAATGGGCTATGTCAACAGAGCGACTGAAGCAAAGAACTTTCAACAATGTGTTCTCATTGGCTTTGAGATGGGTTGTAGAGTTTACTTTGTAAGTATTGATAAAACGTTACTGTGGAGTAAATTGAATTAGGAAATATAGGTCAGTAAATCCTAATAAAGATCTTAAAAGGATGAATACCTGAAGGATATAAGCATTATGACGAATCCTATTGTTAAAAAATGTTGTGTGCTAATCCTGGACTGAAATTCAGCTCATTCCATAGCAGGACTAACAGGGAGTGATAGAATTTAATTTAAGAAGACTCTACTGCGATAGTCCCAAATCAACAACAAAAATAACACTATAGGCTTTTGACTCAGACATCTACTATTAGGTCCAAAACACATAAAAGGGAGCCCGAGGAAAACATTGGTGTAAATGGAAGTCCAGATTCTAATGTGGGAGGAAGGTTTCACAATACATTGAAGTGCCAAAATTCATGGGATAGGTGCCTCATATCCTTTATGAGCCCCATTTAGCCTGGGTAAGTGCTTCCACTCAACAAGGCATGGATTCCACAAGTGGCAGAAAACCACTGAAAATGTTGGACCCATGCTGTCTGTATAGCTTCCCACAGCTCCCTGACATTTGCAGGATCTTCAATGAGAATGTACATCTTCACCACATCCCATTAATGTTCCATTGTTTTCATGTTGGATAAGCAAGGTGGTCACACCAGTCGCTGGACATTTCCAGAATGCTCCTCAAACCAATTCTGGACAATTAGAGACCAATAAAAATGCATTATCTGCTAGAACAGAGGTTCCCAAACTCGGTCCTAGAGGCACCCTAATGGTCCAGGTATTAAGTTTATCCATGCTTGGCCACAGGTGACTTAATTAGTAGCTCAGTCAGTCTGATTTAACCATCTGTGCTGAGCCATGGAGAGACCTAAAACCTGGACCGTTGGGGTGCCTTGAGGAATTCTGTGCTAGAATATTCCATTGTCGTGGGGAATAATGAAGTCCATGAAGTAGTGTTCCCGCTAGGCTGTTTTAGCGGGGCGCTGCACCCTGCCCGATTTTTACAGGGCAAAATGCGCCCTGCCCTGCTAGCAGCGCCCCGCTAAAACAGCGTGGTGCCTGCCCTGGCTTTGTGCACGGGGAAGCGCAGCGCCGCCTTAGACGGCGATTCCCAGTGCTTCCTCGGCAGCACGGTAACTTCGGCGGTGCCGGGCCCGCCTCCTTTAGTGACGGCGCCGGCCGGGCCCGCCCCTTTTCGTGACGCCGCGGCCCGGTCTGCCCCCCTTGCGCTGCCCCCGTGCAGCAGCGCCCTGCCTGCCCTCATTTCTAGAGGGAACACTAATGAAGGGCTGCAAATAGTTACCAAAGTAGCAGTTACCAGCCAATGACATGTTCAGACTGACCAGTGACCCAAACCATGCCATGTGAACACACACCACAACATTATGAAACCACCAAGCTGCCATGTTGACAACTGGGATTAATGGACTCAGAGGCTGCCCTAAACCCTACCATCAGCCCAAGACATCTCAAACTGGATAGTGCCACATTTTGCCAGTCTTAGTGGATCCAATTAGCAACATCGCAAGCCCAGGAGAGGTGCGGTTTCCAGTGTATATGGGTTAACAGTGCCACTGGTGGATTTTCTACTCCCATATCCAGTACCCCATGGAAGCTAAAAGAACAATGCACTGACTTGCTGGATATGCACCTGGTACCTCATGCATTAAATATTGCGTTGGTTTGAGCCAGTGTCATTTGTCTGTTACCATGGACAATTCAAGTTAGATACATTTAACACATATATGGCTCAAGGGCGATGAGTTGTCAACACATCCAGGTGGCATATAAAACAATAAAACACAAAATCAATAAATATCCTGATATTGAAACTGTTAAAATATAAACTGAGGGAAGGGTAACTACAAGCGTACCCGCACTCACGGAAAAGTTACGAGAATGGTGCACATAAAAGGTTTCTTTAGACCTGAAAGGGGTTCACCATAGGTGCTATTTCCAAAATCAAGTGTAGGATGCGTACCATACTCACAGGTTAATGTGTTTATACAGTCATATTAAGGTATCTTTATTAGAGGTCCGTTTGTCACGGAAAGACTCCTCTCACCAATTGTTGATATAAAATGGAAACACAGAGGTTTTGCTTTCAAAGATGGTGGAAAAAACAGATGGTTGTTTGATACCATTTTTGCGCTGATGTCTGAATGCAGCTGGCAATTTGAAAAAAGAAGGTGTCACCACCTTCCAACAAATGGAATACAACAAAATATTTTCAAATTACCCCTAGCGCTTTCAGATGACTTACACTAAATTGAATAGTTAAGTGTCCTTTATGACTTGTGCAGAAATGTCCTTGAATGTTTCACAAGAATACATCTGAAACCAAGAGCATAGTCCTGCAATGTATAGTATGGAAGGAAGATATGTCCAAATTCAGTACTTCTATAAAAGAAAAAGGAATAGTTCAATACCACTTGCTGGAAGGGGATAACAATTTTTATTTATGCACTCACAATTTCAATGTAATAAAAAACATATAGTCTCCAGCCAGTGATATGGTGGGGAGGTTACACCCAATCTTTCTCCAACGATCCTAAAGGCTCCGGAACCTCTTTGGTCGAAAAGGAAATCAGGGGGTAATTTGAAAATATTTTGTTGCTTTCAAAGATGGTGACAAGGTTTTTATTTTAAATAAGATACAAATAACTGGGAACACCAGATGGAATGGTATGGCACCTTGGGCCTTATTCTGGTCTGTGCGGACGGAGCCGAATATGCGGCCAGCACGGTGCGTCCTAAACCCCGCCTTTCGTACGGATCGCTCACTCCGTCCGAATGCGGTAAGAAGCTGTCCGAACGGACCGCAAGTGTATTTCTCATGAATACACCTCCTCCATCTCAGGGAACCTCCCCCCATCATTCGATGGTCGAAAACCATCGAATGCAGGACCGAGTGGTCAGGCAGCTCCCGCAACCTCAGATCACACGGGCATTTCTCCGTGCAAAAGCAGGGATCTGGGCGGGCAGCGGACATCCGGCAATGTCATATGTCCGCCCCCCACACGTGCGTCACGGCCGCATTACCATACGTACGCCCAGCGTTTTCATGGGAACGCCCATGAAAAGGGCTGTTTGGGCTCATATGGTAATGAGCCCAAACAGCCCTTCACGCCCCTCTCCACCCCCTGTTCGTAGTGTACACATTTCATGCGGAATTTGGACGTGCGTCCCGTTCGCACATGCGCAGAGACGCCTCTGCACATGCGCAGACACAAAACATCGGCAGACCGACCGCACGCGGACATTACTGCACCAACCAGAATAAGGTCCCTTGTGACTGGGGTATTGGCCTTATACCCCAATCGCTGTGATTCCCAGGATTAAGTACAGCAAGCTCCTCTCTTGCAGGCTTACTACTGGTGTAGGTCTCAGCATTTCCAAAACAATACAATTTGGAGTAGCCTACCATTACATCCTACTATGCCATGACTTTTGGGAATTTTGGAATTAAAATTAGTATAGTGGTGTAATTTTACTTTCATAATATTTACAATGCTACTAAACAGCAAGCTTCATCTTTAGCCTTTCCAATCTAATCACTTATTTAAGGTTAAAAAAAATTTGGGATGCTGCTGTGCTAACCAGTTGTTGCCACAGGAATTTGTCAAAATAGGTGTGCAAATTGCCAAGCAAACCTTTTTTTTTTTTTTTTTATTAACCCTGTGAGTGCCAGCATTGCTGTGAGCGTTCCTCAAAATATTTGTTCTTATTGACTTGGCTGTATTTGTATTTATCTATACAGGTTTTATCTATACAGGTTGAGTATCCCTTATCCGAAATGCTCAGGACCACGAGCATTCCGGATAAGGGAATATTCCGGTTTTTGGAATATTTTTTTTTAGCCATACTTACCTGCCCCTGGTGGGTCCCCGATGGTCCCTCGGCTTCCATGGAGTCCTCCGGCGTCCACCAGCACCGTCTCTGGCGTCTCCAGCGGTCCCAGGAGTGCTTTGCGCAAGTTCCCAGGCGCGCCGGTGACGTCACCAGCGCGCGCGCTCGCGCAAAGCACTCCTGGGACCGCTGGAGACGCCGGAGAGGATGCTGAAGGCCTGCTATGGACGCCGGAGGACTTGGTAAATATTAAAAGAGGGTTGGGGGGGGGGGGGGGGATTTGAATTATTCCAAAAAAAACAACAACACGGTTTTTGGAATAATTCGGATACGGGATGCCCGGATACGGGATACCCGACCTGTATTAAAAGAACAGTCGCTGTAAGTGATACTGGCATTTTAAGCTGATATTTTGAGGATCAGCAACGCTGGCACTCAAAGGGTTAATTATCCATTAGCCAGAAGTGGAGGATGTCTTTCCTGAAATAGGATGGGCTGAGCAGGTACAGAAATAATTGTTGTTTTCCCTCAGTCATTAATGCAATCATCTTTAGAAAACAATGGTGATTGTGGAAATGTGCTGATTATTACTGGCAAAGGGGAGGAGAAGAGCAGGACCTGAGCGGTGTGACGCTACTGCTGGAAGTGTATGTGCACAAGAAAGGGGGCAGTAAAGAGTCAGCAAATTTACATAGTGGCAAAATGAGTACTCCTAACGGTGGATCACAGGGAAGCACTAGTCTGGGGAATGAATAGCTGTGGGGATTCCTGCGCTAAAGCAGCAAAAGGTCGACATGCAAAAAGGTTGACACAAGCATTAGGTCGACATGGGGTTTTTCGCTGTTTTTTAAGCCGACAGGCAGTACATCATGCCTTACCATCCACTAGGGCGTGGAGGGAGAATAAAATAGTGTGCCAAGCATAGCGAGGCACCGTGCCCGAAGCATTGCGAGCGCAGCAAGCGATGCAAGGAGATGCAAGGAGATGCGGTGCACTTCAAACTGTGTCCATGTCGACAATCAGGTAAAAAAACAACAGTGAAAAACCCCATGTCGACCTTTTGACTGTCGACCCAACGCGTGTGTCGACCTTTCTGCATGTTGAACTAATGGTGTCGACCTAATGGTTGTCTATCTTTTTGCTGTAGATCCCTTGTTTCGGTTCCATGCTTCTAATAACAATGTACTCCAGAGCAAACTTATTTTATTCCATCTGCCAGATCAGTCTATACATACAGCAACGACTGGAAGAGGAGTGCCAAGGTTCTGCAAGGCACCAGTGTATTGATTGCCATCTTTGGTTATGTGCTGCATTTTGAGTAACACACACACACACACACACACACACACACACACACACACACACACACACACACCTTTCCAGAAAGAAGAAGATTAGCCCAGTTACCACCAGATTTTTTGTTTGTTTTTTTAAACTTATACACGCAACTTAATAGTAGATTGCTCCAGTTATAGATAACACTAAAGTACAGTAGTTCTAAGGAATCCAGCTGCTTCCTGTGGTTAACAACATTTCTGTGGCTTTGCATTTGAAGTGGAACAGGCTAAGCTACTTGCTGTCAAGTGTGTGAATGAGTAGGGCAGCCAATGGCAAAGTTCTTGAATCTAGGCCCGAAAGGAAGAAACCGTGACTGCCCGGTACAATGATTTGCATCTCGAATGCAATGTATACAATACATAAATAACTTTTGTGTAAAAGCAATAAAGTGGCACTGGAAGTATAAATAAGCAAGTATAAAATGTGCCCGCTACGATATGAATGCTTCTATTTTAAGTATTTACAGCCTGCAAGAAGGACAGTTAGAAGCTGATTGTATTTAATCTCTCACTTTTGAACATAACACATCTCCCCCCTAAAAGGTGGCCATACATCAGAACCACCTGCGTACAAACTGCAAGCGATTATTTGTGCTTTAAAAAGCACATACTATCTGCTTACCACCGCAAGAAAAGACGATGGACCATACATGCAGCATGTATGATCTGAGGATTGACCTCTCATCCTGTGCATCGTACCGATATTCCACACATTCAATCGCACAACCCGTTGAGATACTTTGTTCGTGCCTAAGATCGTTCTAGTGTACCTTAAGACATAAACCACTCTGTATTCAGTAGAACACAAACGCAGCTATAGTGCCCACTGAATAAACATGCAGGTAGTCAATGGAAGGATTTTGTTTTTAGCTGACTATTCACTGGACAATACCAAATGGTTTCTTAATGGCCCTGCAACACACACCAACATTGTAGCAGAGCCCTGTAATGGATGGATCTTTCCTGGGGCTGCTCATTTTAACTGCAATAAAACAGCTGATCTGTGGGATATCTTCTCATTCAAAATGAGCTTCAGCTCCATTACTCCCACAGCCAGCCCTGAGGCTTATTTTATTGGAGGAGCCTAAATGACTTCCTATTAGTGCATAAAGCATTGATTGTAATCACTTTCATCCCACAGTTCCCCACAGACCTGTAAAGCAATCAGTACGCTAAGTACTGTCTGTATCCAGAGCCAGAACAGAGCAAAGAGTAAAAAGCATGGGAGTTACCCATGGGCAGTACCTAGTTTATGCTACTTCTTTATTTAACCTCCTCCAGGTTAAAAACCATTGATGGCACTCACATATATTAGACTCAAAACAGTTGTTCCACCTTCCATACCAAACATTTCGGCTTTTTTTTTTTTTTTATATGCATTCATTCCAAAATCTAAACTATACATATTATATACTAAATTAGCTGCTTTTTTTATTACTACAATTTTATAAGGAGAGCATGTATAAATACATACATACACTGGAGGATAGAAGGTTCTTTTCTTTTGAGAACTCCATCTCTGCTGAGGGACCGGGTTCACAGTTTAATTCACCGTATACTCCTGCTTCAAGAGACTCAGGAGATTCCAATGATGGAAACAGGGAACACAGAGCAATGTACTGTACTCTGGTGCGTCACTATGCAGAGGTAAAGCTCTTATTTCCAAATAAAATGACCTCAGCAAGGCCCAAGTGTCATTGCTCAGATTTGGTCCATGTCTCAACACCTGCGCTATTATGAAGCAGAAACCATCCCCCAGGCGACCAAGCAGAATAACGAAAAGGACCAAGAAAGGTCATTGAGTTGTATACACAGCGTGAACCGTATTTACCAGTGTACCACACTACTAAAGTTGTAGTATCCACTTAGGCATCAAACAGTGGAGGCTCAGCCCTACCCTTCTCCCCTCACATTTGAGAAGTAGTAGTCCATGCCGTTTGCATTGCTTCATTCATATAGTACAGAGCTGACTGGCTCTAGGACCCAGTCAAGGCTCTCACAGCTTGTCCATCCTGCAGAATGCACTATTATAAGCAGCCATGCAGACTGTCCTTCTCTTCAGATGCATCTTGGGCTTCCCACACCCTGCTACACATTCTCTGGCTCCAACGAAACATTTGCACCATCATTCACTTATACTACTACTGCTATATGTATAAACCAGTGATTTTCAACCTTTTTACCTTGCGGCACACTCAATAAAATTTTTAAATTGCCAAGGCACACCATGAGATCCCCACAGGGCAAAACACATTGGACCCACAAGAAAAAAAAAAACTATTGGCCCCCATATAAAAAACAATCACACTGGTCCCCACAGGTAACAAAATAAAATACATTGGCCCTTTACATGAAAAGAGACCAGTAAATAACAGATGAACTGGTGGTGCTGTAAACTGGTTTCGGCATCTCTAGATCTGGGGCACACTTGAGAACAGCTCAAGGCACACTAGTGTGCCATGGCCCAGTGGTTGAAAACACTGGTATAAACCATCACTGCTTACGTGCCCAAGCACCCTGCTGCTCACACAGTGAGTTTAGAGACAAACTACAATGCCCAGCATATCCTGTATGCTCCTGGCTGCTGCTGTATAGCCCCTACATTACTACTGTTTAAGCCCTGCATCTGATAGGTGGTTTGGCCCTGGACACATTAAGTGATTTTGGGGCGCAAAATTGATCTCTTGGCCCCCTGCAACCTGAAACACTGACGCCCCTGACTGTACATACAAGCTTTTATCACGGGATGGGTAAAACTTCAGCTACCAGCCTCTTGTGACAACATTTTTACAGGAGTTTAAAATAGATTTCTCCAGACACAAACGTTAGTGCCTGCCCAAGTAAGGGAGGACAAGTTAAAGGTATGACCAGCAATCGCATAAGCGCGACTTTGGCCACTATAAAAAAAAAAACTAATATTTCAAACAGCGTTAAAGCTTAGGGGTTTTCAATACAGAGGTCTTTTACAGTATGTAAGGAAGGCTAACAAAACCAATGCTTGTTTTGATCCATAAACTGGCATAAATTGGACAAGCACATATGGGTACCAATAGCCAGAGGAAGATCTGATTGTCAGCACTAACCTGGGTGTGTCCTATTTTCCATTTACGATGAACAAACAAGAGGAAAAAAAAAAAAAAAAAAAGGTTTGTCTTTATGAAGCTGATATTTTATGCACGCAATCCCGTTCCCCAGCAAACCTGCCGTTTATCTATTCAGTGTGAACCAAACATCTGCCTTATGTGGAGGCTGCACCTTTGTGCATCACAGGCCAAGCAGTGATACAGGTGCAATTTTTTAGACCGCTATGAAAAAATAAAAAAAAATAAAGATAAAACATACAACCGCACCATATCGCAAGTCAAATGTGCGATCTCCCCCCGATATTCGCACATGTAATAGGGTGCAACTTTTTATACAAAGTCAGAAATCACTTGCGATTTCTAGTAACGGTAACATGCGATTTTTCACTAATAGAAGTGTACGGATTTTTGTTCTCATTAGTAGAAAAAAAAAAAAGAAAAAAAAATGGTGTGGGGTCTCTCTCCCCCCAAAAGGAGCATCTCCTCTCCCATACAGGAGTACCTGTGATATTATGCAGAGGGATTCCCACTGACCTTAGTCACTTCGCTAAGCCCTGATTTGCTCTAAGCATTTCCATGGAGATGCCTACAGCCAATCAGGGCTGTGCAATTTGCAGAAAACAAGCCATTTCTTTGGCCAGTAGGGCCAGACCAAAAATTTACACACACCATAATGCCCATCTGGGGGACTCGCAAGGCTGAGAATTCACAGGGTGTGTGTGTGTGTGTGTGTGTGTGTGTGTGTGTGTGTGTACACACTTGTATTTCTATCTTTATTGGGACACAGACCAGACAGCACATCAACACTGACAAGACATCAGACGTTGTTAAAAATTGCTGAAATTAGGTCCCCAAGAGTCAGGAATGTGGAGGCAAGAGTGGACACATGTCCCAATTACCCATAATCAAACCAGGCATATCCCAGAGAATCACGTTTTCCAGACCAGAATGTGTGTGCAATGCAGATTGGCTGATAAGACGAGAACATTTGTATTTTTAGGGGGTGAAGCAGTGGTGGCCACTGGCCACTGTGGGAGGTGCTCGCTCCGTCCCTCCAATCGGGTGCATAAGAGACCTTCCAAAAAAATTTTTTTTTTAATGAGCTCCAGTTGTGCCCATCGGCAAGAAGCACAGTACTTTCAATAGCAATATCGGTACTCTTTACCTAGAACGGCGCCCACGATTGAAATCGCGGGCATCGCGGGTAAAATCGCGGTAATCGCGGCATCGCGGGTAAATCGCGGGTAAATCGCGGGTACATCAAAATCGGGTACCCGCGATTACCGCGATTTTCCCATAGAGAACAATGTTAAAAAGCCTGATTGACCGCGATTTTAGCGTTAAATGCCTCAATGCCCGCGATTTTCCCATAGGAATCAATGTTAAATGGGCTACAGAGCCCAAATAGCCCCAATTAACCCTTAAATGTCCCCCCAATTTTTGTACGCCACCCCACGATCCACGCCAACCCGAAGCGTGGCGAGCGCAGCGAGCCCGCGAGGGGCGGCGGTACGCGTCCTACGACCTTTTCATGCCCTACTATCCACGTCGGCGTGGAGTTGAGAATAGAATAGTGTGGCGAGCGCAGCGAGCCACCGAGCCCGAAGCGTGGCGAGCGCAGCGAGCCCCGCGAGGGGACGCGGATACCTTCACAGTTATACGCGTCCCCTCGCGGGCTTCACAGGTGTCCGCGTGGCCACGGACACCTGTGAAGCCCGCGAGGGGACGCGCTTACCTGTGAAGGTATCCGCGTCCCCTCGCCACGCTTCGGGCTCGGTGGCTCGCTGCGCTCGCCACACTATTCTATTCTCACACCACGCCGACGTGGATAGTAGGGCATGAAAAGGTCGGAGGACGCGTACCGCCGCCCCTCGCGGGCTCGCTGCGCTCGCCACGCTTCGGGTTGGCGTTGATCGTGGGGTGGCGTTAAAAATTTGGGGGGACATTTAAGGGTTAATGGGCTCTGTAGCCCATTTAACATTGATTCCTATGGCCAAATCGGGTGGATTGAGGCATTTAACACTAAAATCGGGTCCATCGCGGCTTTTAACATTGCTTCCTATGGGAAATCGGGAGCATCGCGTCGCGGGCATCGCGGGTACGTTTATGGCCGGCCGCGACGCGACCGACGCGATTTTTCAGGTTTAACATGGTTTTCAATGGGAAAATCGCGGGCATCGCGTCGGTCGCGTCGCGGGCAGGCATAAATGTACCCGCGATGCCCGCGACGGGCGCCGTTCTAGGTAAAGAGTACCGCAATATCAATGTTATTAGCTGAAAACTCAAGGCCTATCTGGTCTCAGTTGCATTAAAAGTATGTACAGATGAAGCGGCACTTGTTCATCTCGCCGGCGTGCCAGAGCATTCCATCTCGTCGCACTGATTGCCACCACAGGGGTGCAAGAGCATGCATCCAATCGTGCTCCAACGAAGCAACAATTGAATAGCTCAGTTGGTTGCTATCTGCTGGTGCTTTGACATTGAATTTCCCCATTGAATGTAAAAGTGAACTGGTTTCCCTGTCTGTCCATGATGTCCCTTCCCTCATTTCCACCCAATACCCATTTAAAAAAAAAAAAAAAAAAAAAAAGGATTTTCAAGTTTTATTTTCATACGGAACTTTCTGGATGTTATTGGACATGACCCTGCTGTAAAACGATTTCCACATCACTTGTGTTTGTTTATTTTACTTGGTTACACGTATAAACTGCAATGAAATAAAATAAAAATACTCAAGTGAACAGGGCTTATACTTTCAGCTAGCTCAAGTGATAAATCATTCTATGATCAGAAATACGGTATATATAATATACTGCACAATCACCATTTATCCACTGTATAAAGGGCCCTACACATGGGGAGTTTTCAGCCCCATTTCTAAGTTACTGGACTAGATTTTTACTATGGCACCCATGGGCCAAAAGGTTTTTTTTTCTTATTAAGTAAGCAACAATTATTAAGGTAAGTAAATAGGGGCATATTCAGAGTTCTATGCTAATGCAGCTGCTATTTTCTAGGTTACGTGTTACACACATGTACACATGTATAGTGCAAAAAACAAACCAACCTATGCACACCCCCGCAAGTGCCCTTGGGAACTCAGTGTGGGAACCACTGGAACATGAGATGCAACGTAAAGGTTAACAAACAATGATGTATTCTTCCTACACGCTTTATTCTATTTTTATTTATAGGAGAGAAGAAGATCTGAAAAGAAGAACTTGAACATGGTATCTGTAATCCATGATCACATAAAGCACAGCAATCTCCACAAGACAATTGCTATTGGAGAGTAGGGTAGAGAGCTGATGCACACAAGTTAGCATTCACAGCACAGATTACACTATCAGTCATAAAGGGTCAATACAGATAAGAGCTGAACAAAAGCAATCCCCATTATGTTGTTGTCTGCAATTTCCTTATTTTGAGCTAAGCAGCAGCTTATTAGCAGGCAGACTGCAAACAATTCTGTTTCGCACTGCCAACAGCTGCTAAATAAATAATAAAAGCTGTGAGTAATGCGGCTCTTCTCATAATATACTGGTTAATAATGATCGGTAAATAATCTGGTGCTGTCATATCAACACACCTGCAAGGAACTGGCTAGTTTACAGTAACCAGACATACATAAATCTCCGGTCATGTCGAACATTGCGCATGATGTCAGAAATTATCCTCACTGAGTACCAAGATCGGTGTGGCTAAAATAACATTGGGCCTGGCATATGTGCGCAGCCTAGTGGATAGGTCCCCCCGGCGCCCAAAAGTGTCACCAGCATGTTCCCCAACACATTCAACATTTCTACACAGCGAAATGCTCGCACATTACCGGCTGCCTCCCGGCTGCAAAACCAGGCACGGACCAGCCATGTTTTGGGTCCCACAGCCGCCGCCCCCACTCCGAAATCTTCAGGAATCGAACATCGCATTTGAAAAAAATCTAACGCACACAAGACAGCATTCCACCGCACGTACAATTCGATAAAAATTATGTGCAGAACTTAAGACGGGAGATTCAACTGGCGTGCCTGCACATCGCGCCAAATGGTACCCAAACGGTGCATACACTCATTCGATTTATCGAACAGATGTGGTCGAAAAAAAATGATTGCATGCAACATCTCACAAGTGTATGGGCAGCATTAGAGCTGAAACCTATAAAGTGAATGAATGAAGTGGCTGCGTCACTAACTTTGGAAAAATGTTCACACTGGATCAATTTTGACTCCGCCCACAGCATTATGAGGCGCTAACACTAGATACAAAACAGGGGAGCCTATTGGAGAACAATTATAAATATTAACACACTAAAAATATTATTATTAATAATAATAATAATAAAGCACACTAAATAATACACTATGCGACTTCACCCCTGGGAGATGTCACACCCAATTCCTCTTAAGCCGCCCGGGACCTACCTCATGCAGTGTATTGCATGTGATCCCCTCTCCTTGCCACCGAGAGGGGGTCCGACCTGTAGGATTTCTGGCTCTGGTTGATACACATAGGACCAGGCCGATTTCACCCGATCTTTCACCCCGATCAGTCGGAATCAGGTGAACTCGGGCCCAATTTGCATAGTGTATGGGGGCCTTAAGTCCTGGGGAGAGACTTTACGATATTTCAGGAACACACGTCTAACAGTCTGCTAGACAAAGATCTCCAAAGACAAATGGACAAGGGCTAGTGCAGCACAGCCTTTACATAAGCAATGGCATATGGTAGAACATACATAATACAGTTACATAAGGTGAGGCGGGATGCGGTTAATTTCCCGGCGGTCGGGATCCCGGCGGTCGGAATCCCGACACTGGAATCCCGAAACTTTCTCCCTCCGTGGGTGTCCACGACACCCATAGAGGGAGAACAAAATAGCGTGCCGAGCGTAGCGAGGCACCGGGCCCGCTGCGTGGCGAGCGCAGCGAGCCCGCAAGGGGGGGCGATCCATGTCCCCCCCTTGTCGGGATTTCGGCGGTCGGGATTCCAGTGTCGGGATTCCGACCGCCGGGAAATCATATCGGATCCGGTGAGGCAGTGTGAGCTGACAATACTCCTAGAAACTCTCAATGGAGGATTCAGCTGAACGAAAATCTTGTGGATTTGGAGAATACTAATAGATCTAGGGGATTATTCTGGTTCACTCGCAAAGGCAAATTCCTTCTCAAATGGACAAAACAATGTGCACTGCAGGTGGGGCAGAGAGAATTCAATTTGGGTGGGGTTTTATATCAAAGTGAGATCTACAGTATATTGCAGTGTAAAAATAAAGCAGTCAGTATTTTTCCTACACAGAAACAAGATAACTCACCCAAATCTAAAATTTCTGCACGTTACATCTGCCCCACCTGCAGTGCACATGGTTTTGTCCATTTGAGAAGGAATTTGTTTTTAAAAGTGAACCAGGATAAGGGATATAATCAGTTTATCACAAACGTCAAAATAAATAAATAAATGAATCGGTCTTTCCACAACCAGTTGTCAGGATTTTATTGCGTTATATCACACATTACATGTATTTGGTGTAAATCCGTCATAGTGTTTCCAGTCACAGGTAGTTCCAGCACACACACACACACACACACACACACACAAAGCATGTCAGTGTAGGCAGCACAACTGAGTGTGATGGGTGTGGTATAGCTCAAATACAATGTTTAGGCTGACAGTCAATAGGATGACCCAAGGTCGACATGCACAAGGTCAACGCTGGGAGAAGAGCGACACAAGTTTTAAACTCTGTTTTGGTGACAATGTCGAAAACTGCGGACCCCCAATTAGTGTGCCGCTCTGCTCATCACGCTTCAGCCTTCATGTGGATGGGCATTCTGTAAACCCATTATCAAATGAGAGATCATATGTGGATGACCCTATAAATACTGACGGTGACAATCTTAGCGATACCCAAGTACATTTAGTACAGCTGAGAGGCAGCCTTGGAGAGTTATAAAGGGGAGAGAGATAAAGTACCAGCCAATCAGCTCCTTGCTGCCATGTTACAGGCTGTTTGATAGAGGACAGATATGAGCTGATTGGCTGGTACTTTACCTTTCTCCACTTTACCTCTCTCCAAGGCTTAGTACATATGCCTCTGACTGTTTACCATTTTCTCCTTTCCATTTCTTGTTACTACCACATTAATAGATGTGCCCAGTCTATACCCTCAATTGTGGGTATACTATAGACGGATGCCACAGAAATGCGCTAGTGTAGTGTACCGGTGGTTTCAGCTTTCTCGGTCACACAGAATACTGCACAGTTTCAATAATACCCCATTCACACCAGAAATGCAGGGACAAACCCGGGAATTCAGTTCCCGGGACAAGCAGGGACATTCCCGGGTTTGGACCCATTCACACCAGAAATGTCCCTGCATTTTCTGGTGTGAGAAGGGGGCGTGAAGGAGGCCGGCAGGAGGTGGGGAGGAGGCGGGAAGGTGGTGGGATGGCGGCAGAGGTGGGGAGAATACTTACCCCGGTTGCTGGTCCTCCGTGCAGGCCAGGGATCCACACAGGCAGCGGCGCAAATGACGGGACAGGCTGCGGATGAAGATGACGCAGCTCTCCGGCATCCTCATCCACCGGCTGTCCGGTCATTTGCGACCGCCGCCTGCTTGGATTCCCGTCCAGACAGCACACCGAGGACACGGCAACCCGGGTAAGTATACCCTGTACCTTTCACACCAGCCAGGTCCCCGGGTTGAACCCGGGAACAACCCTGGTACCTAGCCGGGTTGAAATTTGCCCGGGATTTTGTCCCGGGAACCTCACACCAGCGCTAGTACTGGGTTGTTCCCGGACTCAACCCGGGAATTTAGGCTGGTGTGAATGGGGTATAAGAGGAGCTGCCATATAATGGGAATCCTCACACAATGATGTAGGCAAGTGTCTAAAGAATAACACCGGACATCAACATTGTAGGGTTGTACCCTGTTTAGTTGTAACCCAAATAAAACATTGGGAGCAAAAAAGTCATCGTCCCGCCCCCCCAATTTGGATTACCCAACAAAAAGCACAAGTTCTCCCCAAAACACCCCAGATCAGTAAGACTCGTGTGTTTTTAGCCAGGATAATGCAGGACCCAAACACAGATTATTACACTGCAAAAATGTAAGGTTATGTCCATGAAAAAGAAAATTGGGTAACGATACCCAGACAAACAAGTAGTAATATTCGTTGAATATGGCAAGCGCACGCGCACACACACACACACACACACACACACACACACACACACACTAAAGATGTAAAAGGGTCACAACAACAAAGCTATGGAAGACCAGCTTGATCCTGAAAGCACCTATAAAATGGCAATAATATTGCTCTGCCTGCCTGAAATGGAGAATGAGCACAACTTGCATGGCACTTATGGTCTCCCATAAATAAAGGCAGATCATAACAAGCAGCCCAATGCCATTAAATCATTGACTCAATGGGCCTGATTCTGGTTCACTGGCAAAATTAAATGCTCTCTCTAAAGGACAAAACCATGTGCACTGCAGGTGGGGCAGATGTTACTTGTGCAGAGAGAATAAGATTTGGTGGGGTTTGTACTTCAAACTGAGATCTATATTGCAGTGTAAAAATAAAGCAGTCAGACAGTTACTCTGCACAGAAACAAAGTAACAGTCAAACCTAACTCTCTCTGCACATGTTACATCTGCTCCACCTGCAGTGCACATGGTTTTGTCCATTAGAGAGAATTTGCTTTTGCAAGTGAACCAGAATCAGGCCTAATACGTACCCCTACCATCAGCTCTCCTCACTATGTTTACATTCTGTCAGTGTCCACATTGTAAAAAGCAAACATGCGGAACACATACCAGCAATAGCTGACTGTTTTACATTTGTGTACATTTGCAACAGACAGATTCATTCTTTTCTTCTGTGAACTATCTTTAGAGCTTTCAAAATGAACAAAATTAGATTTTTTGGTACTCTTTACCTAGAACGGCGCCCATCGCGGTGATCGCGGCATCGCGGGCAGTACATAAACGGCCGCGACGCGATGCCCGCGATCACCGCGATTTTCCCATAGGGAACAATGTTAAATGGGCTACAGAGCCCAAATAGGCAGAATTAACCCTTAAATGTCACCCCAATTTTTGTACGCCACCCCACGATCCACGCCAACCCGAAGCGTGGCGAGCGCAGCGAGCCAGCGAGGGGCGGCGGTACGCGTCCTCCGACCTTTTCATGCCCTACTATCCACGTCGGCGTGGAGTTGAGAATAGAATAGTGTGGCGAGCGTAGCGAGCCACCGAGCCCGAAGCGTGGCGAGCGCAGCGAGCCCCGCGAGGGGACGCGGATACCTTCACAGGTAAACGCGTCCCCTCGCGGGCTTCACAGGTGTCCGCTTTTCGCCACGGATACCTGTGAAGCCCGCGAGGGGACGCGTATAACTGTGAAGGTATCCGCGTGCGCTCGCCACGCTTCGGGCTCGGTGGCTCGCTGCGCTCGCCACACTATTCTATTCTCAACTCCACGCCGACGTGGATAGTAGGGCATGAAAAGGTCGGAGGACGCGTACCGCCGCCCCTCGCGGGCTCGCTGCGCTCGCCACGCTTCGGGTTGGCGTGGATCGTGGGGTGGCGTACAAAAATTGGGGTGACATTTAAGGGTTAATTCTGCCTATTTGGGCTCTGTAGCCCATTTAACATTGATTCCTATGTGAAAATCGCGGGCATTGAGGCATTTTAAAGTAAAATCGCGGTCAATCAGGCTTTTTAACATTGTTCCCTATGGGAAAATCGCGGTCATCGCGGGTACACGATTTTTATGTACCCGCGATTTACCCGCGATGCCCGCGATTTTTTACCCCCGACGCGATTCTAATCGCGGGCGCCGTTCTAGGTAAAGAGTACCGATTTTTTTAACCATAAAGTTAACAATTACTACATATGTGTGTACGTGTGTGCGTGCGTGCGGTAACAGGTAGGTTAGAAAATGCGGGGTGATAATAGCCGTTCTCAGATCTGACTAGATTGCTTAGAAATGAAGCACGAATTGCTCAGTGTGTATGCCCCATTGCAATGATGAGCGATCATGCGCTTCGCCATCACCGGCCGAAGCGCCAGTGTTCTAACTAGAGACTAACACTGGTTAGCACAAAACGCCCATACACACATTGCTATGTTTGTATCGGCGATCAATAGCCTACAAATAGCGACTTCTGTAACAGGAAGCCCAATACATACATTGTGCATAGGATTCCAATGGTTGTCATAACACTACACATTACTGTCCCAAAGCCCTGAGACCATGGAGTTCAACTGATGTGGTATAGGTCACAGACAAGGTGGACAATCAATAGATTGACCCCAAATAGTTGACAAGCGCAAGGTCAACACTGGAAAAATGTCAACTAGTTTTTCACTCATTTTGTGTTCTTGTTGACACCCCATGTTAGTGTAGCGCTTCCCCCACCATGCTTCGGGCCAGGTGCCTTACTCCCCCTCTGCGGTGCTCGTCATGAGTTTTTTATACTTTACCATCCATGTGGATGCAGCGAGGCACCTGAGCCGGACCATGGCAAGCGAAGTCAGGGAAGAAGCCAGGGATATCCAACATTGGACAGAGGTTTCCTGGCCTCTGCGATGGACCATAACAGTTACTGATAGCTGGCAGACATATTCTAGGAAGCAGCGGTGATAGCCAACCCAAACACATCTCAATTAAGACCATAGTGATCGGCAGCTCTGTGTGGCTGCTCGTCCATCGAAACCCAATCCACGAAACGCTCAATGAACATTTGCTGTGCTGCAGTTCCTTCCATCAGTAGTTTATAACTTATACCCCCACCGCAAAAACCCTGGTATGCTGGGTCATCCAACTCGGCTCCCATTTACACTAATTCCAAACATCCTGACCGCAGTGTCCTGCTATCAGTATGGAGGTCAGCCGGGGGGCGCACACAGCCTCCGCTGCACTTTGCAGACAACAGCAGAGCCGGGAGAAGGAGGTGAACATATGCCTGTGTGCGGCATCCAGGATGGGGGCAGCCCAGCAGCTTACCTTGGTGCTGGGCTTGGCCCCAGTGTGGCAATCGGCAGTCCCGGTGTGGTGTTCAGTGGTGCTGCCGCTTAGAGATTATGTCATCTCCAAGCACCGCCCCCTGCGCCCATGTGCAATGTAAACGGTGCCGTGGGCCATGTGGTATATCCTATAAGCATATCCTAGAAGATACTAAATGTCACAATGGGCCTGATGCACCAAGCTTTAAAAGGGTCACTAGATCGACATAGGAAGGTCGACACATGTATTAGGTCATCAGTCAAAAGGGCAACATGTTGTGCCGACAGGCAGTATTGCATTCCCTACCATCCGCAAGAATAAAATAGTGTGCCGAGCATAGCGAGGCACCGTGCTTCACGCAGCGAGCCATGCGAGGGGACGCGGCACACTTTTTTTGTGTCCATGTCCACATAAAAGACAAAAATGTGGAAAAACCTCAGGAGGACAATTTGACTATCAACCTAACCTATGACCCATGCTCCTTCAAAAAGTGATAAAGAGGAGTCTGATTAGCAACCAGCTCCTAATGGTTATTTATTTTAATTCAACCTGTAACATGGCAGTTACGAGCCGATTGGTTGGTTGTTGATCAATTTATGAAGCTTAGCACATTTGACCCATAATGTCCGTAATTGAAAGAATGAGAGGGCTCTGTAAAAAGTTTAGAAGTTAAAACACAGAAAAGCCTCTGGTCTAATTACGGGACAAGTATTGTGACAAGTTGTGGTTACAGGCAGCGGAAGAAAACACAGTGTTCATTGATCAGGGTATACTCACCAGGGAACAAATGCCCCATTCAATCAGATAACAGGGAAATCACAGACACTTGTCTGGAGCTGTGCATTGATCATTCTACAGCAACAAAATATATAAAAGCCACAACAAAATAGGCCAAACATCCTTTCTAATCTACAATCGTCATACTTCACAAAGGGTCCCTTTCGCCCTCCCCTCCCTGTGTCCAGCCATGATCTCCCCTTTCTATCTTTGCTTCTATTGTCTTGATTCACCTATTAGAGCTCTAAAATCAGACATTAACTGCTGCTCATTTGCAGATTTATCTATTGTAAAGGTCCATACACACTGGGCGACTATGCCCAGCGTGTATGGACAGCAATGATGACAATCACCGCTGCGGGGAAAGCCCCTCAGTGCATACACACTGAGCGGCTTTCCCCCTGCCCAACAAAAAACAAAACAAACAAACAATATAAAAAAACACCTGAGAAAGATTAACAAAAATAGTAAAAAAAAAATAATAATATTTTCAACTCATGCTTAACGAACATTTTCAAGTCCAGCAACAATCATAATATTTATTCTGTTCGTGCCATAGTAAACACATAAGTACCAACTTACTGACGAGCCGCGCTGGCTCATGAATGTGACACACAACAGCGCAGAGTTATTTACAGTTATACAAAATCTGACAGCCGGCCTAGAGATGTCAAAACAAACAATGACATCACAAAATAGAACCACCGCATCAATACATTTATATTAAACATTTTAATCAATCTTTCTAGTTTTGTTTCCGACCAGAGATTCTTAACTCAGATCGTGGGAGACTTTAATGCACAGTTTAAATTGTTTCAATATTTTAAGCTAGTTGATTACTAAAAAAAAAAAAATGTAATGTTATTGTAACATCTTTTTAGACTATTTAATTCAGCGAAATCCAGTAAGGGTCTTTCAGATATTCCCATTTCTGCTGGCATAAAGTTTAATTTATTCTTACCTCAGTCTTGGGAAATAGAAAAGGACTTAGAACTGCAGCAACGTAAAATGCAGCTGTGCACTTACTGTCATTATAATGCAACAGGCGGTGTCTGTAGGACATATAGATGGCTCCAGTTTGCATAGTCAAGGATCAGACTGCTACGATGATCACTTTTACGCCAATCGGTCCAATATCGGATATCAGAATTGCATGCGTTTTGGCTACAATCTGATGCATCTGACCAGAGCCAGATATTGCAAGGGCTGCACTATACATTTTATCGGGTTGGCAGTCCTTGCGATATGCGATATATCGTATGCAAATGGACTGTATGATTTATCACATGTGATCCTGCCATCCGGCTCAAGGGATTCATATGAGACTTGAGTCACATTAGTGTATGGGCACCCTTACTCAGGCTGGCCATCGGATCTGGACAGTAGTAGATCCAGGAGGTCTGCGTGCAATGACCGATCTGTTCCCGATCTGCCTCTCTAAACACCTGTTAAATGTGCTGCAGCTAATGAGGGCAAGATGTATGAAACTTAGCTAGAGATCGAGAAGTTGCCCACAGCAACCATTCAACTTCTGTCTATTTTGTAGACTGCCCTAGATAAATGACAGCAGGAAGGGGATTGGTTGCCATTTACAAATTCCACTTTCTCTCTGAAAGGTTTGATAATCTCCCCTAAATCATAAATTCAGTGGTAATGTTGGTTTATACAGTCAGAGAATACCCGATGGCAACCGGGCGCAGAGACAACTCCAGCTGCACTTATGTGGCCAACCTGGTCCTCAATCTCATTTTTTCAGCACTCACATACTAGGATTATTTAGATGAAGAAAAAGAAGCATGTAGTTAACTTTTCCATTAAATTAAGTTAATCAATTGCCAATCATTTTACATAAGCCAACCAAGAGTTCTGTCCTGCTGTAAATACAAATAGCCACAATAGCCAGGGATTGGGATACAAATAGCAGAAAATGATACTATTGCCAGGCCAGCTGGGGGAGAAAGGGTGAATGAACCATCCAATCAGCTGACAAGATTCAACGGCAGGTGCCAGGCTCTATGCTTAGTTCTGTGTCTGTGCCACGCTGTCCCCTGTCAGCTGCCCGCAGTCACAGACAATACACTTAATACACAAATACTCCTTTACATGCTTCTCTCGTGCAGGGTGCCTGATCTAGCATTTCTCTCCGAACAGATCTTGGAGACGAGCATCAAAGCTCCCCGGCATATACCGTATATACTCGAGTATAAGTCGACCCGAATATAAGCCAAAGCACCTAATTTCACAACAAAAAAAACTGGGAAAACTTATCGACTCAAATGGGACCCTCACTCGAGTATAAGCCGAGGGGGGGGGGGCTTTTTCAGCATAAAAAAAGTTCTTAAAAAGTAGGCTTATACTCGAGTATATATGGTATACAGCGCTTTATAGTTCATTGGCACTTAAAGTAAAGGATCATAATAAAAGTACATATAATATGGACCAGTATTTTAATGGTATGCGGTCATTAGGTTGACCGGTGCTATTTTTCAGCAGGAACTCAGGGGTAGATGTATGAAGCGACGCTGTGGGGCATATGCACTAACCCCGTGCGCTAAAGCAGGGGATAGCATTTCACTTCATCTATGAAACCCGCTGGCCGGATACTTTAATGGCGGCATGCGGGGGAGGTGCCGTAGCGCATGTGCTAGTTTTAGTACAGTGCGCAATAGCCTTACCTAATTTATGAGTCTTCTTTATGTGCCCTTCGCTTGTCTCTGTCCCCCTCTCCATAACGCCAGATCTTTCCGGCGCTGTATGCTTTTTTTTGTCTTTTTTTTTTGTTCATTACAATAAACTTTATTGTATTCTTTGCATTCTCTCCCCGGCCCGGCTATCCTGAGGTGGTGCTACGGGAGTCAGGACTTCTGTTTTTTTGTATACTTTTTTTGATCAATAAAAACTTCATTGTTCTAACTGCACTTGTCAAAAAAATAAATAAAAAAAAACTGCGCATGCGCCGAAGACACGGCACCGGAAAAGAATAGCCGGCGCATGCGCAGAGCAACAAGCCGGGGAGGATCGCACAGCTGTTATGGGAGGAAGCGTATCCCCATCGGGTGGGGGTAACGCACTCCCATAACGCAGCGGCGCCGCTTCACCCCAATAAAGTGCTAAAGCGAAAGGGGGCACACAAGGAACGGTATGGCCACATTAATAAATCTACCCCTCAGTTCCTGAACCTCTAATTAAATATGACATCATCAGGAACTGGGTCCCTGAACCTGTTCTGGGCCAAAATGTACTTTCCATAAGATAAGTTTTATTTTTAAGTCACCTGTGAGTGCCTGTGTTTCTAAATACAATATATACAGCTATTTCTCTATATGCATACATAGACTTTTTTTTATTTAATTGATCCACCCCCAGACCTGGTGTTCCTGGACCTATTTTTCCAGAAAAATAGTACTGAGGTTGACCAATATTGTTCGACAGGCATAAGGTCTAATGTAGACAGGCACCGTGCCCGAATCACGGAGAGGGCAGAGAGCCATGCAAGAAGATGCGGTACACCAATATGGCCATGACAGTGGAAAAAACAAAAATCTGTCAACCTTTTCCCATGTCGACATTGTCAATGTGCTCACCTTCTGCCTATCTACCAATAGTGGTCGGGCTTATGCCTGTCAACCTAATGATCCGCACCCTATTTCATTAGAATACTGCTTCCTACGCATCTGTAGAGTACAGTAACTCTATGGTACGTACAGTATGATCAGTTACCTCATGCATTCAGCATAAACAATTGAAGGTTACCGTGGGATCCATTGTTAACATCAGAACAATGTTGGTGATTTCAAAATTAAAACAAAAGAATGTCACAAAGCTGATAAAAAGCTTCCGCTCGAGTATGGAGTATGGGAAGCAACAAGATTACGTCACTAATGTTCCTCATGGGATCAGTGCCCGGTGGCACCTGGAGATATATATATATATATATATATATATATATATATATATATATATATATATATATATATATATATATATATATATATATATATATATATATATATATATATATATATATATATATATATATCTGTATTCTCCTAAATACATAGTAACTCATTTACCAACCAGAAGTTCTATGTATGATGTGGTAACAAATAATGAAAGCACAGGTGAGATATATATATATATATATATTTCAACATTGGTTTAAACATTACCTAATTTATCTTGTCCTTGAAGCGGTCACATTCGGGTAATCCTGTGTACTTTGCCCTGCATATACCGGTTTTTACCTTGTATTTACCATGCCACACACTGGGCATAAAGTACCTAGTGAAATAGTCGAAGGTCCCCATCACAATATTAACATATTTTGAAAGTAACGACAGGCACCTTGTCGGCATCCTTAGAACATTGACATGTTCACAATGTCAACATCCTTAGGATTCAATTATATCCAGATTTTTCAGCTATCCCCCAAAAAATAATCCAGACATACCTTAGGTCAAATGCAATTAAAATGAACACCCCCATACCCTACTATAGAAGACTATAAAAGCTAAATATTGCGGGATTTTCTAAATATATGTAAAGTAAACTGTAGAGCTATAGTCGCAGTGCGTTCTGTTGGAATTTTGATTTTCACAAGCTTAGACAGCCATAAACTGCCAATCTCTGCAGTTACAGAATGTTGTACAGCAAAATACCAAATATCATCATCATCAATATAATATCCTGTGGGTGAATTGAATAAAATACATGTTAATGAACAATAAATAAAGCAAGTTCATAAAAAGTAGCCAAAATCATGAAGACACTATATAGAGGGAGGGTGTACTGGGAGATGCACTAAAAATTTGCTATGAGCATATGAGCAACATATGATAATAAAATGGAGAGAAGGTGCAGATTCTAGAACATTAGGCATACCTCTCCACTTTGCAAAGTAAGGAAGCAGGACCAGCAGTGCCTCAAATATGACTGTCTGAAAAGGCGGCGAGGCCTCGCTCCACAGCTCCCCAGTAATTTTGAAGGCGTTGCCAGCACTCCCTAAGCCGCCTGGCATCCCCCGGCTGCCCTCCTCGCTCTGTTAGATGCAGTGTGGCATCTATTTAGTGATCCCCAGCTGCTTTGAGGAGCCTAACAGCGGTGGTCAGAGGCTCCCATCGGTCCACCCAGCCTGTGGAAAAATGTGGCCGCAGGTGGGAGAGCGAGACACTGCCCCATTAGCGGGACTGTCCCTCTGCAATCGGGATAGTTGGGAGATACAATTTAGGACAGTATACAGAATAATTAGCTCTATGCAGACCTCTCCACAGTCTCTGTCCGAGTTTAAGTTTTTGGGAGGAAAAAAAAACAACTCTGGTAGAGAGTGAGAAGACATATCTGCAGAAGGATTAAAGGGCCCTACACACGGAGAGATTTGTGCCAGAGATTCATAATGGGAGATTCAGCATGAGAGATTTCAAATCTCTCAGGAGTGTGAAGGGCCCTATGGAGGCATTTTTCTGAGCGATTTTACTACATCGCTCAGAAAATGCCCCAACATCGCTCCGGGTGTAGGGCCATAGCATTAGTGATGTGCAGCCCTGTGCGTCCTTATCGCCTCGTCGATATGCTGGTTATTAATCGGTCAGGGCCAGTGTTCTCACAGGATAACACTGGCCCTCACAGGTCGCTCAGTGTATAGAAAGGGGAAAAAAACTGACAACTCCGTATAGGTGATGCGTATACGTTATGCACACTGATTAAGACAAAATTTATGTGGCAAACCGTGAGTTTTGACGACGGGGAGACGCAGGGACAGAGACGGCGGGGAGGTGCAGGGACAGAGACAAAGGGGAGACGCAGGGGGAAAACACAGGGACAGAGATGGTAGTGTGACGCAAGGATAAAGGCAGAGGGGTGACGCAGGGACAGAGATGGCGGGGCAATGCAGGGACAGAGGCACTCTATAGCATATGTGTCAAACCTACCTGGTGTGCAGGGGGGTCCAGTGGTTCTTCAGCGGGAGTGGGACTCTGGGGATGGGTCCGGCGCCAGTGGGAAGAGTGTCGCTCGAGATAGGAGCCGGGCAAGGGACTCCGGCGGGGCGGCATTTACTGGAGCCGACCGCTAAACACCAAGGTGCCCGGCGGGTGGGGGGTTTGACTACAGCCAACTGTTACAGGAGCCAACTGCTCCTCACCCGGCGTGGGGGGGGGGGGTTGTCTCCAGCGGTGACAGATAATCAGCATTGGCAGTATGGACGGGACCAGCGGCACTACACGGGCAGCTGCAGAGCACATCCACACAGCGCTGTCAGTATGTATGACAGCCGTTCGGTCCCACTAGACGGCTAGCAGACAAGAGGCAGGGCAGATTCAAAGCACTTGCTCAGAAGGCGCTGCTCACTGCCTGCTATGCGGGAGATATTCTGAGCGAGAGCTCTGAATTTACTAGCGGGGCCGTTATTAATTGCAGCTAGAATCGAGGATGCGGGGCAGTGCTTTTGAAATCGCTGTGTGTGTGCTATACACACACAGCGATTCTCTGACATTTTCTGAGCAAATCATTGAAAATAGGTAAAAATCACTCAGAAAATGGCTTAATATTGTCCAGTGTGTGGGGCCCATAATAATTCTGCATACGGTATCACCAGCTTAAAACACACAACTTCAATCTCAAATCTCTCCTCCCCAGATTGGGATTTATGAATGAAAAAGGTAACCAATGACGTCACTGTCTAATCATATTTTGAAGTCTGTGATCATTAAAGTATGAACAAGTACAATAAATCTTAATCTTTTTAAGATTTGTCATTGTTTACAAGTGTTTTATCCACATTACAATGGATATAGTTAAAATAGTGGATTGGATATTGTTAAGATAGAAAAATAAATGGATTTCATTCTTTAGAAACAAATTAGGATGGAAGCAATGGTCTCTTACAAAAGAAGAATATCTGCCTTGCACTTGCTGAAAAGATCTCAGAACACAAACCAAATTCAGGGATTTTTAGATGACAAAATAAAAGTGTGTTTATACAGGATACCCCAAAACATTACTTCAGAGCAATTGAGCCTCTTGAGTTATCTAAACCAATGGCAAAAATATTCAAAGCCTACAAAACAAAAAAGGAGGCTGTAACCTTCTACACTAAACTTGCGCCAAAACGTAGTGACTGTTGCCAAATCTAGTAGAAACATACAAAAGGAATTTGACATCTGTACAGATATAAAAAGTATGACAGTGTAGTTAGAAGTGGCCTAGAAAGGCCTCTTGATTCGCCTATGCTTTGGCATTCCCTAACTTGAGAGGACATGGAGAATGTGGCCCATGGTGCCACAATAAATAGTGTCCTAAATAACTGATTTCCCCCTTAGAGTGGCCATGGTCTGCACTGTTCCAGCTGAGTTGCAAGGCAATAAACAGTATCAGAAGGCATATCGACCAGTGTTTATATCACCCTGTCAGAGGCAACTCAATCCTGTTGATGGCAAGTAAGGCTGACTTGGATTGGTGGATGCTTTATAGAGTGCAGAAATAAATTTAAGAGAATAGGATTGCTTATTTCCTATGTGACATAGCCAGAATTTTTCAGGAAGGAAGAGGAAGAATACAAAGCTGCTGCGACACTTTTAAAAAGTGAAGTTGCCAGATAATTGCTTGAATTATGTTGGATTTTGAAACCCTAGAGATCACCTCTAAAGTGAACAGCAACTACTCTGCCGTTCCAGTGTGAGATGAACTGTAGGAAAACGATGAACGACCCTGGTGCCCTCCCAGGCAGGGATTTGCTCTCCACCAACAATATGTGAGAATACGGGCAGCACTCACTGGATTTCACAAAGAATAAACACCTGGACACAGGTTTGTTCTGTTCAACGTTTAAATCTGTACAGATTTTGGTACTTGTTTCCTAGCATGGCGCCCCCGATTTTAATCTTATTAAAACGTTTTGCAAAACGATTATTAAAATTGTACATGCGCCCTGATAGGTGATTAGTATGTTATATGCATCCCCATTGTTAACGCCACCATTAACGCCAACCCGAAGCGTGGCGGTACGCGTCCTCCGACCTTTTCATACCCCCACTATCCACGTCGGCGTGGAGCTGATTTTATATAGTGTAGTGAGCCCCGTGAGGGGACGCTGATAACGTCACATGTATTCTGCGCTCGCCACGCTTCGGGCTCGGTGGCTCGCTGCACTATATAAAATCAACTCCGCGCCGACGTGGATAGTGGGGGTATGAGCTCGCCATGCTTCGGGTTGGCGTTAACAATGGGGGTGCATTTAACAGAGTAATCACCCATCAGGGTGCCTGTACAATTAGAAATCGCATGCCATTGTAATGGCATGCGATATTAAAATTGTATAGTGCGGCTCTTAAGACCCGAAAATCGGTCCCATCGCATACCACTAATTAAGGTATGCGATGGGCACCGTGCTAGGAAACAAGTACCCAGATTTTTATCAAGAACACGAAACGAACAGAAGAGACCTGTGTCCAGGTGTTTATTCAGGTCGTCAACGTTTCGGGGGTCTCCTCCGTCGTCCAGACAAACACAGTGGATTCTTCATCTATCTCTATCTATCTATCTATATATAAATAAAAAAGGAGGGGGGAGGGGGCAGCCAAAAGAAAATATATATTTTATTTGCCCATTAAAAGCAGGAAGAAAAAAAAAAACATAACATACTTACTGGTATACTGAATCAACATACAACTAACTATACAAACACTTCAGTCAGGCTTGAAGGAGGGACTAAAGTGCTCTTGATATCTCTTTGTCAATAAAATATCACCTTTGATCCAATGGTAACATGACAATTTTCACATCCTGTACAATCGGTGTTCCAGACAGAGAATGTGAGACAAGCAGACTGATACAATAATGCACTGTCACTAGGTCAATGTATGTGTTGGAGGTGGTAGAACCAGGTGCCAGCGAGCAGGAAAGTTTTAACTAGAGACTACTATTTCAAGTGAGGCTGTTGTATCAGCTGCTTGAACAAAGAAGGAAACAATGGGTGAAATTGAATAGGATGAGATATTCAGAAAGTGGGAGATCGGTAAGAAATCTCCAGGTTCTTTTTAAAACGGCAATCATTTACACTGCAAAATCAGACTGGTTTTGCAGTGTAAATGATTGCCGCTTAAAAAAAAAAAAAACATGGATATTTCTTACCAAAACTCTCACTTTCTGAATCTCTCATCCTATTACATTTCACCTATTGTATCAATTAATTACAACCTATTTTCAATACAGTATGCAGAAACATCAAATGTATATTCATTAAGCACCAATCCAGCATCACCTCACACACACACAGATCTGCCAAATGACTGAAAGGCTAGTATGGATCTAAAAAGGATAAACACATACTTTCAGCCACAAAAAAAAAAAAAGTTGGGTGAGGATTGGTAGGATTTATATAATAAGACAGGATGGCTCTAATGGGTCCAAGACACGCAGTTGCACACACTCACCCACCTCACACCAAACCCAACCCAAGAATACTGGCAAAAGAGAAGGCAGAGCAGGACCAGTAAGTACAGCAGTGAGGGGACAGGACAAGTGTGGGCTGAAGTGTCCAGCATATGCCAGAACCATTTACTACAAACAATATCCAATAGATTATTTTCTCCAGTAAAAAGTAGGAGATTCCCTACTTAGTCATCCATAAGATAATCATCTCCTGTATACATGACCACTACAGGCATTGGGGGTACCAGCCAGAACAGAGAACCAGGGAAGCAATGCAGCACAAGATATTTAGTCAGAGATAACCACTGTAGTCATCTGCAAAAAAAAAAAAGTACCAGCCCCCATTGTCACCCATTTGCTTGACAGATGGGAACTAAAAGCTTTGATCTGTGTAAAAATCGGCCACCCAAGTGTGTGTGACCAAATTTGTAATCGATCCTGTAGAGCAACACTGGGGCTGGTAATGGGACCAGGTGTAGCCCATGTAACAAAGGTCACAGTATGTATATAAAAGGAGAAATTTAACTGGCTAATATTTATAGTAGGAGGAGCCTGTGTCCACAGAGAATGTGGAAATCAGTTTAGGTACTCTTTACCTAGAAGGGCGCCAGCGATTGAAATCGCGGTCGTCGGGGGTAAAAATCGCGGTCATCGCGGGTAAATCGGGATGGCCGCGATGCCCGCGATTTTCCCATAGGGAACAATGTTAAAAAGGCTGATTGACCGCGATTTGACTGTTAAATGCCTCAATGGACCCGATTTGGCCCTAGGAATCAATGTTAAATGGGCCACAGAGCCCAAATAAGCACAATTAACCCTTAAATGTCCCCCCCAATTTTTAACGCCACCCCACGATCCACACGAACCCGAAGCGTGGCGAGCGCAGCGGTACGCGTCCTCCGACCTTTTCATGCCCTACTATCCACTAGGGCGTGGAGTGAGAATATATACGCGTCCCCTCGCGGGCTTCACAGGTGTCCGTGGCGACGCCGACACCTGTGAAGCCCGCGAGGGGACGCGTCTACCTGTGAAGGTATCCGCGTCCGCTCGCCACACTATTATATTCTCACTCCACGCCCTAGTGGATAGTAGGGCATGAAAAGGTCGGAGGACGCGTACCGCTGCGCTCGCCACGCTTCGGGTTCGCGTGGATCGTGGGGTGGCGTTAAAAATTGGGGGTGACATTTAAGGGTTAATGGGCTCTGTGGCCCATTTAACATTGATTTCTATGGCCAAATCGGGTCCATTGAGCCATTTAACAGTAAAATCGGGTCCATCGCGCCTTTTAACATTGATTCCTATGGGAAATCGGGAGCATCGCGTCGCGGGCATCGCGGGTACATTTATGGCCGGCCGCGACGCGACCGACACGATTTCCATGTTTAACATGGGTTTCAATGGGAAATCGCGGGCATCGCGTCGGTCGCGTCGCGGCCAGACATAAATGTACCCGCGATGCCCGCGACGGGCGCCCTTCTAGGTAAAGAGTACCTCAGTTTATTAATGGAGTATAGCTCCTACCTATGCAGTGTTCAAAATATCAGGAAGCATTGTGGTTACCTCAGAGAAATAGTTGCTCACACATCTATTTATTTTCACCCACATATTCCCTACGACATGTATAGGAAGGAGCCTTTGGGCCACAGCTATGTGTTAATGCGCGTCAGTGTATACAGCAAGGCTGGGCAACACCGGCCTTTCAGATGTTAATGAACTACACATCCCAGGATGCTTTGCATTAGTTTTGCTATGTGGCCATGCTGAAACTGATGCAAGGCATGCTGGGATGTGTAATTCATCAACATCTGGAGGGCCTGTGTTGCCTAGCCCTGGTGTACACGGTTGGTGAATGGGTAGGGGGATATACACACGTTGGGACACAGCTGCGCTATCATGAACAGTGCGGCATTATAAGGCCTACTAAAAATGCCATCCTTAGTTTGTTGCTAACACACTGCAAGTAAACAGTGTCAGTGTTGTTATTCCAGGCTGCTGTACACTGATCTGGGCACAGAGCGGGGGAGACCTGGCAGAAGAAGCTGGAATGCCAGGAATTTGTAGCTTTTCACAATCTCCCAGATAACATCATTTTGCTGTAGGATGGTTGCTTCAGGTAATATAGCAACACAGACACTACTGTGCATACAAGCTTTACATACATTTGAGCAATGATTTCACAAAGAAATCCCCCACCTTCTAGCCTACAGTACAGTATGTTGTCATCAGTAGTGTTAGCCAACTGCAGTCACTCTCTTCCTGCCAGTGAGCACAATTCTCGTGTAGGCTTCGCAACAGTCAGGAAGCCAACACAGTCACTATTTGTTACCCTGCTGCTAAACCCATGGATTAGATGCAATTCATCTTCCTCCTGATTCCACAAATAACTAAACTCTGATAATGGCTGCACTATTACAGGTACTGAACCAAACATTCCAAGAATTAAAGGTGCCCATACATGGTACAATATTCCTGTGTGTTTCCAACTAGATTGCATCACATTTGAGTTGCGTGCAATGCATTCGGGATCTAGTTAAAAAAGCATAGGCTGCAGAGACTAAGGGTGACATTCTATGGGATGAGAGTTTTTTGCACGTCAGTTTTTCGCCCATTATCGCACTTTTTTTAAATCGCATTTTTGCCTTGGATTCACATATTTAATGAGGTGCGTGTTCCAGCAAGAAAAGTGCGATTGTGTGCGATAGTGGGCGAATTTTCGGCATGAAAATGTGCGAATTTGAGGTTATGTGCGATTTTGTGTTTGTATAAAAAAAAAAAAAAAAAATGCGTGGGGTCCCCCCTCCTGAGCATAACCCCGTATTTTTGGAACCAGGACCGGTCCAAGAGTCCGGGGTTGGTTTCAGAAATACGGGGGACCCCTACGCTTTTTATCCCCCGTATTTTTGGAACCAGGTCCGGCTCAATGAGCCCGGGGCTGGTTATGTTCAGGAGGGGGGACCCCACGCAATTAAAAAAAAAAAAAATAATTAACACATTTTTTTACCACAGAACCATGCACAGATCTCAATGATCTGTGCAGGGTTCTAGCAAACCCGCATATCAGAACCTGGTCTGATTTTTTGGCGAATTTAAGACATTTCCCAAATTCGCATCTCATTAAATATGCGATTTGTATACTTTTCAATGGTAAAACATCTGGATGAGAGATCCGGCGCGAGTTAAAATCGCACTTTGTAAAAGTGCGATTTCGCTGCAAAATCTGCGATTTCTGCCATTTTTCGCATCTCATTAAATATACGAAAACGGTATTTCGGCCGTTTTTTCCAAAAAATTTGCCAAAAAACACACCTCATCCCATAAAATGTCACCCTTAGTGCTGTGCGATGGGATGCCTGTGGGAGCGCGCATCGTACAGCACCATCGCACCGTGTATGGGCACCTTTAGAGACGTATGCTGGAGGTATACCACTCACATTTGATCTGGTACATTGGTTGTTAAGGCCCATACACAATGGGCGATTTTGAGCTGAAAGCCGCTCACTTTTACCATTTGAGCTGAAAAGCAGCCCAGGATATATGGCCAGGTGATGAGCGGTGAGAGCCGATGAGTGCTCACGCCTCATCGCCAGTTGCCGCCGTTCATCTGCTGCTATTACCAACAGATGGGTGGCAGAGTAGACTGCTTTCCGTAGCATCCATTGGAAAACTGTCCACGCTCAAAAAAAAAAAAAAACCTTGGACAGTCAAAAATCACTCAGTGTATATCCGCTGAGCGATTTTCAGCATCATCGATGTGCATACACACTGGGCAAATACATCCAGTGAGTATGCACCTTTACTCTTAACGCTGAGAAGGCTGCGTAGGCTGGACCTTAGTAATAGGACTGGAAAATTGATTTTGTTAAATGATCACTTTTGGGTTTATATAAAATGAAACAATGTATGGTCAAAAAGTTATATTTAAAAATGTAAATTTGGAGAGCAAATGGAGCATACAGCAAACGGAAAAATCTGTGGTTCCCAATCTAATTTACAAAAAAAAAATAACAAAAACTTAAAATACTTTGGTAGATCACAAATGATTCTTGCGATCTAAAAGAGGTAGGTATCCGGCTGTAATAGTATGGCCACCTCTGTCATAAGGCATCCTTAACATGGTATTAGTTTAAACTCTTGGTGAATTGTTTAAAAAACGCAGCACATCACCGGCTGCTGGATATTACATGTACATTTTCACCTTTTGGGTTGATGTCTAAATTCAGGGGGATAGAATGACTCATTATTTAGTATTGCTTCCCTATCTATAGTATACTAAACTCATTTGTTTACGGATACTGTAAGTCGAAAAGGAGAGAAATGCTGTGCGCAAATATGCAAGGGGAAAACAGAATAAATTTGAATCCAAGTACATTTTGTTAGGGCTTGTTCACACAGGCGTTATTGCTGCATGGTGTCCACAATGGAATTCACACGGAGGCCTGCTGCTGCAGGCGTAGGGATCACTGTGCACCTGTATCACCAAAGCTGCCTGTGCACCACGTAATGGCAACATGTATTTCAGCACCAGGGTGAAGGAAGCAGAATGCTCAAACTGTATTGGACTAAAAATGTATTCCAGCAATATGGGGCCGAAGCATAGTGAAACGTCAATAGGTTCTTTATCTCGTATGCATTCATACTGCAGATGCTCAAGAGCCGAGAGTGCTCAACGACACAGGTGGTGCAGTCACATGCAGCTCATCTCCACCAACACCAGAAGGGACTGGAAGGATGCTAATGCAATTCTGTATGTAGATTAGGCTCAGAGACGGCTTGGCAACGGAATTCAGAGCTGTGAAGAGTTGTGTGCAATTATGTTGATCTCAGACTACACCACTTTTGCATGTAGCAACAATAACACACGCGGAAACAGATTGTGATAGGAGCTCATCCCAGTGACGAGTCAGCAGTAAAGTGAAACCTTATGCTATTACTTTACATACTGCTTTGGAACACTGGTGGCACCATATCGCCTGCTTTACAGATTTCAAGCATCGATGAGACATTTAATTTGGCCTTAAACATACCTTAAGGACAGGATTTGCTTGCTAAATACACCCATAAAAGGATTACTTATAGAAATCACATAAAACATATACTTATGTACTTTTCAATTCACCAGAGTCGACAGCAATATACAAAGTTAGTTGAGTAAGGCAGTGGCCATTAACAATACACATAAAAACGTGTTCCACAGGCAAATAAATATAAGCCATACACTTGCGGCAACCAACTGTCCCCAGTGCAGCTTCAGCTGATAAAAACGGCTGGATATCTTTATTAGTGACCAATGGTCATTAGCACAGTAACCAATTAGCTGTCATTTTTAATCATCGGAAAATGGACACACGATCAGGCAAAAACACAGGGAACCGGGGAGAAGTCCCTGATCGAGGCTAATAGGATAGCCTTGCGGTGTCCTTTTAGCAGATGGATGCATTTGGGACTGGAGGGAATGCAGCAAGTACTGTACCCAAGCTGCTGTGGTCCCTTCTGCTTACCACCGGGGGGGGGGGGGGGGGGGGGGTACTTAATGTTTTCCGCCAATATTGAGTGATAAATGGGAACCATCATCTGAAATGATGGTTTTGTAAATGTATCTATGGTCAGTCCAAGACCACATGAAATGTGCCTTGGACAAAGAGAAAAAAAATGTCTTATCTCCAGTTATGTACTATAATGTAGTGTTTATTCTAGCACCCGCTATCTCTGAAAAACCATGCAGTCCCTCTTCCCTGCCTGGGGTGTCGCTGTCTGCTGTAGTGCTTCTAGCACAGGTCTGGTTTGCATAGAAGTGCTGATATACAGAGCACACTGTATTAGAAACACCACAGCAGACAGCGACACCCCAGGCAGGGAAGAGGAACTGCATGGGTTTTCAAAGATAGCGGGTGCTAGAATGAACACTATAATGCCAGAACAGATGAAGACAGCACCAGTTTGTTGTTTGCCACTGGGAAGAGTTAGGGCCAGATGCATTAAGCTTCAAAAGTGATAAAACGGAGAGTGATAAACAGCCAGCCAATCAGCTCCTACCTGTCATGTCACAGACTGTGTTTGAAAAATGTCAGACAGGAGCTGATTGGCTGGCTGTTTATCACTCTCCATTTTATCACTTTTGAAGCTTAGTGCATCTGGCCCTTAGTGTGCCACCATGCGGGCGGGCCTGGAGGAGTAGAAGTATTCTCCTAATCACCTCCTCTCAGTTTTATTAATAGTAAATGTTCTTCAGAAATAAAGTTAGAGCACAAAAGTATTATGAATTCATTTATAATGAATCAGCTTATTATGTAGCACTTCACATTGTGGGGATCTTGACATCAATAAATAACATGGAAGGATATGATACAGAAGGAACAATCGCTGGTTGATGATGAAAACGGGACACTCAGCAATTTACCAATCGCTCCATGTGTACAGAGTTTAAGGTAAGAGTTTCTAGTATGTACGGCAATGCACAGGGAAAGCCACACACTGCCTGCTCTTAGATAGCTACCAACTCCCTTTCTGTCCACCAACAAGGAGTAATGGTGCATACACACTGGGAGTTTTTAAGATGATAGGGAAATCGCTGGGCTGAAAAATCACTGAGTGCATACACACAGTGATTTTCACCCTCAAACGATTTTTCCACAGGGGGTGGATGACTTCCATAGCAGGACACTATGGAAAGCCATCCACCCCATTGCTCATCTGCTGGTAATACCATCAGATCAGTGGTGGCGGACGGTGATGATGATGTGGGAGCGGGCGCCATCACTCATCGCTGTCCTGTACACACTGGGCGGATTTTGAACTGAAAGCAGCTCAAAAATGGTAAAACGGGTGTGGTATATTAGCCCGACAGTCGGGATTCCGACAGTCATTAGCCAGACGCCGGAATCCTGACTGCACAGCGTGGGGAGCGCAATGAAGCCCCTTGCGAGCTCTCTGCGCTCGCCACCTATTTTATTCTCCCTCTATGGGGGTCGTGGACCCCCACGAGGGAGCAGTCAGGATTCCGACGTTGGATTAATGACTGTTGGAATCCCGACTGTCGGGGAGCCATCCGGCACCCGGCAAAACTTAGCTGGCTTCAGCTCAAAATCACGCAGTGTGTATGGGCCATAAGAATGCTTTTCAAGAACCTGACATTTGCTCTTAAAGAGTTTTAAATCACCATCATCCGTTAAATAACTTTGTCTAAACCTGGGTACATATCATGCGATCCAAGATACAACATATGTTGCATGTTACAATCAAATCCCTAATCATAACCTCCCCCCACTGAAACCTAACACACCACTGCTGGGCCGATGCAGAACGTAGACGTTGCGAACATGACAACATCCTACACATGCGTAAATGTTCAATGTCAACATTTTACCATTACACCCCCAGCATCAGCCCTAATGATCCTTTGCTTCAATACAAACATGAAGTATCAGCTGTACCAATCATACTATAAAGAATTTTGATATCTCAAGGTAGTTTGTCTGCATTCCACTAGACAGTACCAACTTTAGGAATGGATGGAGAATTATCACTCTCAGAGGGGCAGATTTATTAAGCTTGGAGAAGAGATAAACTGGAGATAAAGCGGAGAAAAGGTAAAAGGAGATAAAGCACCAGCCAATCAACTCCCAACTGTCTTTTTCAAACACAGCTGATTGGCTGGTGCTTTATCTCCTTTTACCTTTTCTCCGCTTTATCTCCAGTTTATCTCTTCTCCAAGCTTAATAAATCTGCCCCATAGTACCACTATGTAACTGTAAACAGCAGGAGGACTAGTGGCCAAACAGATCTCCGAAGCACATATAATACCATGGAGTCGCAGGGGAAAGGTAATTTGATCTGTAATAAGTTTTCCAAGCCCAATGATCTACCACAGTAATTTGCCGAGCCTCAACTTGAACCGAATTTGGTCGGTAACCCTCAGATGAACAGAATAATAGGCGGGCAAGCTTAACCTATGCTGATCACTGTCATCTCCCTGCTGGCAGCAACTACTTCTATAACTTTTACCACTTTATATTTTCATTCCAGTTGTACCATGTCAATTGAAGCCATCCAAAATGGTCAGAAGGGAAAGTATGCTTTAATGATATTGGTTACTAATGGGCCCAATTCAGACCTGATTGCACTGTACATTTTGTTTGCAGATGGACAAAACCATGCTGCACTGCCGGTGGGGCAGATGTAACATGAGCTGAGTTAGATTTGGGCAAGTTATTTTGTTTCTGCGCAGGGTAAATAGTTGCTGCTTTATTTGTACACTGCAATTTAGATTTCAGTTTGAACACACCCCACCCAAATCTAAAGGTCCATACACACTGGGCAACTATGCCCAGCGTGTATGGACAGCGATAATCGCTATTATCGCTGGAGGGAAAGTGCATACACACTGAGCGGCTTTCCCCCTGCCCGGTACCGTCAGGGGAGAGGACGGCTTTGCATAGTGCAGAGCTATGCAAAGCCGTCCTCAAAGCCTGCTCATCTGCTGGTATTATCAGCAGATGAACGGCTTTCCCAGCGATGTTTTCCCATGCTGTTTTGAGTGGCTTTCAGCACAAAGTCACCCAGTGTATATGGGCCTTAACTCCCTCTGCACGTTACATCTGCCCCACCTGCAGGCACATGGTTTTGTAGATTTGTCAACAAAATATGCCCTGTGATCTGGTCTGAATTAGACCCATTGTTCCGGACTTTGACAATAGCTACACGCATACCCCTATCAAACCGCACTTATGACCTGGGTTATTGTTAGAGCGACCTGGTTCGAGGTGCAGTGTGAAGGCACAAAAACGAACAACCCGGGTTGACCAACCTGGCAATTCAACCCAGGTTATAATAAGAAAAGTTAACCCGGGTCGCCCTATGTATAATGGGCGACTTGGGATAAAAATTCTGTGTCCGACCTGGAAAGCGGTATCATGTATCGAATGTGTTTAACTCTTGAGTCCAACCAGGCTACAACCTGTGTCCAGTCCTTTCACACTAAGTCCATTATACAGAGGGTGAGCCGTGTTTAACCCTTGCCGAATTGCCAGGTTGGTCGACACAGGTCATTGGGTATGGTGCTTTCACAACGCACCTCGACCCAGGAGCAACCCCGCAATTACCCAGTTTATTTTTGCTATCTGAAAGGGGTATAAAAACAGCGCTACATATTATGTTATGGCTCCATAAAGAAAGAACAACATAATTTCATTATGAAATCACAGGGTCATCTAACATGGGCATGGCAATGGGCTAGTAAGTGCGGTAAATGGGGGAGAATTACCATATGTACATGTAATGTAGGCATCTTGCAAGCATGAACAGAAGTGTATGCAGAGCAGGATAGGACTACTGCTCTGCTGTGAATAAAGACGGATGACACCTGCAGACGTGGTCATGCAGCAATTAATTTTTTTTTATTTATTAGCAGTTTCTTATATAGCGCACACATATTCCGCAGCGCTTTACAGAGAATATTTGAACATTCACATCAGTCCCTGCCCCAGTGGAGCTTACAATCTATATTCCCTTCCACATGTACATGCACACACAGACATTCTAGGGTTAATTTTTGTTGGGAGCCAATTAACCTACCAGTATATTTTTGGATTGTGGGAGGAAACCGGAGTACCTGGAGGAAACCCACGCAAGTACGGGGAGAATATACAAACTCCGCACTGTTAGGGCCATGGTGGGAAACGAACCCATGACCTCAGCGCTGTGAGGCAGTAATGCTAACCATTACACCATCCGTGCAAGCGCCTTTTACATAGATGTGCAACAGTCATAGCTACATTACAGAATTGTTCCTGTAGTGACACACTGGACTAAAGGGGAAGCACGCCTTCCCATCACACACAAGCACTTCACGTCTGAAGATGAAGACCTGATAAATTCTCGGATATTGCATCTGCACACAATCTACATGCGTGACTATGTATACAGACAGCGCAATGCCAGACAGTGCTTATACAGTACATACAACAATCTACATACTGTATGACAATGCTCCCTTTTCCTGTGATGTCCCACATATACTAAAATGACTCTCATTGAAAAGGAGAAGTGTGAGGAGGAAGTATGACTGCAGAGGTTATGAGTAAGGGAAGACAACAAGATGATAAACACGTTTTAACACCGCCTCATCCTGAGTGACATTGTTTATTTATTAGCAGTGGAAAATTTCATGATATCATTTAATCTGTGTGGGGAAAATCTCTGTGACAATAGAATGGACTCCTAGCATATATGTAAAGAAAGATTATCATACATAAATAAGTATTATGGAAGGAAAAAAATAAATAAAATAAAAATAAATAAATAAATCGGTACTAATATGTTAGTTGGGTGTCCACTATAGTTAGTACTAGGGTGGCCAATCCCGGGATCGGCGGGATCCCGGGATTTGGCCCCTAAAACGCCGGGATTTCAATCCCGGGATTGGAGTTTCCGATTTCGGGATTAGACTGCGCATGCGCAGTCTAATGCCGGGCAGCGTCTGAGCTAGTGCTCAGACGCTGCCCGGCTTCTCCTGTCCCGGGCAGCGCGGCTCTGCGCAGCGTGACAGCGTCAGAGGTCACGCTGCGCAGGCCACACAAACAGCCGCCTCATCCGTGCGCACCACGCTGACCTCCAGCCGCCTTGATGATACCGCCCACCCACCCAGGCTGCCTGCACTGGCCTCTTACTGGACCCCGAAGCATCGCCTGACGAACCAGCCAGTCACCCACCCAGGCTGCATCCTCCTCCATGCCCAGCTCCATCGCCCACCGGCCCGGCCGCACCGCAATTGTAAGTAAATATGCGGGCGGCCGGGGCGGGATTTTGTATAGGAAGCCAATCCCGGGATCGGGCATTTTTCAATCCCGAATCCCGGGATTGGGCATTTTTCAATCCCGAATCCCGGGATTGAAAAAATGCCCCGGGATTGGCTTCCCTAGTTAGTACGCTCATACCCCCACTCTCCATGTCGGCATGGAGTCGATTTTATATAGTGTGGTGAACACAGCGAGCCCGAAGTGTGGCAAGCCCCACGAGGGGATGTGTAAAACTAATCAAATAGCTTAGTGGGCACCCAAATAACATATAAGTACCCAAAAATCTTATGTTAAAGTGCCCATACACTGTGCGTTTTAGCCGTGCGATGCGTGCTCTTGTGGGCATCTCATTGCACAGTACAAAAGTAGTATGTGCTGCACATACTTTTTGTAGTGTTCATTCTAGCACCCGCCATCTTTGAAAATCCATGCAGTTCCTCTTCCCTGCCTGGGATGTCGCTGTCTGCTGTAGTGCTTCTAGCACAGTGTGGTCTGTATATTAGCACTGATATGCAAACCTGACCTGTGCTAGAAACACAACAGCAGACAACGACACCCCAGGCCAGGAAGAGGAACTGCATGGGTTTACAAATATGGCGGGTGCTAGCATGAACACTACTTTTTGTACTGCCCTCGCATCGCGTCGCACGCAAATCACATTTATTTATTAACAGTTTCTTATATAGCGCACGCATATTCCACAGCACTTTACAGAGAATATTTGAACAATCACATCAGTCCCTGCCCCAGTGGAGCTTACAATCTATATTCCCTACCACATATACACGCACAGATATTCTGAGGTTAATTTTTCTTGGAAGCCAATTAACCTACAGTACCTGTATATTTTTTAAACCCACGCAAGCATGGGGAGAATATACAAACTCCGCACAGTTAGAGCCATGGTGGGGATCGAAACCATGAACTCAGTGCTGTGAGGCAGTAATGCTAACCATTACACCATCCGTGCAAAACACATGCGTTGCGATGCGATCCAGCCCATAACGGGCGCGATCTTCACACCATGTATGGGCACCATTAGATAATACTTCTTCAAATATATTCTCCCTGAAACACCTGCTTACCCATGTTATGGTGCGTACACACGGGGGAGATATATTGCTCAGCAATATATTGCTCAGTTTCTCCTTTTCATCACCGGCCAGAGATGGTCGCTGATGAAAGGGAACCTCTACCGGCGGTGCCGCAGAGGTAATCAGCTGGTCGCAGGAGCAAGCTCCTGCGACCAGCGATTAGAACGGACTGAAAAGGGGAGCAGCGATTTGAGCCCCTATCACCCCCCGTGTGTACACAGCTTTTGAAGATTCGCCTGTGTAGGGATAACATTTTAAAGGAGGGCATTCAATTCTTGATGATATTCAGTGCTGCCAAAACAGCAAAACACTAGGACATCACAGATCCCAATATTATAATTTCTGCCCCATATATACACTATGGCTAATTGTATGCCAAGGGAAGCCAATTAGTAAGGATTACCCGATATGCTATTCCCTGCAATTGCTGAACCTCGCAGTAGAGTTCAACTGGGAAAAAATATAAAAATCAGGTTTGTAGACAGGGGAACAAAAAACAAAAAATACAGTAATACCCCTTTCACGCAGAAAATGAAATACCTGGGTGAAGCAGTTCCACCTGGGAATTTCATTAAATACATGACCAGGGTCGAGGACACAGGATTTATGACCCATGTTGACCCTTTCACACAGAAGAAATACCCGTGTTATTCAGCAAATTACCGGGTAGAAATTTTCAACCCGGTAATTTGTTCTTCTGGGTGAAGGAGGGGGCCAGGCTGCTCCCGGTAAAAAAATACCTCCATGGGGAATATTAAAGTATATACAATTAAGTAGAACTCCCATCTTAGTATAGTAAATCCCCCCCCCCCCCAATCATGCTTTCCACATATGCACACAAGAGTCAATAGCTTAAGGGTATTTAACTAAAGGAATGTAAAGCACTTTATATGTGTGTAAACTAACCCACCAATGCATTCAAGGTGTGTCAGAACTAAACTAGTGAAAAAAAAAAAGGAATATAATAATATATATATTTAATATTTGCAAGTATTCAGGAGTGAGGTCAGGCTGTACACATCAAGTTATTATAGGAGGAAAATCTCTGTTGGATGCAAGCAAAGATAAGTAGTTTTCCTGTAACATTAGTATGCAACGTTCCGTAGTCAAACCTGCCCCTGACAATATTACTAATAGTGAATGCTTAAAGAAGCACCAACCAATAAGGACCCATCATATAGCTTCTATTAAATACATGAAGACATGAGATGTAAAGGCTTTATAATGGCAGATAAGAACCACTTGACCCATCTAGTCTGTCCCTGAATATCTGCAACATCTGTCATGGAACTACAAGTCCCAGAAGAGCTGCAGTACCAGGGGCAGATGTAATATTATCTGTAGATGCCAAGTTTATGGTCACCAAACAAGGAACTGTTGCCAACAATGTTTATGTCTCACCAGACAATACGAGCACAGGAATGCCAGTCACATACAGCTCAGCTGGAGCCTGGGCTACTACAATCCCCAGCATGCCCTGTAGCAGTTGCCTCCATAGGGATACAACATACTTCCATGAGTTTCCCATATGCAGCCTCAGTACATGGCAACTTACAGAGGAGCCCATCCACTGTATGCATGTGATAGGCTCATATGCCAGGGACAAGGGAAGCACCACTGTACAGCCTGGCACTGCCCCGGGCATCTGGCAACAGGAGCTTACCTATAACATACATGCACAGGAGGGCAGCACACACAGGCGTGTAATAGACATAGCAGAGACTGCACAACACAATCCCCATGCTGCATACATTCCTATGCCATAGACAACAAGAGACACGCAGAGCGGACGCCGGACACTTACCCGGATCTGCAGAGGGAAAGCGACGGTGCCAGCAGCAGCGGCGGCGGAACGCAGCATAAGTGAAGGTGCGCGCTCCCGCCCTGCGCGCTCAGCTGCTCTGCCTTCATAGTGAGCGCGCTCACGCCGGTCCCTCTAAGAACGCGCGCTCCCGACCATCCCAATCAGGAGGACGAGCGTCCTCCCCGCGCCGTTTCGTCACCTCCTCTCCTCGCTCTCTCTGGTCACTCCAGTCACTAGTATACTAGGGAATGGGATGGGACATTGAAAGAAAACCTGGCTCAAACATTGCTTGCAAAATATTCTTCTATTACAGTCCTAACCATTGGCTATGTGATACCGATGTTTATTGTTTTCAATAAACTGGCAGGCTACCTAAACATAAACTACACGGGATGTACTAAAGGGAATGACAGTCCGGTCTTCAGAAAAGAAATGCCAATTGACTATAATGGGAAGCAAAGTGAATTTTGATGAATATTTCATACAATCTGACTGGAACCTATGCACTATAGCTTCAACGCACATCATAGCTGCCTACCATCCTGCATTCTGCAGGAGACTCCCTGAAATAGCGGCAATCTCCCTCTCTCCCTCATTAGCCTAGCAATCTCCCTCATGTCACATAGCCCACATTACACTGTTTCATTTTTGGGGGAAAAGGAATGAGAGATAAATACATTTACAATGAATCATCAGCGCCATTTCCCAGCACTTTACCAAGTAGAGTAGCTTTGGGGATCATCTACATTTGGATACAAGTCATAATAAAAGATTCCTCTCAGATGTAGCAGTGCACACCCATACTTCTAGCTGCCACGTTCACAATCTCTTTTCACAATCTCTCCATATATGGAACTAGACACGCCCTCTGACATGCCCGCTCAATGGGGCGCTGTGCAAAATTCTACTACCAACTATAATCTCCCTGAAACTAGTTTTCAAAAGTAGGCAAGTATGACACACATCTTCCTAAAACAATTATGGAGCCCATACACTTATGTGCACTGTGATTTCCCTTTAAGCTCCGTGAGAGCGATTGCAGCAAAGAACCCGGCTAAGAAATGTATAAGCGTCTGCGGGAGACAGACGAGTGCTCAGTGCAGGAATGCCAGGCGCTTGCACCGTGTCCGCTGCAAGATATCTACGCTATGGAACCCGCCGAGACCTACATTTTCAGCACTCCGCCTTTTCCCCTTTCCCCTGCTATAACGTCACATGGAAGTTTTCGGGGAACATCAGGGTGATAGACATCAGCTATGGTAAAACCATATTCACAGGACAAGACCTGCACTTACAGACTTACACCTTGTCGTCAGCATGTGACCAGGACCTAGAACCAACTCCGGGATGCCGCAGCAAACAGCACTGCCTCCAGTACTCCATCCTTTAATAAAATCTTATTACATCACATGTTTTTTCTCATTTCTCATCTGTGCAGTTTTGAACGGTTATACCCCAGAAAGCCCAGCCCTCATTCCATCAACCGATTTCAGGTCACAAGGGGCATGCGATTTATCACATGATTTTTTGCACATCCAATGAGGGGAAAAAGCACTTCTGGTGCGATTTATCGCACGAGGAGCTTCAAGGGAAATCGTAACGCGATATCGCATAAAATCGCACATATGCATGGGCACCATTAGATGGACTTTAGATTTAGATGATCCCGTAATTTGGCCTTAGGCCAAATACATTCCTACATGTGAGACAATCGTGTCTGCACAGTCTATTTCTCTATTCGATACTTAATGGGGGCGTTCATCAGCAGCGAATGTGGCTGAACTGGCTAACTTTCTATTTGAGTTTTGACTACATAGTCAAAATCGACAGCCAGAATCGCACCGTGTGTCCACAGCTTAAATCAAATCAATATTTGGTTTGACTACCCTTTCAAAACAACAACAATTTTTCTAGGAACACTTGATATTTTGTAGGCTTATAGTCAGGTGTAAATTTTATATTAACCATTTGAGCTCCAACATCTGTGAGACATGTCCAAGATATCCGCTAAACATGCCAGCGTTGCTCACATTTGTTATATTAATCCAAATAAAAAAAGGTTGTGTAAAAAAAAAGATTATATTTCCTATATAAAAGGTAAACATTACAGGTCATTAGGATGAATAAAAATGTTTGTTTGGCAATTTTCACACCTATTTTGACAAACTCACATGGCTCTCAATCATACCAAACAGGTGATAATCACAGAAACACACACAGAAACAAACAGAAACAGCAGCACCAAACAATGGGGCAGATGTATTAAGCCTTAACAAGAGATAAATGCAAGGGTGATAGAGAGATAAACATCCAGCCAATCAGCTCCTTACTGACTTTTTTCAAACACAACCTGTAACATGGCAGTTGGGATGTGATTGGCTGGACGTTTATCTCTCTTTATCACCCTTGTATTTATCTCTTGTTAAGGGGCGCATTTATCATTATATAGCGATGCCTGCGTGATGACATTGCCGGGCATCACATTGCGGTATCAAGAGAAACCGCCTGGATGTATCAATTTGAGGGCGCAGGGACAGGGCTCCGAAAGGAGACATTCCCACAAAAAGTGTGCGCTTAGGGGAACATAGTAAAATCAGGGTCTTTTTATATGGCATAATGGAGCTGTTTTGATGCAATTGTTGCTTAGGGATGGGGAATAAAATGGCTGTTATTCCATAGTAAGAAGCCGTTCCAAGTCACTCTGCATGTAACATATAAGTAATTGTTTTAGGAAGATGTGTGTTGAAGATATAGCAAAATCGCTTAGTCAAAATCGCCCAGCCTCCAGCCCGTGTGTACACCCCTTAAAGCCATGTGCACAGTACAGATGGAGCGCCTCTCAGCCAGCGCTGGGAATTGGCAGATTCCCTTAGCTGGCGATCATCGGCAGACAGGTGCTCCATCAGATGGGGACACGCGAGTGTTTCACATGCACGTGCCTCCCCGTCAACACGGCGGTGGGGAGCACTTTCCCTGCACGTCTCCGCTTCAGGGAGATGGGCAGGATTAGGGGGAAGTTGGAGGCATCAGGGGAGCTGCAGCGGATGGCAGAGGGCTCCGTCGGTAGGGGGCACGCAAGCGTCTCATGCGCGCGTGTCCCCTTCCGGCGATCAGTGCTCCATTTCTAAGATCTAGGTGAAGGTTAAACCAGTTCCACCTCAGCATTACAGTTGGTGGAACTCAATTCCACCCTGTTCCCCAACCTAGGGATGGCCATCGCTACAGACGCCATCGATGGTTGCCATCGATGGCGATTCTGCGCCCAGCCATCGATAGTTGCAAACTATTTGATGGATAACCATCAATAGTTTTAGCTATCGATGGTCATCCATGATATTTGACTGAATGGCCCGTGGGCCAATCAGAACTCGTCGGCGGGACTTCATGGGGGCGGAGCTATACTCAGTGAATCCGGCACCATGAGAATAAAAAAAGAAAACATCTTTTGCCATCGATGTAGGGAAACTATCTGGTACTCCCACATCGATGGAAAAAGTATTTGACATCGGCCACAAACCATCAATGATTTTAAATCATCGATGGTCGATGGCCATCCCTACCCCAACCCCTGTAGTCCATACACACTGACCAAAATCGTTTACGATATCAGTCAGTGACCTCACCCGCCCCAAGCTAGGTTCATACTGTGTCTGGCAATACTGACAGCTTGATCTGCATGTAGTAAAGAGAACAGGTGAGGTGTTAACGATGCATGGGAGCGCGCATCATTAACAATAGAGTGGGTACATACTGAATGATTTTCTCTATATATCGTGAACGATATCGGTATTGACCATCTTCAAAGATATACCGCCCAGTGTGTACCCAGCTTAATAAACTTCTAAAAGCCTTCATCCACCGAGACCAATATAATTTTTTTTTCTAATGCCTCAGGGTTTTTAAAGCTGAAAATCACACAACCACTTTGTTTTGAGCGTGAGCATACCCATGGTAATACAATGATGGGCACAAAGTTTTTTTTTGCGGTGAAATCCTTGCAGATAAATAAACTACCCCTACTCATAACTCGACCCATTAAGCCCAGTTGCACAAGATAACTAGCTGACTACTATGACATTTAAATAGCGTGTGTGCAGGAGCATTTGCCATTAAACAGCTTCAAGCGCTGCTAGAGCTGTCAGACAGTAAGTAAACCTGAATAAGGCTCATAGTGTAATCAAGTTTGAATTATTTTTTGAAAATTAAAGAAAAACACTTCCTGGGCACTTAGGGCGGGATGTATTAAAATACATCGCCGCCCTTCGCGCCCCTCCGCCACGATGCCAGCGCATATGTACTAACATATGCGGCTGGCATCGCGGTGCGGTAATGGAGCCCCCCGCGATACCTGTACTCTGGTCTGCGGGGGGTCTCCGTCACCTCCCAGCCAGCTTCTGCTGCCTACACGCCGGGGACAGCTAAGCAGGCTGTCCCCGGCGCCTCCTCCTCCCCCCTGCAGCCGGAAGGACGTCTGGCTGCGTTGATAGGGGGTGGAAGGGCTTACCTTCCGGGGTCCAGAAGGACCCGCAAGAAGGTAAGCCCAAGGGAGGGGGGAAAGGGGGGTTGACGGGGTTGCGGCGACACGCGTGCGGCGAAAAGAAGCCCATAGGCTTCTATAGGGTATCACCACCCAAAGGCGGCGATACCCTGCCCTGCGATAATGGTGCGGCCGGGTAATAGTACATAGGAAAATGCGGTAAAACAGGGATTTTACCGCATTTTCCCTTTAGTACATCTCGCCCTTAGGGCCTTATTCTAGTTCACTCTTTCTGACAAAATCCTTCTTAGATGGACAAAACCATGTGCACTGCAGGGGGGCAGATGTAACATGTGCAGAGAGAATTAGATTTGGGTGAGTTATTTTGTTTCTGTGCAGGGTAAATACTGGCTGCTTTATTTTTACACTGCAATATAGATCTCACTTTGAAGGAAAACCCCACCCAAATCTAATTCTCTGCACAAGTAACATCTGCTCCCCTGCAGCGCACATGGTTTTGTCCATCTGAGAAGGAATTTGTCAGAAAGAGTGAACTAGAATAACCCCCTTAGTTAACACTTCCAAAGTGCCCAGTCAGCACATACTTAAGCTTCAAAATAAACACTTTTAATAGCATTTGACAGTTTTTCAGTCAAAGCTAAAATGCAAAACAATTTTTTTAAATTGTGTGTACACAACATTCATGGGCCAGGTCTACGGCAGGAAACATAGGGCAGCAAATGCAGCTGCAACCGAAATAAAGTGTGTGCAGGTCAAAACCAAATGGGAATTGATGGCATTGGGTAAATAAGCATAAACACGTCTTTCCTGTATTGTTTTACAGCAGGGGTGGCCAGATTTTTGTGTCCCGGGATCTACTTTTAGTTCACATATTCAGCAGAGATCTACCAATGGGCCTGATTCGGAGGTGGCCATATACTGATATTTAGTTTTGCATGCATAAAAGTACCGGAAACCCCTTACTGCAGACACGTAAATCTAACTGTACGATGGTGGGCACAGTTGCACATGGCATTGCTGCCAGTAGAGATTGTAACTGTATATTTCTGCAGATATGAATATGTAAGAATCAGCAACTGCACATACATACATTCATACATACATACGTACGTATGTACATACATACATACACAAACATACATACATACATATATATACATACATACATACATACATACATACATATGTTCGCTAGGCTGCTAACATACACAACCTACCGAACAGTCTGTATCACTGGAACCATTACCACAGCCCACAGTTATCACTCCTGAGCTGTCAGCAATCCAAGTGGGATCGTGCCTATATTATATGCAATTCAGAGTTTAACATCTTCCAAATGTAACACGGAATTAATATTGTTTTTCTTATTTATTTTTTTACTTTCGGTCAGTTATGTAATTATGGCCGTGATTGGAACCTCTGCAGTGTGAATCCTGTTCTACCCCTTTCCCATCGCAAAATGCAGGGTCGCACTGGGACTTTGAAATGGCTCAGTCCCTGGGCAACCCTGCATTCTACTCTGTTCACATCCCCTCAGCGAACTGCCAATATTGCCGGTTCGCTGACCTCACCCAGGGGCGTGGCAGAGCATCATTGGGGGAGGTGGAGGAGGCAATGCTTACTGCTGACGCTGCTCCAAGCACTGCCTCCTCCATTGGTGTGAACAGGAAACGGGTCACTCGACCGGTAAGAACCCTTCTTTTTAACTGGTTCATATTGCCGTGTTGCTACTGCTTTGCAGGACCCGATAACCCCTTTCACATTGCTCCAATTACCGGGTCTTACCGGCATGAACCTGGTAATTACAGTAGGTGTGATGTGAAAGGGGTATAGGTTGCTTTTTATTTTACCCTTGTATGTCCTATTGTCATGTATTGCTAATTGCACATTTTAACCTGCGTAGTGCACCCAAGATGGCTGCCTCGCCTGGGACTCTCCTGTGTAGAAAGAGCTGTGACTGGTTCTGATAATTTTGCAATGATCTCTCCTAATCCCAATGTGCGTAGGAGGAAGAACCCTTGGCATCGATAACACAAAATGTCTGTCACACATTTGTATTTTATTCATTGTTTCTGTATTCTCTGAAAACCTAAACTTCTGTAATACGTTCATGTTATCTGTAACGTGTCTTGTGCCGAATTGGAGAAAATATTGTAGAAATATAATTCTTCTTTTTCTTCTTCTTCTTCCTTTGTTAAATCTTCTTTTTATTTGTATTTATTATTATTATTATTATTATTTTATATTTATCAGGAGTTAATAACCCATATATCATATAACCGACTTGCATTATTCACATACAACACATACAAATATAATGTTTCCCTACCAAACCTTGAGCACATATTAGTCGGAGGCATTGATTCATTACTCCATAAGCCCCGCCTATTTGTATGGTCACCTCAGTGATCGAGGTGTAAGCTTACTCCATAAGCCCCTTCCATTTGTATGGTCACCTCAGTGTTCAGGGTGTAAGCCTACTCCATAAGCCCCTACCATTTGTATGGTCACCTCAGTGATCAGGGTGTAAACCTACTCCATACGCCCCTCCCATTTGTATGGTCAACTCAGTGATCAGGGTGTAAGCCTACTCCATAAGCCCCACCCATTTGTATGGTCACCTCAGTGATCAGGGTGTAAGCCTACTCCATTTACTTTCCATTACCACCTCTAATCTTATTTACCCACCAGCCCTCACTGCGACCTCCTGACCTTTTGGAGCATTTATTAATATAAATAAAGACAAATTCACACAAAATATATTTAATAAATAAATTCAAACTTTTATTTTAAGTAAAATGTATATATTATTTTTGCTCTGCATTATAAAATAGGGAATACTGGAACAGGATTGTTCCAGAACTCTTACACACTTGTCCTATAAGAGGAACAAGATGGTGGAGTCATCCATCAGCACTCAGGAGAGGAAAAACCCCCTGTGGGGGAAACCTCTGGGGACCCATGGCTGACGGACTGCCCGTCCCTCTAGGCATTAAGAGACTTTGCAGAGTTTGCCCAAACCACCCACCCACTAACCTTATATAACCCGTCATCCCTTCTGTCACCCCAAATCTGTATTTTAACTTTTTTCCCAGATGATGAAGAACGCACCCGATGGCACCGGGGGGCACGCGCATGTCCACAGTAATGGGGGGGAGAGACAAGGTAGGGGAGCGAAAGACAAGGTAGGGGGGCGAGACAGACAAGGTAAAGGGGCGAGACAGACAAGGTAGGGGGTGAGACAGACAAGGTAGGGGGCGAGACAGACAAGGTAGGGGGCGAGAAAGACAAGGTAGGGGGAAAGAGACAAGGTAGCTACATTAGGACTCCATGTAAGAAACAGCCAGAACCCCTTTAGGACTCGTCTCTGGTGCTATAAGGGGTTAGGGCTGCAATGATATATATAGGACAGCTCTAACTCTGTTTCCTATGTCCCCACCGGGTCTGATCACTATGCACATACACAGACGGCCGTCATGTATGGGCATTAGTCAGTAACCCATTGCCAACAGGCTGCTGGCAACACAGCAGAGGATACAGCGGAGGAGGGGACACCGCTGGTCCTCGCTGGAAAGATACTGTGTGTGATGGTAAATACCAGCGGCATATCCTGTGTATCTCACTGACACTAACACAATATGCTGCCAGAATTTAATATCACTCTTACATGGAGCCCAAAGTATGATATAACTATAACAACAGTATCAGATAATAACAAAGTAATGGGTACAGCACAATATACATCTCTCACACCTCTGCACATTAATAAGTAGGGATCAGTACGGGGACTTGATGCAGCATAGGACACCTTGTGCCTTGCGACACGTCCTAACCGCTCCATACAGGGTTTATTCAGCGTCTCCAGACACCGCCCTTAGGTGTCCCAGGTACAGTCCTAGTGACTGCTTAGTACTGCCCCCCTAGGTGGGAGATTTGTTTGTATCCAATACTGTCCTGTCGGTCAGGTGATCGGTCATATATTATAGTAGTCGCGCTCCGAGTCTGCCGCCGCATCTCACTAACCTGCCCTTATCTGTCCAGTCACTAACCTTATGTGAGTATGTCCTCCTGCTGGTGAGCTGCGCACTGCCGGAGTCCTGTGAGGTGAATAAGTGAGACAGCCTCAGTACAGCCCTGATCTAGGCAGTCTCCATTATGACATCACTATACCCTTACTGACACCACCTGATTGGCCAGGGCTGGCTGTTTGTGGTTTGAAGCCCATTATGACATTACAGCTCCTTTGTCTTTTGCATGACTGACCTAAGGGTAATTTGATTTCACTTCTTACTTTAAATATTACATTCACATCAGAATCTAATTTATTATTTGATGGCAGGATTTCCCTATAAATCTTTGGGAATGTGAGGTTTTATATGAACACAATTTTCACTGTAGTTACATCATAACCCATTCCAGGAGGGACAAGATGCTCTCTTTCTGGACATTCATGTCAGTTGCAGTTGCAGGGCTGCAGCACAGTCCACAATTCAGATAGGGGAGCCCCACCAACTGCCACCCTAAACACCACAGTCTGGACTCACTGGCAGGTGCGGCTCCCCTTTTTGAATTTGGGACATTGGTGCAGTCCCACTTCTGCAACTACTACTGGCAGCAAGTCCAGGAGCAGAGCATTTTGTCCCTCCTGGAATGGGTCATGTTCGGAGGTATGCGGGATCTACTTTTAGTTCACATATTTAGCGGAGATCTACCATTGTCAATGGGCCTGATTCGGAGGTGGCCTATATACTGATATTTAGTTTTGCTATTTTCCGAAAGTACCGGAAACTGCAGACCCGTAAATCTAACTGTATGATGGCGGGCACAGTTGCACATGGCATTGCTGCCAGTAGAGATGGTAACTGTATATTTCTGCAGATATAAATACATAAGAATCAACAACTGCACATACATACAAACATACATACATACATACATACACAAACATACCTACATACATACATACATACATCTCTTATATATTTGGCTACATGTGTCAATCATCCGGACACACCGCCTCCCAGCTGACACATGTAGCCAAATAGCCATACAGCACTACATCATGGAAAGAAGTGCGTCAGGATCAATTAGCCAACGGCAGCAGGCCGGGGGGGGCATATCCAGCAGGGGGGCGGGGCAGGCGCGGGCACATACATACATTCATACATACATACGTACGTATGTACATACATACATACACAAACATACATACATACATTTATATACATACATACATACATACATACATATGTTCGCTAGGCTGCTAACATACACAACCTACCGAACAGTCTGTATCACTGGAACCATTACCACAGCCCACAGTTATCACTCCTGAGCTGTCAGCAATCCAAGTGGGATCGTGCCTATATTATATGCAATTCAGAGTTTAACATCTTCCAAATGTAACACGGAATTAATATTGTTTTTCTTATTTATTTTTTTACTTTCGGTCAGTTATGTAATTATTGTCCGTGATTGGAACCTCTGCAGTGTGAATCCTGTTCTACCCCTTTCCCATCGCAAAATGCAGGGTCGCACTGGGACTTTGAAATGGCTCAGTCCCTGGGCAACCCTGCATTCTACTCTGTTCACATCCCCTCAGCGAACTGCCAATATTGCCGGTTCGCTGACCTCACCCAGGGGCGTGGCAGAGCATCATTGGGGGAGGTGGAGGAGGCAATGCTTACTGCTGACGCTGCTCCAAGCACTGCCTCCTCCATTGGTGTGAACAGGAAACGGGTCACTCGACCGGTAAGAACCCTTCTTTTTTACTGGTTCATATTGCCGTGTTGCTACTGCTTTGCAGGACCCGATAACCCCTTTCACATTGCTCCAATTACCGGGTCTTACCGGCATGAACCTGGTAATTACAGTAGGTGTGATGTGAAAGGGGTATAGGTTGCTTTTTATTTTACCCTTGTATGTCCTATTGTCATGTATTGCTAATTGCACATTTTAACCTGCGTAGTGCACCCAAGATGGCTGCCTCGCCTGGGACTCTCCTGTGTAGAAAGAGCTGTGACTGGTTCTGATAATTTTGCAATGATCTCTCCTAATCCCAATGTGCGTAGGAGGAAGAACCCTTGGCATCGATAACACAAAATGTCTGTCACACATTTGTATTTTATTCATTGTTTCTGTATTCTCTGAAAACCTAAACTTCTGTAATACGTTCATGTTATCTGTAACGTGTCTTGTGCCGAATTGGAGAAAATATTGTAGAAATATAATTCTTCTTTTTCTTCTTCTTCTTCCTTTGATAAATCTTCTTTTTATTTGTATTTATTATTATTATTATTTTATATTTATCAGGAGTTAATAACCCATATATCATATAACCGACTTGCATTATTCACATACAACACATACAAATATAATGTTTCCCTACCAAACCTTGAGCACATATTAGTCGGAGGCATTGATTCATTACTCCATAAGCCCCGCCTATTTGTATGGTCACCTCAGTGATCGAGGTGTAAGCTTACTCCATAAGCCCCTTCCATTTGTATGGTCACCTCAGTGTTCAGGGTGTAAGCCTACTCCATAAGCCCCTACCATTTGTATGGTCACCTCAGTGATCAGGGTGTAAACCTACTCCATACGCCCCTCCCATTTGTATGGTCAACTCAGTGATCAGGGTGTAAGCCTACTCCATAAGCCCCACCCATTTGTATGATCACCTCAGTGATCAGGGTGTAAGCCTACTCCATTTACTTTCCATTACCACCTCTAATCTTATTTACCCACCAGCCCTCACTGCGACCTCCTGACCTTTTGGAGCATTTATTAATATAAATAAAGACAAATTCACACAAAATATATTTAATAAATAAATTCAAACTTTTATTTTAAGTAAAATGTATATATTATTTTTGCTCTGCATTATAAAATAGGGAATACTGGAACAGGATTGTTCCAGAACTCTTACACACTTGTCCTATAAGAGGAACAAGATGGTGGAGTCATCCATCAGCACTCAGGAGAGGAAAAACCCCCTGTGGGGGAAACCTCTGGGGACCCATGGCTGACGGACTGCCCGTCCCTCTAGGCATTAAGAGACTTTGCAGAGTTTGCCCAAACCACCCACCCACTAACCTTATATAACCCGTCATCCCTTCTGTCACCCCAAATCTGTATTTTAACTTTTTTCCCAGATGATGAAGAACGCACCCGATGGCACCGGGGGGCACGCGCATGTCCACAGTAATGGGGGGGAGAGACAAGGTAGGGGAGCGAAAGACAAGGTAGGGGGGCGAGACAGACAAGGTAAAGGGGCGAGACAGACAAGGTAGGGGGTGAGACAGACAAGGTAGGGGGCGAGACAGACAAGGTAGGGGGCGAGAAAGACAAGGTAGGGGGAAAGAGACAAGGTAGCTACATTAGGACTCCATGTAAGAAACAGCCAGAACCCCTTTAGGACTCGTCTCTGGTGCTATAAGGGGTTAGGGCTGCAATGATATATATAGGACAGCTCTAACTCTGTTTCCTATGTCCCCACCGGGTCTGATCTCTATGCACATACACAGACGGCCGTCATGTATGGGCATTAGTCAGTAACCCATTGCCAACAGGCTGCTGGCAACACAGCAGAGGATACAGCGGAGGAGGGGACACCGCTGGTCTTCGCTGGAAAGATACTGTGTGTGATGGTAAATACCAGCGGCATATCCTGTGTATCTCACTGACACTAACACAATATGCTGCCAGAATTTAGTATCACTCTTACATGGAGCCCAAAGTATGATATAACTATAACAACAGTATCAGATAATAACAAAGTAATGGGTACAGCACAATATACATCTCTCACACCTCTGCACATTAATAAGTAGGGATCAGTACGGGGACTTGATGCAGCATAGGACACCTTGTGCCTTGCGACACGTCCTAACCGCTCCATACAGGGTTTATTCAGCGTCTCCAGACACCGCCCTTAGGTGTCCCAGGTACAGTCCTAGTGACTGCTTAGTACTGCCCCCCTAGGTGGGAGATTTGTTTGTATCCAATACTGTCCTGTCGGTCAGGTGATCAGTCATATATTACAGTAGTCGCGCTCCGAGTCTGCCGCCGCATCTCACTAACCTGCCCTTATCTGTCCAGTCACTAACCTTATGTGAGTATGTCCTCCTGCTGGTGAGCTGCGCACTGCCGGAGTCCTGTGAGGTGAATAAGTGAGACAGCCTCAGTACAGCCCTGATCTAGGCAGTCTCCATTATGACATCACTATACCCTTACTGACACCACCTGATTGGCCAGGGCTGGCTGTTTGTGGTTTGAAGCCCATTATGACATTACAGCTCCTTTGTCTTTTGCATGACTGACCTAGGGAAATGTGATTTCACTTCTTACTTTAAATATTACATTCACATCAGAATCTAATTTATTATTTGATGGCAGGATTTCCCTATAAATCTTTGGGAATGTGAGGTTTTATATGAACACAATTTTTACTGTAGTTACATCATAACCCATTCCAGGAGGGACAAGATGCTCTCTTTCTGGACATTCATGTCAGTTGCAGTTGCAGGGCTGCAGCACAGTCCACAATTCAGATAGGGGAGCCCCACCAACTGCCACCCTAAACACCACAGTCTGGACTCACTGGCAGGTGCGGCTCCCCTTTTTGAATTTGGGACATTGGTGCAGTCCCACTTCTGCAACTACTACTGGCAGCAAGTCCAGGAGCAGAGCATTTTGTCCCTCCTGGAATGGGTCATGTTCGGAGGTATGCGGGATCTACTTTTAGTTCACATATTTAGCGGAGATCTACCATTGTCAATGGGCCTGATTCGGAGGTGGCCTATATACTGATATTTAGTTTTGCTATTTTCCGAAAGTACCGGAAACTGCAGACCCGTAAATCTAACTGTATGATGGCGGGCACAGTTGCACATGGCATTGCTGCCAGTAGAGATGGTAACTGTATATTTCTGCAGATATAAATACATAAGAATCAACAACTGCACATACATACAAACATACATACATACATACATACACAAACATACCTACATACATACATACATACATCTCTTATATATTTGGCTACATGTGTCAATCATCCGGACACACCGCCTCCCAGCTGACACATGTAGCCAAATAGCCATACAGCACTACGTCATGGAAAGAAGTGCGTCAGGATCAATTAGCCAACGGCAGCAGGCCGGGGGGGGCATATCCAGCAGGGGGGCGGGGCAGGCGCGGGCACATACATACATTCATACATACATACGTACGTATGTACATACATACATACACAAACATACATACATACATTTATATACATACATACATACATACATATGTTCGCTAGGCTGCTAACATACACAACCTACCGAACAGTCTGTATCACTGGAACCATTACCACAGCCCACAGTTATCACTCCTGAGCTGTCAGCAATCCAAGTGGGATCGTGCCTATATTATATGCAATTCAGAGTTTAACATCTTCCAAATGTAACACGGAATTAATATTGTTTTTCTTATTTATTTTTTTACTTTCGGTCAGTTATGTAATTATTGTCCGTGATTGGAACCTCTGCAGTGTGAATCCTGTTCTACCCCTTTCCCATCGCAAAATGCAGGGTCGCACTGGGACTTTGAAATGGCTCAGTCCCTGGGCAACCCTGCATTCTACTCTGTTCACATCCCCTCAGCGAACTGCCAATATTGCCGGTTCGCTGACCTCACCCAGGGGCGTGGCAGAGCATCATTGGGGGAGGTGGAGGAGGCAATGCTTACTGCTGACGCTGCTCCAAGCACTGCCTCCTCCATTGGTGTGAACAGGAAACGGGTCACTCGACCGGTAAGAACCCTTCTTTTTTACTGGTTCATATTGCCGTGTTGCTACTGCTTTGCAGGACCCGATAACCCCATTTTGTCCCTCCTGGAATGGGTCATGTTCGGAGGTATGCGGGATCTACTTTTAGTTCACATATTTAGCGGAGATCTACCATTGTCAATGGGCCTGATTCGGAGGTGGCCTATATACTGATATTTAGTTTTGCTATTTTCCGAAAGTACCGGAAACTGCAGACCCGTAAATCTAACTGTATGATGGCGGGCACAGTTGCACATGGCATTGCTGCCAGTAGAGATGGTAACTGTATATTTCTGCAGATATAAATACATAAGAATCAACAACTGCACATACATACAAACATACATACATACATACATACACAAACATACCTACATACATAAATACATCTCTTATATATTTGGCTACATGTGTCAATCATCCGGACACACCGCCTCCCAGCTGACACATGTAGCCAAATAGCCATACAGCACTACGTCATGGAAAGAAGTGCGTCAGGATCAATTAGCCAACGGCAGCAGGCCGGGGGGGGCATATCCAGCAGGGGGGCGGGGCAGGCGCGGGCAGCGCACACTCCGGCAGCGCCTACTCCAGAACACGGCCTCGGCTACAGGAAAATGGCCGCCGGCCCCCTGCACTGAGGACACGTGTTCTGGAAGCCGCGGCCAGCGCAGGAAGGCTGGAGGAGGTCCAGCGCGGGCCGCAGACAGGGGCTGGGTAAGCGCTCCCCCCCCCTCCACGCAGGGCTGCCAAGAGAAATCCTGGGCCCCGGTACAACAGCGTCACGGGGCCCCCCCTGGAGTGGCGAGCTACAGAAAAGAGGTGCATACCTCCCAACTTTGGCAGTGGACAAAGGAATATATGTGCGTGCCGCAGGCACACGCCAAAAATTTTTCGTTTTGACGCTGTGAGGGCATGGCCATTGCTGTGTGAACTGCTGGCCATGCCCTCAGCCTCCCCGCCTTATTAGAAGCATGCAGTGTTTAATTCCCACAGGACCGTCCCACAAAAATCGATACACACTGACTATGCCACACCACGTTGCCCCCCACAATAAGGCTTCTAATAAATTATAAATTACCTGCTTGTTGCCAAGGGGGTTAATGTCCGTTGCCAAGGGGGTTAATGTCCGTTGCCAAGGGGGTTAATGTCCGTTGCCAAGGTGGCTAATGTCGGTTACCGAGGGGTTAATATGCATTGCCAGGGGTTATTGCTTGTTGTCAAGAGGAGTTAATGTCTGTTGCCAAGGGTTCTTGCTCATTGCCAAGGGGGGGTTAATGTCTGTTGCCAGGTGTTCTTGCTCGTTGTCAAGGGGTTAATATGCGTTGCCAGGGGTTATTGGATGTTGCCAAGGGGTTATTTTTTGCCAGGGGTAAATGCTCGTTGCCAAGGGGTGTTATTTTCCATTGCCAGTGGTTCTAGCTTGTTGCCAAGGGGTTAATCATACTTGCCTACTTTTGAAAACTAATTTTAGGGAGATTTGAGCTGCTAAAAGAACGCAATGTGTCACTGAGAGGGTGTGTCATGCTCCGCCCAGAGGGCGTGTCTAACTTCACCTATGGGCGCACCTATGGCCACTATGGGGTTTTCCTGCAGTGGCAGAAGAAAACTCTGGAACACTTTGGGCCTGATTCAGTTACGGATGTTGCTTCCTGTAACACTGCACTAAACATGTGAAAGAAAACTTCTGCCTCTTTTGCTGCCTATACATATATAAGTATGCATTACACACATCTACCCCACAACCCTCCCCTCATATTACAGTCAGTATACACCACTATATTACATTACACACATTCCCCCACATTACACCCAGTACATACAGGCTATTATATTACCATACCCTCCAACATGACCCATTCCATTAGGTACGAAATGCTCTGTTCCTGGACTTCCTTGCCAGTGGCAGTTACAGAGGTTGGATTCCAGCACAGTCCAAAATTCAAAGAGGGGGGGGGGGGGGGGGGGCTCACATCAACTGCCAGTGTGTCCAGGACAGTGATGTTTGGAGTGGCATTAGGTGTGACCTCCCCTTTTTGAATATTGGACTGTGCTGCAGCCCCACCTCTGCAACAGGGAAGTCAGGAACAGAGCATTTTGTACCTAATGGAATGGACCATGTTGGAGGGTATGTATTACACCAGGGCTTGGCAAATGTTTAAAAATGTAGGAGCCAGGATGAAAATGTGGGAACTGCAATGCCTATTATACATGCTACACACCCATTACATATTATATCACTTGCTCGATGCCAGGGGTTGCATACTCTTTGCCAGGGGTAACATGCGATTTGCCATAAGGGATTACCCCTCCTCCTCTTCCCTCTCTCTCCCTCCCCACCGCTACAATGCGCGGTAATGACAAACGCTGTGGGGGACAATCCACCTGGCTCCGGCTGTATCAGATAAGGTCCACGGCGTGGCTATTTCAAAACTCAAGGTGGCTTTAGGGCCAATTGGAGCTTGTGGTCTGACAGCTAATCAGGAGCCACCACTGTTGCTCCTGCTTGGCTCCCGAAGTGCGAGCTCCGATTGGTCGCAAGCCATCTCCACACTGCGGACTTGATCTGACATAGCCGGAGCCAGGGGGATTGTCCCCCACTCTGCCCGGCTGTTGCATTGACAGAAACCACCACTCTGCCCAGTGTGATCTGATACCTGGCAAATCTGGTCACCCGCAGGTTCTGGTCCCTATTGCGACCTGGCCCCGGGGTTTGTCGAGCCCTGCATTACGCACAGCTCCCCCATACACACACTGCCACATAACACACATAATATTAAATTATACACAGTACTCCATATTACAACCAGTACACACACACACACACACACACTGCTGTTACATTACACACACACACACCATTATATTAAATTATACACAGCATGCCATCTTACAGCCAGTACACACACACTGCTGTTACATTACACACACACACACACACACACACACACACACACACACCATTATACAGTATTACATTATACACATCCCCCCCACCCCCCAAAAAAAAAAAATCACATTAAAGCCATTAAAACCTCTGTTTTAAATTACACCCAGCCAACTCCTCTCACCCCCCACCCCACATACATACACATTTTCTGCAGCCCCCACTGCCCCAGGAGATACAGCTCTCACCTGGCTGTGTTCTCCCTCCTGTGGTGCAGGGACCCGGCAGTGTAGTGGGGCAGGCAGCTAAAGGCAGACATATAGGAGCTGGAAGAGGCAGGAGCAGGGCTTGTCCCTGACACACGGAGCCGGGCTGCTGCTGCTGTTGCACCGAGTGTGGTGGGCGGGGCCAGCCCCGCAGTGCAGAGCCCTGGCTGTCAGTTTCACTCTCCCCTGCTTCTGCTGATAAGACGCTAGAAGTCATTTTTCACTTCCAGCATCTGACAGGGAGCACAGCCCGGCAGCATTACCAGGAAGTGCAGAGCTGTGCTTCCTGTCAGACGCTAGAGGTGAACTATGACTTCTAGCGTCTGTCTTTCATTCTCTGTGACACTGCACTATATGCAGGGGAAGGGAAAGGCAGGGGCAGCCGCAGATGACAAGCGGGTGGCCGGACACATGGGCGGGTGGTCGGGTGGGCGGACACTAGTCCTCCCGCAGCCCCAACAATTTATTTTTTTAAAGTGTGTCTCTGGACCCGGGCCCCCCTGGCAGGCCCGGGCCCAGGTAAAATGTACCCGCCCCCCCTGCCTCTCGGCGGCTCTGCCTCCACGCTCCCCCCAGCAATATCTAGCACTGTGGGGGCATATCTCCCCCCCTCCCCCCAGCAATATCTGCCACTGTGGGGGCATATCTGGCACTGTGGGGGCATATGTGTCTGGCACTGTGGGGGCATATGTGTCTCTGGCACTGTGGGGGAATATCTGGCACTGTGGGGGAATATGTGTCTGCCACTGTGGGGGCATATCTGGCACTGTGGAGGCATATGTGTATCTGGCACTGTGGGGGCATATGTGTCTGGCACTGTGGGGGCATATGTGTCTCTGGCACTTTGGGGGCATATGTGTCTCTGGCACTGTGGGGGCATATGTGTCTCTGGCACTGTGGGGGCATATCTGGCACTGTGGAGGCATATGTGTATTTGGCACTGTGGCGGAATATCTGGCACTGTGGCGGAATATCTGGCACTGTGGGGGCATATCTGCCAGTGTGGGGCCATATGTGTGACGGAATATCTCACACTGTCGGGGCATATCTGGCACTGTGGACATCACATTGTGCGGTGTAATGGGCATCATGGTATGGGGCGTAATGGGCATTATGGTGTGGGCAGCATTGGGTAATTGCCATCACAGTATGGGGTGTAATGGGCATCAAGGTGTTCGACATAATGTGTCATTAGCATCACAGTGTGCTCTCATTTTAATGGGGCGTAGCTCCCTACGACGGTGTGAAGAGCGCCCGTAGGGGGAAATTTATGTACCTGCACTGTGGGGGCATTTATGTATGTGGAAGTCTGTTGCCATAATTTGAATATTGGAGACAACTATGCTCCATAATATAAATTGGTATTATTTTGTGGCCACACCCCTTCCCCATGAAGCCACTCCTCTATATTTTTGGCTTGAGCACCCACCAGCAAAAACATAAATCAGCACCTATGGTTGTAAGCACATCATGCTTATTGATTAACATCCAGGCCTGTTGCCCCTTGTAAACCCTGTACCTCCCTGTTTCCATGCTTTAAACCCTACCTTTTGGGCAACTACCTTCTCTGGCTACTGATCCATAGCTCTCCCGCCTTCTCCAGCTGAGGATTCCAACCTCTCAGTTTCAACTTCCTCTTGCGTCTAACCAAGGCACTCACACAACTGCCTTCTGCTGGTTATTGCTGGTTTTTGGGTAGTATTTTCCAGACTGAGGGCCATATGTACTAAATTTAAAAAGTGATAACAAGGAGAGAGATAAACCAACAGCTAATCAGCTTGGTAGGAGCTGATTGGTTGGTGGTTTCTCACCCTCCATTTTATCAGTTTTTAGGCTTAGAACATCTCGCCCTCAATCTCTCTCTACATACATTTATTTGGTCTGTATTCTTCTTGTGACTGTGGGCCTGATTCAGACCTGTTAGCAAGACTGCAGGTGGTCAAAACCATGATGCACTGCAGGAGGGGCAGATGTAACATGTGCAGAGAGAGTTAGATTTTGGTGGAGTGTGTTCAAACTGAAATATAAATTGCAGTGTAAGAATAAAGCAGCCATTATTTACCCTGCACAGACACAAAATGATTCACCCAAATCTAACTCTAAACATGTTACATCTGCCCACCTGCAGTGCCGCATGGTTTTGTCCAACTGCAAAAATTGCAGCCTTGCTAACAGGTGTGAATCAGGCTCTGTGTTTTTGTTAGCACTACTTCACTTGTAGGGCATGCTGCTTGTAATTGTGTTTGCATTGGCATACAGTGCCACTTCTCTTGTATGTTACTTGTAATTCTGTTTGTATTGGTGTGCAGTGCTACATCTCTTGTCATCTATGCTCTTTGTATTTCTTCTACCCCTTTCAGACTGCAAAATGCAGGGTCACACCGGGACTTTGAAACGATTCAGTCCCGGTGCGACCCTGCATTTTGTTCTGTTCAGATTACTTCAGCAAACCGGCAATATTGACGGTTCTCTGACGTCATCCGGGGGAGCGGCAGAGCGGCGGAGCTTCATCTGGGGCAAGGGGGGAGGCAGCAATTTGAGCTGGCGCTGCTCCAAGCACTGCCTCCTGCATTGGTGTGAATAGGAAACAGGTCACTGGACCCGGATAACCTGTTCACACTGCAAAGCAACACGGCAAGGAACCGGTAAGAATCCTTCTTTTTTACCGGTTCGTATTGCCGTGTTGCTACCGGTTTGCGGACCCGGTAACCCCTTTCACATCGCACCAGGTCCCGGTCGAACTGGCAAGAAATTGTCATGAACCTGGTAATTAGGTGCAATGTGAAAGGGGTATTAAAATGTTTGGTACACAGTGCCACTTCTCTTGCCCTATATGATACCTTCAGTTGTGTTTGTATTGGTACACAGTGCCACTTCTCTTGCCCTGTCTTGCAGACAACCAAAGTCTCACACACAACCCCATTCCAGACAGCCCTACAGCATACCTCCCAACATGACCCTCTCCAGGGGGGACAGAATGCTTTGTTCCTGGACTTCTCTCTTAATGTATGATTGCCATCACCTGGTATCAATTTACCTGTTCAACATGCTGATGGCAATCATAAATCAAGAGGGAAGTCCAGGAGCAGAGCATTGTGTCTCTCCTTTAGAGGGTTATGTTGGGAGGTATGCTACAGCCTCCCACACAACCCCATTCCAGACAGTCCTACAGCCTCACACTCAACCCCATTCCAGACAGCCCTACAGTCTCACACACATCCCCATTCCAGACAGCCCTACAGCCTCACACACACAACCCCATTACAGACAGCCCTACTGCCTCACACATAACCCCATTCCAGACAGCCCTACTGCCTCACACACAACCCCATTCCAGACAGCCCTACTGCTTCACACACATCCCCATTCCAGACAGCCCTACTGCCTCACAAACAACCCTATTCCAGACAGCCCTACAGTCTCACAAACAACCCCATTCCAGACAGCCCTACAGTCTCACAGACATCCCCATTCCAGACAGCCCTACAGCCTCACACACACACAACCCCATTCCAGACAGCCCTACTGCCTCACACACATCCCCATTCCAGACAGCCCTACTGCCTCACACACAACCCCATTCCAGACAGCCCTACTGCCTCACAAATAACCCCATTGTAGACAGCCCTACAACCTCACACACATCCCCATTCCAGACAGCCCTACTGCCTCAAAAAACAACCCCATTCTAGACAGCCCCACTGCCTCACAATCAACCCCATTCCAGACAGCCCTACAGCCTCACACACATCCCCATTCTAGACAGCCCTACAACCTCACACACATCCCCATTCCAGACAGCCCTACTACCTCACACACATCCCCATTCCAGACAGCCCCAATGCCTCACAATCAATCCCATTCCAGACAGCCCTAATGCCTCATACACATCCCCATTCCAGACAGCCCTACTGCCTCACACATATCCCCATTCCAGACAGCCCTACAGTATCACGCACATCCCCATTCCAGACAGCCCCACTGCCTCATACACATCCCCATTCCAGACAGCTCTACTGCCTCACACACATCCCCATTCCAGACAGCCCTACTGCCTCACACACATCCCCATTCCAGACAGCCCTACTGCCTCACACATATCCCCATTCCAGACAGCCCTACAGTATCACTCACATCCCCATTCCAGACAGCCCTACTGCCTCACACACATCCCCATTCCAGACAGCCCTACAGCCTCACACACATCCCAATTCCAGAGAGTCCTACAGTCTCACACACATCCCCATTCCAGACAGCCGTACAGCCTCACACACATTTCCCATTCCAGACAGCCCAACAGTCTTACACACAACCCCATTCCAGACAGTCCTACTGCCTCACACACAACCCCATTCCAGACAGCTCTACTGCCACACACACATCCCCATTCCAGACAGCCCCAATGCCTCACAATCAATCCCATTCCAGACAGCCCTACTGCCTCACACATATCCCCATTCCAGACAGCCCTACAGTATCACTCACATCCCCATTCCAGACAGCCCTACTGCCTCACACACATACCCATTCCAGACAGCCCTACAGCCTCACACACATCCCCATTCCAGACAGCCGTACAGCCTCACACACATTTCCCATTCAAGACAGCCCAACAGTCTTACACACAACCCCATTCCAGACAGTCCTACTGCCTCACACACAACCCCATTCCAGACAGCCCTACTACCTCACACACATCCCCATTCCAGACAGCCCCAATGCCTCACAATCAATCCCATTCCAGACAGCCCTACTGCCTCACACACATCCCCATTCCAGACAGCCCTACTGCCTCACACATATCCCCATTCCAGACAGCCCTACAGTATCATGCACATCCCCATTCCAGACAGCCCTACTGCCTCACACACATCCCCATTCCAAACAGCCCTACTGCCTCACACACATCCCCATTCCAGACAGCCCTACTGCCTCACACATATCCCCATTCCAGACAGCCCTACTGCCTCACACACATCCCCATTCCAAACAGCCCTACTGCCTCACACACATCCCCATTCCAGACAGCCCTACTGCCTCACACATATCCCCATTCCAGACAGCCCTACTGCCTCACACACATCCCCATTCCAGACAGCCCTACTGCCTCACACACATCCCCATTCCAGACAGCCCTACTGCCTCACACATATCCCCATTCCAGACAGCCCTACAGTATCACTCACATCCCCATTCCAGACAGCCCTACTGCCTCACACACATCCCCATTCCAGACAGCCCTACTGCCTCACACACATCCCCATTCAAGACAGCCCAACAGTCTTACACACAACCCCATTCCAGACAGTCCTACTGCCTCACACACAACCCCATTCCAGACAGCTCTACTGCCACACACACATCCCCATTCCAGACAGCCCCAATGCCTCACAATCAATCCCATTCCAGACAGCCCTACTGCCTCACACATATCCCCATTCCAGACAGCCCTACAGTATCACTCACATCCCCATTCCAGACAGCCCTACTGCCTCACACACATCCCCATTCCAGACAGCCCTACAGCCTCACACACATCCCCATTCCAGAGAGTCCTACAGTCTCACACACATCCCCATTCCAGACAGCCGTACAGCCTCACACACATTTCCCATTCAAGACAGCCCAACAGTCTTACACACAACCCCATTCTAGACAGTCCTACTGCCTCACACACATCCCCATTCCAGAGAGTCCTACAGTCTCACACACATCCCCATTCCAGACAGCCGTACAGCCTCACACACATTTCCCATTCAAGACAGCCCAACAGTCTTACACACAACCCCATTCCAGACAGCCCTACTACCTCACACACATCCCCCTTCCAGACAGCCCCAATGCCTCACAATCAATCCCATTCCAGACAGCCCTACTGCCTCACACACATCCCCATTCCAGACAGCCCTACTGCCTCACACATATCCCCATTCCAGACAGCCGTACAGCCTCACACACATTTCCCATTCAAGACAGCCCAACAGTCTTACACACAACCCCATTCCAGACAGTCCTACTGCCTCACACACATCCCCATTCCAGAGAGTCCTACAGTCTCACACACATCCCCATTCCAGACAGCCGTACAGCCTCACACACATTTTCCATTCAAGACAGCCCAACAGTCTTACACACAACCCCATTCCAGACAGCTCTACTGCCACACACACATCCCCATTCCAGACAGCCCCAATGCCTCACAATCAATCCCATTCCAGACAGCCCTACTGCCTCACACATATCCCCATTCCAGACAGCCCTACAGTATCACTCACATCCCCATTCCAGACAGCCCTACTGCCTCACACACATCCCCATTCCAGACAGCCCTACAGCCTCACACACATCCCCATTCCAGAGAGCCCTACAGTCTCACACACATCCTCATTCCAGACAGCCGTACAGCCTCACACACATTTCCCATTCAAGACAGCCCAACAGTCTTACACACAACCCCATTCCAGACAGTCCTACTGCCTCACACACATCCCCATTCCAGAGAGTCCTACAGTCTCACACACATCCCCATTCCAGACAGCCCTACTGCCTCACACACATTTCCCATTCAAGACAGCCCAACAGTCTTACACACAACCCCATTCCAGACAGCCCTACTACCTCACACACATCCCCCTTCCAGACAGCCCCAATGCCTCACAATCAATCCCATTCCAGACAGCCCTACTGCCTCACACACATCCCCATTCCAGACAGCCCTACTGCCTCACACATATCCCCATTCCAGACAGCCCTACAGTATCATGCACATCCCCATTCCAGACAGCCCTACTGCCTCACACACATCCCCATTCCAAACAGCCCTACTGCCTCACACACATCCCCATTCCAGACAGCCCTACTGCCTCACACATATACCCATTCCAGACAGCCCTACTGCCTCACACACATCCCCATTCCAAACAGCCCTACTGCCTCACACATATCCCCATTCCAGACAGCCCTACAGTATCACTCACATCCCCATTCCAGACAGCCCTACAGTCTCACACACATCCCCATTCCAGACAGCCGTACAGCCTCACACACATTTCCCATTCAAGACAGCCCAACAGTCTTACACACAACCCCATTCCAGACAGTCCTACTGCCTCACACACAACCCCATTCCAGACAGCTCTACTGCCACACACACATCCCCATTCCAGACAGCCCCAATGCCTCACAATCAATCCCATTCCAGACAGCCCTACTGCCTCACACACATCCCCATTCCAGACAGCCCTACAGTACTGTATCATGCACATCCCCATTCCAGACAGCCCTACTGCATCACACACATCCCCATTCCAAACAGCCCTACTGCCTCACACACATCCCCATTCCAGACAGCCCTACTGCCTCACACATATCCCCATTCCAGACAGCCCTACTGCCTCACACACATCCCCATTCCAAACAGCCCTACTGCCTCACACACATCCCCATTCCAGACAGCCCTACTGCCTCACACACATCCCCATTCCAGACAGCCCTACTGCCTCACACATATCCCCATTCCAGACAGCCCTACAGTATCATGCACATCCCCATTCCAGACAGCCCCACTGCCTCACACACATCCCCATTCCAGACAGCCCTACTGCCTCACACACATCCCCATTCCAAACAGCCCTACTGCCTCACACACATCCCCATTCCAGACAGTCCTACTGCCTCACACACAACCCCATTCCAGACAGCTCTACTGCCTCACACATATCCCCATTCCAGAGAGTCCTACAGTCTCACACACATCCCCATTCCAGACAGCCCTACAGCCTCACACACACATCCCCAGGCTTACTCAAAATTGCACAGACAGGAAAACTCATTCAGTGATTCGTGAATTGCGCATGGATTTGCAAGGGGATAGCAGTCTGCGATAATTTTGCAATTAATTTGCAGAGGGCGTTTTTTTTTTCCCCCCCAGTCTGGGCAGCGGAGGCTAACTACTCGCAGCCCACTCCAACTTTTCAGATCAGCGATCAGGTCTGAATCAGGCCCATCATCACACAATAACAGAAACTCACAAAATAGCACACACAAGTCCTTCGCATATTCTTTCATTATGTAGCCATTCAGGAAGTTAATATTCAACAAGAAGTCGATATTTTGAAAGTTGACTCTGACATAATGTCGACAGTGTGGCTGCCAACAGCCATGATTTTGAGGTAAAAAGTCAAGGTTAGGCTACAATTAGGGTTAGAGTAATAGTGTGTACAGACGGTAAGATTTGGCTTCCGATGTTCCCGATACAGGGAACATCGGAAGCCAAATTGCATGCAAATCCCAGGCTTTTTTAGGGCTTGCGAGCCCGATGCGCTGCCGATGCGCGCTCCCGTGTGAACGCATATCGGCAGCCAGATAGAGAGTGCAGGCAAGACTATGGGCAGTATTCAATGAAAATATTCACGGCGTGCAGCGAATCCTGTTTAGGATTCGCTGCACAGTCTCCGTGTTCCGGAGCCTCGCTGTCCCCCTATTCAACGTCGCTGGGGCTCGCTGCCCCTGACGGCGAGTGTGAACCCCTGCGGCGGACGCCGCAGGGAGCCTGAGGACGGTGGCAGGCAGGGAGATGGAAGTCTTCCTGTCTGCCCCAGAACGTATGTGGGGGGGAGGTGGGCTCCCCGGGAGCCAGGCAACACAGGCTGACCCCAGGAGAGCCAGCAGGGGACCAGGTATTCACTGCACCCGATCGTGTATATGTAATGATCGGGAGCAGTGAATATATGAATATCTAATGAGCGGCTCTCAGCTCCCGGCCCCCTGCTGGCTGCTCTGTGTAAAAAAAATTTTTTTATTAATTAAATATATATTCATGTGCTATAAGCACATGAATAAAAATAGCATGCCCCTTCACAGAATAAAATTCCTGATTTTTTGACACCAAATGTAAAACAACAACATCTTTATTTTAAAAGTTCACTTTCCACTTCACCATGAAAAGATGGCGAATTGCTACACGACGACACACAGCAAAAATCACTTAGAAAGACAGCGAGAAGTGCATGTTGAATAGGGTGATTTGCTTTCTGACCCAAAAAATCACCTTCCAACGCGAAAATAGCACAAATTGAATACTCATTGAACACTGCCCTATATAGTGCAGATCTGCACTATATAGTCTAAATTGTGCCCCTCTAGCATGCCGTGAGATGCGAGTCCCAATGCGATCTGATCGCATCGGGACTCGCATCTCACGGCAGTATCTGCCGTGTGTACACACCTTTATAGTCAGTGGTGGCAGCTAAGGTGGGGCTGCAACCACTGTTCTAAATCAGGGTTGCCGACCCTCCCGGAATGGCCGGGAGGATCCCGAAAATCGGGTCTTCCTCCCGGCCCCCCGGAAAGGTGGCCAAACCTCCTGGATTCCGGGGGACCCCACACCACCCCCCGATTGCGGCGTCTTACCCCATACATTTGGATTTAAAAGCGTCAATTTGCGGGTCTCAGAGGAGGGGGCGGAGCTAAAATGTCCACAATCGCGTCATTTTTGCCCAGCTCCCCTCTACGGAGATCCATGAATTGGGGTTTCTTACCATCATGGGGGCGGGGCTTAATAATGTAAAGCTCAAGCCCCGCCCCCCGAACTGCAGCTGGAAATCTCCTCTCCGGGAGACAGAAAAAGTCGGCAACCCTGTTCTAAATTCAAATACCAACTGCCATTGAGTCAATTTGGTATGGCAGTTAGTGTTTCTCCCCTTTTTGAATTTTTGAACTGTGTTGCAGCCCAACCTCTGGAGCCGCCACTGGTTATAGTTTATTTTAATTACCTTTGTCGACACCCGGACACATTCATTATTTATTTATTTACATTTTTTTCTACATAGCGCAGCAAATTCCGTTGCATATAATGGCGATTTCCAAATAATGTTAGTGTCGACATGTTAAATGGCAACATACTGAACATGTGAACATGTAGGCCATGCCGACATCACAGTGCTGACATTTTCTTAATGTAGACATGATATAACAAACCCATACCGTCCCATATTACCACACACAGCCTCCTCCTTTTTTCCAAAACAGGCTCCCATCCTACAATCTCTCGTCAATCACAGAGTTACGGCCCCACAGACAAACAAATGCAAGTTTCTCATGTCTTAAAGTGAATGATAGTGTTCACAGATAAGAAGGAGAAATATATATACATTCCTCTGTCTTCTGGGCAAAACCGAGGCTTTGTTGCTACATGCGTCTTTTTGGCTACATAAGGCATTTCATTCTGTATACGTGTGTGTGTGCATGCGTGTGCGCGCGCACAGAATGTGTGCATATGTGTGTGTGAATGTGTTCCCCTTTTACAAACTTAAGGCAGGGGAGGGCAATAAGCATCCCACCAGCTGTTGATGAAGTACACATCCCAGCATTCCTTGCCTTAGAGTTGCTATTTGGCCATGCTGAAACTGATGCAAGGCATGCTGGGATGTGTAGTTCATCAACAGCTGGAGGGCCACTAATTGCCCACCCCAGACTTAAGGCATTATGGGCTATTCCGAAATGAGCATCTGCAGAGATTTGGCTGATTTCAAATGGACCCAAAGGCCAAGGATAGGGATTGTGCACATGCGACAGTGATGGCCGCTTTCATAAGTCGATGTATTGGGTCTGTATACAATAGGTCCCCTCTGAATCTAGGTGAGCATGCAATGCAACCTCAGACCCTTATGGAGTCATTTTTTACACTTCATAAAAAGGATTGTGAAGTTGAGCAATAAGTCCTTTACTAGTTACTAGTAATGACATTTTTTTTTATTGTTTCCTTAAAACATAGCTGCTGGTATTGGGCCTAATTCAGACCTGATCACAGGCAAATTTGTTTTCCAAATGGGCAAAAGCATGTGCACTGCAGGTGGGGCAAATGTAACATTGCGCACGCACATTGCGGCACCTACACATGTACAGTTGATCAATAAACGGCTGCCATGCAACTTCCTGGCCATGCTATCTTGTCTGAATTACCCCTATTGTGTAGTGTTTATGCCTTTACCAGAGTCCAAAAGGTGGCACATAAACAGGCAATTTAATAAACTATCTCATGAAAAGTTTGTGGTGTTTGCTGCCCTCTAGTGGCTTATGATCTCATATAGCACTCAGCCAAAATTGTGTATGAATTGCAGAAGAGGAACCTGTTCTGTGTGCCTAATACAGACTGGAATACAAAGCAATTTTTGGGTACTTGTTTCCTAGCACGGCGCCCCCGATTTCCATCGCAGTGCATTGCATCGCATCACATCGCATGCAATATAGCGGCATGCGATGCATGCGATGCGATTTTTAATTGTACAAGCACCCTGATGGGTGCTTACAGTTACAATGTTAAATGCACCCCCATTGTCAACGCCACCCCCACTATCAACGCCAACCCGAAGCGTGGCGAGCCACCGAGCCCGTAGCGTGGCGAGCACAGCGAGCCCCGCGAGGGGACGTGGACTACTTAACATGTATTCCACGTCCCCTCGCAGGGCTTGCTGCGCTCGCCACACTTCGGGCTCGGTGGCTCGCGGCACTTGCCACACTATCTAAAATCAACTCCACGCCGACGTGGATAGTGGGGGTATGAAAAGGTCGGAGGACGCGTACCGCCGCCCCTCGCGGCCTCGTTGCGCTCGCCATGCTTCGGGTTGGCGTTGATAGTGGGGGTGGCGTTGACAATGGGGGTGCATTTAACACTGTAAGCACCCATCAGAGTGGTTGTACAATTAAAAATCGCATTGCATCGCATCGCATGCCATTTGCTGGCATGCGATGCTATGCAATATTTAATTGTACATTCCGGGTCATTTACCCGAAGATAGCATCGCATCGCATACCATCGCATACGTTATGCCATGGTATGTGATGGGCGCCGTGCTAGGAAACCAGTACCCAATTTTTTTCCTCTAATGGACAAACCATGTTGCACTACAGGTAGAGCAAATGTAGCATGCAGAGAGAGAGAGAAATGGGGCCTACAGGTGTAGCGTTTAGGTGCATTTTTGGTACTTGTGTACTATCACGGCGCCCATCACATTGCAGACCATAAGGCACGCAATGGTATGCTATGTGATGTGATTGGCACCCGATGGTATACAATTTAAAATTGTATACCATTGTATATGGCAATAAATGCCATACAATGCGATGCAATTTTAAATTGTATAAGCATCGTAATGGGGGCTTACAATGTTAAATCCACCCCCACGCCACCACCACTATGAACGTGAACCCGAAGCGCAGCGAGCCCGCGAGGGGCAGCGGTACGCGTCCTATGACCTTTTCATACCCCCACTATCCACGTCAGCGTGGAGTTGATTTTATATAGTGTGGCGAGTGCAGCGAGCCAACGAGCCCAAAGCGTGGCGAGTGTAGCGAGGCGACGCGGAATACATGTAAAGTAATACGCTGCCCCATGCGGGGCTCGCTGCGCTCGCCACGCTTCGGGCTCTGTGGCTCGCTGTGTCGCCACACTATATAAAATCAACTCCACGCCGACGTGGATAGTGGGGGTATGAAAAGGTCGGAGGACGCGTACCGCCGCCGCTCGCCACGCTTCAGGTTCACATTCATAGTGGGGGTGGCGTGGGGGTGCATTTAACATTGTAAGCCCCCATTAGGGTGCTTCTACAATTAAACATCGTATAGGGGGCTTATACAATTTTAAATCGCATCGCAGTGCATCGGGTGTATGGCATGCGATGTGATGCGATTATATGTTGTGTGTCCAAATATCGTGGGCGCCGTGCTAGTACACAAGTACCGCATTTTCTAAGTGATCTCACTTGATCGTTTAGAAAATGACTCTACATCTCTCTGTGTGTAATGGCCATAGCGATAGCGAGCATGGAAAAGAGCATGTTACTCCCCCTGGCAATGAGCATGTTACTTCCCCTGGCAACGGGCATGTAACGCCCCCTGGCAATGAACATGTTACTCCCCTGGCAACAAGCATGTAACCCTCTGTGGCAAAAGCATGAAACCCCCTGCATGTATCCCGCTGGCAACAAGCAAGTAACCCCTGTCAATGAGCATGTAACCACCTAGTAATGAGCATGTAACCCCCTGCCAATGAGCATGTAACCCATGGCAATGAGCATGGAACCCCCTGGCATCAGGCATGTAGGTAAGCAGCACTTATGTGTCATAATATGTAATAGGCATTACGGTGTGTGGTATCATAAGTAATTATGCTGTGTGGTGTCATATGTAATAGGCATTACAGTGTGTGTGGTAAAATATATGTAATGTGCATTACGGTGTGTGGCATAATGTATAATAGGCATTACTGTGTGTGCCATAATGTGTAATGGACATTACATTGTGTGGCATAATGTGTAATGGGCATTACAGTGTGTGGAATAATATGTAATGGGCAATAAGGTGTGTGGCATAATATGTAATGGGCATTTCGGTGTGCATAATCCTGGCGCAGTGTGTCTAAGGGGCTTTAGTTGGCACAGTGTGTCACTTATATCACTTTTATTGATAGGGGCCCCAACAAGTTTGTTGGCCAGAGCCCCACAGACCTTAATCCGGCCCTGAGGAAGGGGTACAGTCCAACTCATCCTATAAAAAATACTAGATAAGCTGAATCATAGGGATGCATTCAAAAGTCAGAAGACCAACAGTGTTAACCTGACGTACAGAATCCTGAAACATACCTTCTGTAAGCAGTGGGTCTAAGAACTAGGGGGAGGGTTAGGCTGCAGGGGTGGGGGAGGTTAGGGTAATGGTGTGTATACATAAGCCAACCTGGCGGCCATTGATATTGATTCCATATCGATAGCCACCGCACCGGGCATCGATTGGCAGGGAGGGAGGGAAGGCAATGGAGAATATGGAGTGTGGGCCATGCTGTATTGAGCAGCATGGCCCTCCTTTCTAACGGGCAGAAATATTGGACTATATAGTCCAAATTGAATAGAAAGTGACCCTGAGTCGCACCACGTCTACATTAGGCTGCAGTGGTTGGGGATGCTAGGGTTCGGCTGCAGGAGGGGGAGGACAGGATTAGGCTGCAGGAGGGTTAGGTTAACGATAGGGGTAAAGAAAAAAATACTCCGGATTCTGTCCATCAAGATTTAGTTCTTGTTGGTCTTTTAATTTTGTACCAAATTATTTTGTAGTGTGAGCAATGAGTGAGAGGAGAGTACTTGCTGGGACTGTGACATACTTGTCTACTTTTGAAAACTAGTTTCAGGGAGATTATAGTTGGTAGTAGAATTTTGCACAGCGCCCCATTGAGGGGGTGTGTCATGCTCCTCCCAAAGGGCATGTCTAGTTCCATATATGGAGAGATTGTGAAAAGAGATTGTGAATGTGGCACCTAGAAGCGTGGCTACATCTGAGAGGAATCTTTTATTATGACTTGTATCCAAATGTAGATGAGCCCCAAAGCAGTTAGTAAGAGCTACTATACTCTCTCATTCCTTTTCCCCAAAAAATGGGCTATTTATCATGAGGGAGATTGCTAGGCTAATGAGGGAGAGAGGGAGATTGCTGCTATTTCAGGGAGTCTCCTGCAGAATGCAGGAGGGTAGGCAACTATGAACTGTGATGACCAAAAGGACATCAACCGTATAGAAGGCGACCTTATGGGCGTGAGCACCAAGAAAGACCCCATGGATATCCATGTTGGTGTGAATCTTGGCTAACAGAGTTTCTCTTGGCAGCCAGGGGTTCTATTATTAGTGTAAAGATAAGGGAAGAGGGGGGGGGGGGGGGGGGGGCATCCTTGCCTGGTTCCATTGGAAATGTTGAATGGCAAGGATTAAGCCAACCTGGCCAGGATGGATCAGGAAGAGAGGTAATGGATTTAGACTATTTGCCAGCTGTTGGCAAATATTTTCACATCCCAGGTTTGGGATCTCCACCATGTTGGCCAGTTCGGTAAGACTACCAAATAATGTCCCCTCCAATACTATCAACTTTTTTTTTTTTTTTTTACCAACAATATAATACAAATTTCGTGGTTGTCAGGTTATTCAAAGCTGCCATCAGGGCTGCTTCTTGCCAATGCTGTTCCCAGTGTGACAGGCAGACGGGCAGACCAGTAGGTCTTCGGCAGTGGACAGCATAATGTAAATAGATGTTGTGGGGTAACAGCACATCATATAGCAGCAGTCAGGGGCTGACAATTGTCTCGCTTTCCCCCAGAATCGGCCCCGGCTGCCAGCATTTGTCACTGTGACATTTCATTTTTACATATCAAATGCTTGAAACTGTTTTTGTCTGAAAGAGCAGAATGATCCATTTACTATAGGGCTGATTCAAATTTGTGAATTAAGGAAAACAAAAAGTCAGGTGTACCTGTACAGATTAGCCACACCATGATGCACTGCAGGAGGGGGAGAAGTAACGTGCGCATAGAGATTTAGCGGCGTGAGGGACATGTCCAAACTGTCATCTAAATTGCAGTGTTAAAATAAAGCTTCCCACCATTCATGGGCTACATGCAAATGCAACCAGCATTTACCCTGCAAGCAAATTAAATGAATGTATTTGCACCCCTTGCATTGTGACATGGTTTGTCCAGATGCACAGTTCTTTTTTTTTTTTGTTACTATGTTTAGAGAAAGATTGAAAGAACTAGAGATTGTGTGACCAGTGCTATGTGCATGTAACCCTGCAGTGTGGGCATGTTCTTCCCCTACACCAGGGGTGGGGTACCTTTTTTGTGCCAAGGGCCGTTTGTATGGGGGAAAAAATCCTTCGGGGGCCATAAGTAAAAATTTCTCTTACAAATTGTCCTGCTGCAGCCGTCCCACGCTCCGGCGGCTGCCGCTGAATAGGACTGACAGTCTCCGGCTGCTGTTGATTAAGAGTAATCTCGCGAGAACTACCAACCGCTTGCGAGAATTCCCCTGTACTTGACTCCCGGCAAAGCCACCGGGCAGGTGGAAGGGCCACTCAGACCGGCTACGGGGGCCGCATACGGCCCCCGGGCCTGAGGTTCCCCACCCCTGCCCTACACTATCAGCACCAGTGTTACCCTAAATGGGTGTCTGGTCATAATCATGTTGCTTACTTGCCTACACTCACGACTTTTAATGTAGTATTCAGAATTGGGAGAAAATCACTTTAACCGCACAGTGAACAGGAGGTGGGGCTAAATTATGAAATAAATCCCATCATTAGTCGCCACCCCCTGACCACAGACCTGCAAATTTTTCCTATATTAATACAGGGCCTAATGACGTAACAGCCTGGTCTGCCCTCCAAAGTGGCTTGCGGGTCTCCACCCTTCTCCCGGAGAGGAAAATGAAAATAAAGGTAAATATATCATGTTGTCAACACTATGAGCCTATATATATATATATATGTGTGTATAAGTGGAGGCTGGCGCTATAGTTCCATCCACTCCATTGTTAATCTGGCCCTTGCTGCAGGGCCTGGAGAAGTAGTCTATGCTGGTGTCTGTGTCAGGGTGGAGGTGGAGGAGTGGGACAGAATGTACCCATGTTCTTTCCATACTTCATACTCCAGCAAATAACAGGTCACAAATAATAGTGTATATTATATATCTGGGACTCACACACTGAGTCTAACTAGCAGGGCCTGATTAACCAATAGGCTGATTAGGTTGCAGCCTAGGGCGCTAGGACAGGGGTGGGGGGCCTTGCAGGTGATAGCCGAGGAATAAAATGAAGGCCTAATTCATTCCATGCTTGTTAGCTGTGAGCCATCCCGATATACTGTACTGTGAGGGGAGTATTAAGGTGGCTGCCAGATGGCTGTGCCAATGTAGCTTACTGATGGAACCATTACTTTATGTATATTGTGCTATAATGCCAGCTAGGCAGCCTAAAGCCAAAGTCTCCTTCACATGCCACAAGCGTTAGATCCGACATGCCAGTTGTATAACATACCCTCCAACATTTCAAATGCAGAAATCGGTACAACTTCAGAAATAAGGCGTGGTCACGGGTGAATGGGCGTGGCCACACCCCCTTTCTTATCCTTTTGATGAACAGTTTTGCTGATTTAGAATTATCCTCTCTAATCAGGGTGCAGTCCCTACTCGATGCTGCAGTACAGTTTCAAGGGAGACTCTCCGGCTGCTGCTGCTCTCACACACACAGCCGCCTGCGGGGAGGGACTGCAAGTGCTGCCTAAACCATGGACGCGGCGGCACGGGCAATCAGCGACCTTGCAGAAGTGATTGACGGCAGTTTAGCCAGTCCGGGTTTGAAAAAAAAAAGTGTAGGGGAGCTGCAGCCACCAGCCACACTGCAGTGCATACCTTTCAGCGAGGAGGTGCGCGCGGCTGCTGGGGGAGAGGTCGCCACTGCTCCTGCCGCTGGAAGGTCACAAGCCAATAGGAGCTTGTGATCCAGCAGCCGCTTCTGATTGGCTTCCGGACCGTGAGCTCCTATTGGCTCGCGGCCGTCCAGACTCGGCACGGTCATCAGGCTGCTGCTTACTATAATGTAACTAATTGGATGCCGGTACGGACTACATGCAGCCGGACAGCGCGCACAGACAGCGCTCTCTTCCCGGCTGTCAATTCTTAAAAACCGGTACATTCGGTACAGGTTGAATTTGCCGGTACAGACCGTTAAAAAAACGGTACTGTACCGGCAAATTCGGTACTGTTGGAGGGTATGGTATAACCTTCATTATATACACATGGGCAGTATGGTGAGCACCCATAAACCTGTATTTATCAGCATTGCAAGGGGGGCTACATGTGTATTAGCCTAGGGCACCTGGAACCTTTAACCAGGCCCTGCTAGCTATGTTTGCCTGCCCCTGATATATTATTGTACTGCTAAGTTGTTTGACATCTATTTTCAGTTGTTTGCTTAGAAGCTTCCGACCTTTAAATATAAATCCTTGCGTATGGAACGACAGGCATTTCATTTTTCTGCTCCGTGCTGCAGAATTATGCACTCAGCGACAATCAGGTTTTTTCAGTCTGTAATTGTGCAAATTGTATTCTTTGCTTTAAACATGTTATCTTTTCATGGGTCCCTTGTTCGTCAATGTCCTCTCTCCACCCCCCTTTACTTCCCACATCCTCTTCTCTTTCTCTCTAGTCCATTTACTCCCTGTTCTTCAGGAAGCAGGAAGTCAGTTTTAAGGAACTTCCAGAAGTCTCTAAGAACAAAAGATTGTTGGAAAGTTCATCAGATGTGGCCTGGATTTCACTCAGCAACTCTACGTCAAACAAACATGAACCAACCTCCTATTGCCATCAGTGTACCCAAAGGTCACTCCCCACCAATCTCATCTGGGCTATCAGGTTAAAATAATTAAGTATAATTCCCTAATTGCAACTAACAGTTTCTGAAACAGGTCTTAAGTTGTAGCAAGTCTCCTTCCCGGTTGCAAGATTTGTTTTGTAAATACTATTACAGTGTTGTCAAAGGCCCAATATGTATAAATCTTACCAATGCGGGCCTTGCGATTCCACCAAACCCCGCCTGGCGAATGATGGCGCTGCCCCCCCCCTCACAGTGTGTGTTTGCACGCACTGGCTGCGAATGGATGTTTAACATAAACATCCATTTGCAGGCTGTGGGGGAACACCCACATAATTCAATGGTCGCCGACCACCAAATGATGTGGAAGGCATACGCACATCTACGGTTACACTCCGGTAACCTTAGATATGCATGGCCATTCTGAAGGAAGTGTGTGTGTGTGTGTGTGTGGGGGGGGGGGGTGGCAGCTGACATCCAGTGATGTCAGCTGCCCACCCCCAGTGCTCACGTCACGGCGATTCCCATGAGAATGCCCAGTGTTTTCATAGGAACGCTATTGAAATGTTGGGCGTTCCCATGGGCAAGTCCCCATGCCTGACGCCCCAGAAACACAACCCGCCCCCCCTGCCCGCAATGTTGGGTGCGTGCAAATGGCTATCAGGGACCAAAATAAGGTCCATTGTTTCCTGGTCATACAGCGTGTTGATACATAACTTGCCATTAAGCATAGAACCATAGATACACACACTCTGTTCTCACAGATTTATAATCATGTGTCTTCTTCCTCCCCAGGTCAAGGATCAGCTCCCCCAAATATGGACATACAGCCTGCTGCTTATCCAGCTACCAGCTCTCCTCTTTATTGACCTATGCCGATACAAACCAGTCATCATGTGTTAGGGCCTGTGGGAAGTCATCACCTACAGATGACTGTGCTTTGCCTCCAGTTTCCAGGCCATGCAGTGGCTTCAGGCAGGGACGTGCAGTCAGGGGAGGCAGGAGAGGCAGAGCCTCCCCTGTCATAATGATGTGAATAATAAAAAGAAGATATTTATATATCTTCTTTTATTATTTTCATCATTTCTACATCTCCCCCTGCCTCCTACCATCTTACACTGCTGCATGTGAGGGTGGGAGGCAGCGGGAGAGGTTCCTCCCGCAGTTAACATTAAAACACCGGGCAGCGGGGGGCGGGTAGGGGAGGGCAGGGGGCAGGGTGCAGCAATGGGCTGTAAAAGCCCATTGAAAATGAATGGGGAAGCGGCACTCCTACTGGTGCCGCAATGACAGGGGCACCAGTATGAATGCACGCCCCCAGATGTGATTGGGTCAGCGGATCCAGTGATGGATCCGCTGTCCAATCACACACATGCAGGGCCCACCTGGATAGGATGCAGCAGCGCAACAGCGTGGAGTCCGGCGCCACTGGGAGATAGCTGCTGTCACCGCCGAGGAGAGGTGAGTCCGCTGGGGGAGGGGGGCACATGTACGCTCTGCTGCCTGTGCCCGGCCGCTGCATATACCATATAGCATGGTATGCGGGCGGGCGAGCGGTGGGGGGGTGGGGGGGGGGGTCCCGTGCCTGTGGTCCCGTGCAGGGAGATCAGTGCCTCCCCAGGCAATGACCTCACCGCACGTCATTGGCTTCAGGTTACCTAAGCCATGGTCAGAGCCGGTGCTAGGGTCAGAGGCGTAGCTATAAATTTTGCTCCCCCCTGCAAAGAATGTTTGTGGCGCCCCTCCCTGCACAAAGTCACGATGCACGCTCACTCCCGCTGCAACATCGTCCATCATCTGTACATCTAGAGGACATCACAAGCAAGAGCCATGCTGCAGAATGTGTAAAGCTGATCAAGGTGTGCGCACTTTGAGTGTTAGGGGTGCACAGGCACCCCCAAATGCTGTGCCCACCCTTATGAACATCTCCCTGCCGCTAGCAATACCAGCAAAACCTTTTACCAAAGTCTTTTGCTTTTTAGACCTGTATTCTATTAAAATTAGTGCCCATCAATCACATATGTGCGTTTTGCATTGTTAATTGTACTAGACCGTTGTCATATCACTACATACCTGCGTCATCCAGATATATATTTTTTTTTTTCCAAAATAATTTTTATTGAGTCAGCAGCATGAAAAAAAAAAGACAGAAAGTACCTCATATAACACGTCAACAGAAGTAAAATGATAGCATGACATAGTTGGGTACAAAAGTGTCTAACATATATATTTTTTTATTTTATATGCATGTACTGTTATACAGAGTAATAAGAATATTAAAACTGAAATAGGGCGGAGATTATGTTCTGACTGAGAGACGTTTTATATTTTAGCAAGTACCAATAGATGATGGTAAACATGCATTATTGGCAGTGTTAGACACACCCAATGGGCAATGCTAGACACGCCCAATAGGTGTTGATAGACACACCCCTTTGACGGTGCACCCCTAATAAAATGGGCTGCGCACGCCTATGCTGATTGCACACATATAAGCTTTTTTTAGGCACAGCCACCATAAAAAAATGAATTAATTAATTAATTAATCACACTGGGTACTATTAGGTGATCGTCCGGACACTTTTATTTACCTTAAAATATATTTTTTTCTCAGCACTGCTCTGATTAGATCAATACTATTGGCCTGTGGTGGAAATAACCTGCACAAGCAGTGGACCCAGGCTCCCTGCACAGCTTCCTGAGGGACCCTGTAGCCTCACCCCAGCAGCGCAGGCTCATCAATATAATTATAGAACTATATTATTATGCCCATAGCCAGCTAGCTTGCGATGCCCTGCATCACCAGGGGCTTCGGCTCCTGCATGCACGCTGCTGCTGCCTCAGGGGCTAGGGGCTGTCGGGTAGCAGCCATATTGCCCGGTGCACCAACGCTCACCTTTCTTAGCCTTCTCCGGCGGGGCTGTTCTGCGCCCGCAGCCGCTGGTCCAGGATGAATAGCATCTCCCCTCCCAGGTTGATGAAGAGCAACGGGAGAGTATAGAGAGACATGGCCGGGCAGCCGGAGGGAGAGCGGGGACGCTGGGGTAACACTGCATTCTAATAATTACCACGGCTATCACCACTGACAGAGGGCGAGTTAGCTGGAAGGCCGGGTGTCACTAGGAGTGGATACTTGTACGCGTTTCAGGCAGTCTGTGATCCCGGGTCTTCAGCCACCCTCTGTCTCAGGCCGCAGACGCCGCTGCCCAGTTTCTACGTATGCGGGTGTGGGCGTCCGGCGCCCCCGCTGCCGCCTGCTCCCCCAAGCGGCAGCGGGGGCTGCCTTACACTAGCTACGCCACTGGCTAGGGTGTCTGGCACCACATGCAAACTGACATTTTGGCCCTCCCTTCCGTAGCTCATACAGGGACAACTTTTGCTATAAAAAAAAGGTTTTGTTAGAGTACCTCTTCCCCAGGATTTTAATGGTTGACAAGTGTTTGTGTCAGTATTTGGAATAAAAACGGTATTTTACCATGAATACCATTAAAAAAATTGTTGCTAAACCTATATGCGCATGCAGGAGCAGCTAAAAATAGAATAAATCTAGTACGTGTCACTAACAGATATATGTCACAGATATAAGCGCTTACTTAATTAAAAAAAATGGGAAAACAGGAAGGTTACTTAAACAATAACACTTAAACATTGGTGGTGATAACTCTGCATGCATTACCAGGTGTCACAGTGTATAGTATACGTAAGACCTGTGCTGCCCTGATGATAAAATATACTCATTTAAGTAAATTTAATAAAACAATATATAGTGCAATACAATAAGTTAAAAAAGGTGGATTGGTGGATACTATTACACACACCCATAGATGGGTGAAAATAGGCATTAAAAGGTGTATCGTATAGGATTTCCCTCTGCTGGTGCGTCCTATTGTGTGGCTTCAAGTTACGCCGAACATCAGATCGAGAAAGTGACACAGAGAAGGACACATTCGCCATCACTGGACACTCGCTGGTCGCTACTTTTACTTTCATTGTTTTAAGTAACCATCCTGTTTTCCCCTTTTTTTTTAAGTAAGTGAGTGCTATAAGGGAGATCTTCAGCTAGATAAATAGACAGATAAGACAGACAGAGATATTAGACAGACAAAGATAGATATTAGACAGACAGACAGAGATAAGTGCAGAGCTTCACAGTCACAGTGGGATCACATGGGGGCATCTAGTGGCTCCTGGCAGTACTTCAGTCAGCAGTAACTCCAGAGCTGTCCTCTGCAGATCACTCTCTTCTGCCTCCTCGACCCTCACCCTTCCCACGTGCAAGACATCAGCAGCGCAGGTGGGTACCTCATGTTGCCGGTGCCGAGTTCTGTAATGCATTGTGACAGGCAGCGGGAGTTGACAGGAGCAGGGAGAGCGCCTCTACTGGTCGGCGTCTCCCTGCTTTGCATCCCTCGCTGAGCGGGTTCCGCTGGCCTTGGTCATGGTCACTGCATGTGAATTTGCCATGTATTCCCATGTATACAGTGTGGTGACAGCTGACCAGTATGATAAGGCCTTTATCTGCTCTAGAACATTTAACTTGATGGGATAGCCCATAGGAGCTCTGGGTGGTCAGCTTATGGTGACATATGGCCACTTCTACTACCACCTGTAAAATATTTCTTCCAGGACCAGGAACTGGTCTTTATGGTGGTTTCTAGTCAGTGACGTAACTATAGCCCCTCAGCCCCCGCAGTGGCGGGCAGGCGATGAGAAGGTGTGGGCGCCGGGGGTCTGTGGGGCTATAGTTACCCGCTGCCGTCTGCCCTTGCCACCGGCCAATACCCCAGAGCTGTGTACTCCCCAAGAGACTCTTTGCACTGACTTAGGATAGCCTAGGCAGATCCCCTTTATGGAAAGGAGGTTGCTGCCATTGGCCACCTGGACAGAGGAGGAGGGAAAGACCCAGACCTGGCCAATCACTGTTTTGCCCTTTTCCAAGATGGTGGCGCCGGCCTCTTAGCACCTACCAACACACAGTCAGACTGCCACGCCTCCAACAAGCCTTTCAGAGCCAGCATCCTGAGCCACCATGACCTGCTGACGCCGAGGACTCCACCGGACCCATGCCAGCCGGCAGCGGACATGACGGGTGAGTACTGTGCCTGCTGTGTCGCCGCACGGCAGCGTGTGACACATTTTCTGAGAGTCACTTTTTATATGCTGCAGGAGCCAGGACCTGAGAGAAGTGCCGGCCTCGGCAGGAGTTACTGTGCACGGGCAAAGACAGATGGCAGCGGGTAACTATAGCTCCGCAGACCCCCCGGCGCCCACACCTTCTCACCCACACCTTGTAAAAAGAATGTTAAAATAAAACACACACACACAAAAAAGTATAACTATTTCACACACAAACACACACCTCACTTTTACACCAATATACTTACAAATCCAGGATCCAGCGCTGGTCTGTCTCCCTCATAGCCAGCTCACCCCGCACTGACAGCGGGGTGAGCCGGCTTTCTCCTGCACAACTAACACCTTCTGTAGCGCTGTCCCAGCACTACAGAGGCTGATAGCGTCTTGGGCTTATGCGTCTCCATGGGGGACCCCTACGCTTTTTGTCCCCAGTATTTTTGGAACCAGGTCCAGCTCAATGAGCCTGGGGCTGAGGCTGGTTATGCTCAAAACCAATCTCCTACCATTTGGCCAAAGCAACTGATGGTGTTTATCAGGCAAGGAGGGCAGTCCATGGATGACCGGATAGGGTGCTTGATACGGTATCTACAGGCAGTTCATGGTCATGCTGCTATCACTGGGCATGTGCAGAGCCGGCCCTAGGCATAGGCAGGCTAGGCAATTGCCTAGGGCATCAGCCTATGCCTAGGGGCAGCAGTCTCCTATGCCCTGTGCTGCCGAGAGAGGGAGCGGGTACAGTTTACTAAGCCCGGGTATGTTAGGGGGGCCCGGCTCACCTCCCTCCTCCTCCCTGGATCCCGGGTTTCTCGGTGGTGTGGTCGCTTAGACCACCACCACAGTGTCCCTTTTGCAGCTTGTTTGTTACGTATCAGAGGCTGAACAGAGGCAGCCGGCCAACCAGAGCAGCAGGAACATTGGCATCATGGGATATGTAGTTTATCATTTTCTGGGTCACATTTCAAGCAGTTAAGGATAAACTACAAATCCCATGAGGCCATTGTGCCCCCCTGCTTTGACTGACAGAGAGAAAGGAGCCGAGGAAGCAGCGCTGACATCCTGCATGTGTATGTACACTGTGGATCCGCGCTGGCATGTCTGGAGTCTGTGATAAGGCTGTCGTTTCAGAAGGGAGTCAGCCCTGCAGTTCTCTGCCTCCCCCTGCCTCCTCTGTGTTTATAAAACCATCAGGTTAGCAGCATGACAGCATCAGTAAAAAGACTCCTCCGTTGTGCACAAATATGTGCTTTCATCACTAACAGGGTAAAGATCCATTTTATTTCTCTCTCTCTCTCTCTCTCTCTCTCTCTCTCTCTCTCTCTCTCTCTCTCTCTCATGTAAATAATATACATATAACCATACATAAATAAAACAATTAAAAACAATTGATATCCAGCATTTCTACAGATGATGTTTCAATTAGTTCAATGGTATAACTTTTTATGATGGATTTGTTAATACAGTCCCCTGCTTTTTGTTAATCACTTTTGATTAATTGAGATCAGTTCACATATCTCCAAAGATTTGTATAGCTCAGTTCCCATTTAAGTGTGACAGTTCATGTCACACTTAAATGGGATTTAGTTGCATATAGGATTTAGTTGCATATAAGTGTTTCGTTAATTATTAGCACTGTGGAGTTCGCCGCAGGTCACTCCCAGCGTGCGGCCAAAGTAGCGTTGGTCACAGGAACCAGTTAGAGCAATAGGAGATGGAGCTGAAGTTGGGGGCGATGTGAAGCAATGTTGGTAGCAGAGTTAAACGGCTTGATGCATTTCTCCGTCATCAATGGCTGACAGTTTCCTTTACATATGCTCATTGCCTGGGGTTTCTTGCTCATTGCCTGGGGGTCACTGCTCATAGTGCACTAGCGATCCATGGGAATATAGATCATTATGCATTGTGTAATGTGACTATGGGTCACTACAGGCTGTGTAATGTGACTATGGGTCACTACGTGCTGTGTAATGTGACTGTGGGACACTATGTCCTGTGTAATGTGACTATGGGTCACTACAGGCTGTGTAATGTGACTATGGGTCACTACGTGCTGTGTAATGTGACTGTGGGACACTATGTCCTGTGTAATGTGACTATGGGTCACTACGTGCTGTGTAATGTGACTGTGGGACACTATGTCCTGTGTAATGTGACTATGGGTCACTACAGGCTGTGTAATGTGACTATGGGTCACTACGCGCTGTGTAATGTGACTGTGGGTCACTACAGGCTGTGTAATGTGACTATGGGTCACTACGTGCTGTGTAATGTGACTGTGGGACACTATGTCCTGTGTAATGTGACTATGGGTCACTACAGGCTGTGTAATGTGACTATGGGTCACTACGTGCTGTGTAATGTGACTGTGGGACACTATGTCCTGTGTAATGTGACTATGGGTCACTACGTGCTGTGTAATGTGACTGTGGGACACTATGTCCTGTGTAATGTGACTATGGGTCACTACAGGCTGTGTAATGTGACTATGGGTCACTACGCGCTGTGTAATGTGACTGTGGGTCACTACGCGCTGTGTAATGTGACTATGGGTCACTACAGGCTGTGTAATGTGACTATGGGTCACTACGGGCTGTGTAATATGACTATGGGTCACTACGGGCTGTGTAATGTGACTATGGGTCACTACGGGCTGTGTAATGTGACTATGGGTCACTACATGCTGTCTAATGTAAATAGAATGGTATGGGTGCAGGGTGTACAGCGTGTGAGCCCCCAGGACCCAGGGGACCATGTGCGCTGCACACCTTGCACCCATTATGGATACATCAGTGGATGATGGGTGTTGCTGGCTTCTGCTGAGTTATATATGCTTTACCGGGAGAGGGGAGCTGGATCAGAGATAGAACTAGCAGCAGTGCTGGGGGGCACCAGCCAAAATTTTGCCTAGGGCATCAAATTAGCTAGGGCCGGCTCTGGGCATGTGTAGTAGCTCTGCTCTGTACCTTACGTTGGCGGCATCTCTAGTCATCCTATTATATACCATTGCTATTGTTGTCATAATCTGAGCCACCTTCGACCTTCCTCTGTTCACCACATTGATGACTATAGCTGAAATATGTGGAATATTTTGTTCTTGGCACCATGCAGGAGGCCCTCATATTAAAGGGGAGGCAGGTTATCAGGGGAGATCTGTGAGATGTAGTGGGAAGCTTGCCATGTAATGATACACTGTAATATTAATCTAATTAGGGGAGAAACTGGAGAGTGTGAAAGAAAAACACTGCTGCCTGACCTCCGACCTCTGCAACTATATGTTAGTAAGTGGGGGGGAAAGCCTGAAATAAAGACTATGACCATCATAATAGGGTGCGATGTTTTAGACAGCTAAAAAAATTGCACCATATCGCACATGTAATAAGGTGTGAATTTTGAAAGTCAGAAATCACTAAGTTTTTAAAAAAAGTTAGTAACAGGAATGTGAGATTTAAAGGAAAGGTGCGACTTTCAGTAATGGGAATGTGCAACTTTTTAGTAAATTGAGTGAGCGTTTTTTGATAAATGTATAAAAAAATATTCCTTCTCCCAAGCATAGTCCTGGTTTTCTTAATACGGGGACGGGGGGTGGGGGTGTCCCCACCGTATTTAAGAAACCAGCACCAGGCTCTTGGACCTGTCCTGGTTTCTAAAATACAAGGGACAAAAAGAGTAGGGATCACTGCGATTTTTGGTAAACATCTTTCCCTATACAGTACAGTATGTACCAAATGATATAGTGGAGATTTTATAAAAATAAAAAGTATAATTTATCAGTAAACTAATAACCCCTTAGGAAGAATGACTGATTTAAGATAAATTATGATTTTACATCTTACAAAAGGACTAATGAAATAATTATGGATGACGGCGGTGGGGATGCCGGTCATCGGCAAGTAATCTATTTGACTTCCAACGAGTGTGGAACAAATAAGGAACTTTAATAGTGTTGGCAAAGGGATCAAGAGTCCTATTGTGTGGGGTCTGCGGGATGACCACCCCTGTTGATCCTCTTTTAATATAGCTTTGGCCGTGGCTATATTGTAGCTTCCTGTAGAACCATTGTACCGTGGAGAAAGATTAAAGAGGACAACTAGGCAAACTGTATAGGACCAGATGCTTTAAAGTATATTGCTAGGTGGCAAGTGTGTGCTGGTAACTCACCGATATGATGGAATGCTCAGGGAAATACTGACAGCTGTCCAGGCTGTAGAAAGAAAGAGCAAAGAGATAGGAGAATGCCTCCTTTAAGGCTGTCTGAGTTTATTACTAATTTTTACACACCCCTCTTCAAGATGACGGTCTACATAAGGGGATGGCACAATGGAGAGATCACCTTCCTTGAGCACAAAAAAATTGTTGAAAAGTTTGGAATCATTAATTAAACTGGTCCCTGCCACTTCTTATGTAGAATTGTTCTTAAATGTGTTACACAATACTTATTTGTCACTGCATCATCGGTCCAGAGAGCAGAGTTGTACAATTGTTTGTAGAAATGTCCCATAATATGAGGCTTCTGGACCTAAGTGTGGAATTACACTACACAACATATAGGGTGACATTCTATGGGATGAGAGTTTTTCGCACGTCAGTTTTTCACCCATTATCGCACTTTTTTCAAATCGCATTTTTGCCTGGGATTCGCATATTTAATGAGGTGCGTGTTCCGGCAAGAAAAGTGCGATTAAGTGCGATAATGGGCGAATTTTCGGCATGAAAATGTGCGATTTTTAGGCATGAAAATGGGCGAATTTGAGCTTATGTGCGATTTTGGGTTTGTATAAAAAAAAAAAAAAATTGCGTGGGGTCCCCCCTCCTGAGCATAACTAGCCCCAGGCTCATTGAGCCGGACCTGGTTCCAAAAATACGGGGGACAAAAAGCGTAGGGGTCCCCCGTATTTCTGAAACCAGCCCCGGACTCTTGGACCGGTCCTGGTTCCAAAAATCTGGGGGACAAAAAATCTGGGGGTCCCCCGTATTTTGAAACCAGCACCGGGCTCCAACAGCCCGCAGTGTCATGCCACAGCCGGGGGACACTTTTTACATAAGGTCCCCCGGCCGTACCATGAGCACCGTGGCTGGTCAGCCTTGGTGCCCCCCCAAGGCTTCACCCGTCCAGGGCTGAAGCCCGGGGCTGTCACCGGCATCTCTGGCCAGTGGACGCCGGCCTGATGGTGTAAAATCTTTCCATCCTAACATCGCTTTATACAGGAGAACTACAAGTCCCAGCAGACCTCCCCCGCAGGCTGGGACTTGGAGAACCACAAGTCCCAGCATGCGGGGCATTAATGGGCCCGCTGGGACTTGTAGTCCACCTGTAAAAAGAATGTTAAAAGAAAACACACACACAGAAAAGTAAAACTTTATTACATACACATCCACACACCTCACTTTTACACAAATATACTTACCGATCCAGGATCCAGCGCTGGTCTCCCTTCTGCAGCAGAGCCGGCTACCCCCGCACTGACAGTGGGGACAACCGGCTGTCTCTGATGCAGCTAACAGCTTCTGTCGCGTTGTCCCAGCGCGACACAGGCTGAGAGCGTGATTGGGCGATGCGTCTCCTTCTTTCAAGTCGCCTGAGTGTCACCCACCGAGGCCAAATTGTGGCGAAAATTAGCCCAAAGCGTGGCGAGCCCTGCAAGGGGACGCAGAATACAGGTCAAGTAATCTGCGTCCACTTGCCACGCTTCAGGCTTGTTTTTCACGGCCTCACACGAGGCTCGTTGCGCTTGCCGCGGTTCGGGCACGGTCACTTTATAAAATCGACTCCTGGTTCCTTCATTTGTATTGTTGAGTACCGCCGCTCTCCCAGAGCTCTCTCTGTCTCTCTCTCTCTCTCTATATATATATATATATCCTGATGACGAGAATAAAGGTTCTCAAAACATTGAAATAAACGAGTTTGGTTTATCTTCTTTCAAGTCGCCTGAATCATAGCATAGGATTTTGTCATGCCCCTTACCAATGAGGGCATGTGCCTTATGTCCCAGTTTTGGAAAAGTGTGTGTGGAGGGCACTCACTGATGATTGCCCAGATAATATTCTTCAGTCTTTATCTTTCATTTTGATCCAGTCTTCAGCTCATATCTATTGTCCGGTTGTCCATGCCAGTTCAGTGAGAGAGCCAAGGCAGGGGATCGGCATGTCAGGTGATCACGTCCTCACTACTTACATCTAAGCTGTAGTGGTACTGCGCTCACCTTCTTGGGTGCTTGATTGGCTGGTGCCGACAGCAAGTAGCCCATGGGGGTTATGAGAAAAAAATTGGGATGTGTGTACCTGAAGAATGCAACCAGTGGTGACAATCTGCTGTATTGTTAGCGTGTGGCACGTGAAGAATAAATCAACCGTGATGCTGGAGTGAGTGAATAATTGAATTTATTTGATTACTTATACACACAAATGGAATGGGGTGGGAAGTGCGGGCGACGAACCTCAGCAATGGTTCTGAGGGGGCTGATTGGCATATACCTTCCACTCTGAAGGGGTGGTGTCCGCTACTGGCAGAAGCAGGGGAGTTGGGATTGGAAGGCAGGGTAGGAGTGTCTCTATCCTGTGTGTGGTGATAGGCTCAAGGGGCACAGGGATGAGGAAAGTTCAGAATATATTGTCAAGATGTTAAATGCGATATGTGGACGTCACCGGAGGCTGGCGTCCCAAAACACTCCAGTGGTGCATGCTACACATACCTAAAGGTGCCAATGAATACTGCGGTCCCTCGCTGTGAGTCTCCCAATGTCTGTGCTGGCGTCTTGCTCTCCAAGCAGAGACGCCAGCCGCTGATCCACGCTGCTATGACAGTGTTAACGCAACTTCCGGGTTTGCGCGTATCAGCTTCTCCCGGAGCGTGGCACACTGGAGTGGCGTGCGCTCAACTCACCTACTGGGAGGAGACTTGTGATGGATGTGGGATGATGCCGGTGTTTGGTTAGGTATCCCATCTAGCCAAGCAAGGTTTGTAATGGTTTGTAATGTCCACTAGTATATAAAATGTAGCTATTAACATCTACAGTCTTTCTGAAGGTTTTTGTCTGTATGGTGTTGGAGTCGATTAAAATTTCTAGGTCGAGGAATTGTACTGAATTTTGATTGACTTGTGTTGTGAAGTGTAGATTTCTGTCATTTGTGTTGAGGTAGTCCATGAATTGTGTGAGAGAGTTGTGGGAGTCCTTCCAGATGAAGATGCAGTCATCAATGTATCTCCGCCATAGGATCAGATTAGGCGACCAGCTATGCTCTCCCCAAATGAAGTCCTCCTCCAACTTGCCCATGAACCTGTTAGCGTAGCTGAGCGCCACCTTCGATCCCATGGCGGTACCAGTGGTTTGAAGGTAGAATGTGTCATTAAACCAAGTGTAGTTATGGTGTAAAATGAAGTCTATGGAGTATACAATAAATTGTATCAGTTCCTGTTTTAAACTGTTGTGCTCGTTCTAAAAAAGAGTCCTTGGTTGTGTTCAATTACTGTGTACAGCGATGTGATGTCACTCGTGGCTATCCAGTAGTTATCCTGCCAATCTATGGTGCGTAGGGTGTTGATAATGTCTGTAGTATATCTAATGTAGGATGGTAGTTCCTTAACGAGGTTTTGTAGAAAAGTATCTGTATATTGTGAGAGATTTTACATGATGGAATCAATACCTGAAATGATGGGTTGACCGGGGGGATTCTGTTGGTTCTTGTGAATTTTTGGTAGGTAGTAGAAAACCGGTATGATTGGATGTTGTTGTTTGAGAAACAGATTTGTCTAGAATCCCTTGGTTGTGTCCTGTGAGTAGCAAAGCGTCTAGTTTCTTTTTGTAGGCTGGTGTGGGGTCACATGGTAGTGTTTTGTAGGTGGTATGATCATCTAGCAGTCTAATGGTCTAATGGTCCATACACACTGGGCGACAACACTGTACTATGCATACACACTGATCGGCTTTCCCCCTGGCCGGCACGGACGGAGGGGGGGGGGGGATGGCGTTGCATAGCGGAGCACTATGCAAAGCTGTCCTGAAAGCCGCTCATCTGCTGGTATAACCACAGGTGAACGGCTTTCCCGGTGATGTTGCGGGAGCGCGCAGCAGCGCTCACCGCTTATCGCCAGGGCATACACACTGGGCGGCTTTGAGCTGAAAGCTGCTGAAACATGCTGTTTTAAGCGACTTTCAGCTCAAAGTCACCCAGTGTGTATGGGCCTTAAGTGATTCCTTGATGTAATCTGTTTTGTTTTGGATGACGATTCCCCCCCCCCTTGTCGTTTGTCGCCCGCACTTCCCACCCCATTGCGTTTGTGTGTAATTAAATAAATTCAATTATTCACTCACTCCAGCATCACGGTTGATTTATTCTTCACATGCCACACGCTAACAATACAGCAGATTGTCACCACTGGTTGCATTCTTCAGGTACACACAATCCAATTTTTCTCATAACTCCCACTGGGTACTTGTTATTGACACCAGCCAATCAAGCACCCAAGAAGGTGAGCGCAGTACCACTCTCTTTCTTTTTTTTTTTTAAATTGAATTTTTATTGAAGTTATATTTGAAACGCAAGACAAATAGATATTTATACAAAAATGTCAATATCAATTATGAACAGATCAAGAAATAAAATCATAAGATAGGCAAGTAAATAAAATAAAACATACACAAAAAAAAAGAAAAGGGGGAGAAAAAAAAATAGCAACCCCAAAAAGGGGAAAGTGTACATAAATCATATGCGAAATATGTCAGGCGTATCCTAAAGTCTACATGTCCATTGATGAACAGTACAGGCTTTGTGCACAAATTAAGACAATGTTATCTCATGGTATTGGTTGTGTGATATTGCTAGGTGAGTTCAAAACTGAAAGATCAATAGGGGTGTTGCGGCCACATGGATGACCCTCCACTTCCCTATATTCCATCCACCTGAGCCATTTGATGTGGATTGAGGATGCTTTAGGGGAATAAACTACATCAGATGTCTCAAATAGGAAATGCCTATGTATCTTATTTTCAATCATGTGGATACTAGGAAGATCCGGGGACTTCCATAATTGGGCGATGGCAGCTTTAGCCGCCAGTAGGATATGTCCGAGGAGGTATCTGTCGCTAGCTGGTAGCATCCCTGGATAGAAGTGGAAGAGTGCAACGAGAGGGTTCATAGGTATGGGTTGATGGAGTACTTTGGTTATAAGATGAAATACCTCCCTCCATAGGGGGCTTAGGGCCGGGCAGGACCAGAAGATGTGTAAGATAGAGCCCACCTCACCGCATTGCCTCCAGCATAGCGAAGAGACAGAAGGATAAAACTTATGGAGACGATCTGGTGTAAGGTACGCCCTGTGGACTAGCTTAAAATACATTTCCGAATGGTTGACACATTTTGAAACTTTGAAACAGGAGCGAAAAACGAATTTCCATACCTCTTCTGAGAATACATTTGGCAAATCTCTTTCCCATAGGTGTTGAGACGGAAACTTGTGATTCGAGCTAGTAGAGATCAAATGTTTATACCAGCGAGAGATACCTCCCCTTGCGGTTGTGGCATCGAAGAATGACAATAATATTCGAGGTATGCCGAGCTTGCCTAAGGGTTTAGGGAGGAAACTGCTAAGCCAGTGTCTTATCTGTAAATATTTGTAGAAATCTCGTTTTGGAACCTTATTCTGTTGTTGGAGTTGGGAGAAAGGCACTACGGTTCCATCTGAGAGGATATCTTGTAACGTCTCAACACCTAGGGGAACCCAGGAGTCTACATTCAAGTCAGGGATTAGGGCCGCTATGGATGTTAGGGTAAGTTGAGGTGAAGGTAGACAAATGTCTTTATCGATAGAGACCAACCTATGCCACACCATAAGAGTTGTGCGTACCGCCTTACAGGTTGAGGTATGGGAAAGGGTAGCTGCAGGTGGTAGTCTAAGTAAATCTGGGAGGTGGAGGGGGGACATTAGGGCCTGTTCTATCGCAACCCAGGGTTTGTAATTATCCGTCGAGAACCAATCTCTTGATTGGCTCAGGAGACTAGCTGAGTGGTATTTCTCCAAATTAGGGTATGCTACGCCACCCTCGTCTTTAGCACAAGTGAGGGTGGTTTTTGCTATTTTAGGTCTGGCGCCCCTCCATATGTAGGAGGTCAATAGCTTATTAAATTTGTTACATGTACCAGATGGGAGTGTTCGAGGGATAGTACGGAAAATGTACATCAGCTTGGGCAGAAGTACCATTTTCGCTGCTGCTATGCGCCCAACCCATGACACTTCCTGTAACAGCCAGTCCTTAGTGAGAACCTTGAAGGCACGCAGCAGAGGGTCATAATTTGCATCTAGGATGTCGCTGTCTCTAGCTAAGTTAATACCTAGGTATTTAATTGTTTTGGTCTTCCATGAATATTTATATTCCTCCTTCAACCAGGCTAGTGTACTATTTGGTATATCTAATGGAAGAGCTTCTGTTTTAGTGGTATTCAGCTTGTAGTACGAAATTTTAGAATAAGTATCTAGAATCGTATGTAGATGGGGAAGGGATGATGCCGGATCTTCAAGGCATAATAGGACATCATCCGCGAATAAACTAATCTTGTGTGATATTCCCCCTATAACCGGACCCTGGACGAGTGCTTGTGCACGAATGGTCTCTGCGAGGGGCTCAATCGCCAGTGCAAAAATCGAGGGTGAAAGGGGGCAGCCCTGTCGAGTGCCGTTTGTAATATCAAAATGTGAAGATGAACATCCGTTCGTAAATACTCTTGCGCCCGGGGAAGAGTAGAGGGCCAAGATAGAGCTGAGCATCCTTCCACAAAAGCCAAAGCGCTGTAAGGTGGAGCGCAGGTACCCCCAGTGGAGTCTGTCGAACGCTTTTTCAGCATCGAGTGACAAGACCAACAGGGGGTGCCCACGTAACTGACAGTATTCTATGATATCGATAATTCTGCGTGTATTATCAGATGCTTGTCTGCCCAATACGAAACCGACTTGATCGGGATTGATTAGTTTCGGCAGTAGGGGAGATATCCTATTAGCAATCATTTTGGCATATAGTTTAATATCCACATTAAGGAGGGCAATGGGGCGATAGTTTTGGACACTAGAAGGGGGTTTACCGGGTTTGGGGATGGTAATTATGCGGGCCTCTAACATTTCTTTAGGAAAGTTAGTAGTTGTGGAAGCTTCATTAAAAACTGACACTAAAATAGGAGCTACCTTGGCTTTAAATTGCTTATAGAAATTGGAGGGATAGCCATCGGGGCCAGGGGCTTTGTCTGGGGGTAAGGAATCAATAGCCGACTCAACTTCGCTCAGCGACCATGGTCTGTTAAGGAGGTCGCAGGCGGCCGGATCGAGAGAGGGGAGGGACTGTGCTTGTAGGAACTCATTAATGTCAGCCAGGGATGGCTGGGGTGTGTTGGAGTCATTTTTTAAGTTATAAAGATGGGAGTAGTATTCAGCGAAGGCCTCAGCTATTTCTGTGGGATCGGTGACCTTGACTCCTCTAGAGGTATGTATGGCATGAATGCGTTCAGTCACTCTTCGCCCTCGTAGTTTGCGAGCCAGGAGGCGACCCGCCCTATTTCCAAGCAGATAGTACCTCTGATTTAGTCTATGCAGGTTGCGCTGGACCTCAGCCAGAGCGAAGGAGTTAACCCTGTCTCTGGCGGCTAACAGTTTGTTATATAAGGCTTTGTTGGAGGGATCAGATTTATGGGCAGTCTCTAGTGTGGTCGCCTCGAGTTCTGCTTCCGCAAACCTCTGTTTATATTGTTTTTTGAGCCTAGCTGCTATTTGTATCGAAGAGCCCCTTAGGACGGCTTTTAGGGCACACCAGTAAACGAATACGGACGTGTCTTCAGCGCGGTTGGTTTCAACATAAAGATCTAGGGAGGTTTGTATAGCCTTTTGTGCCTCTGGCTGAGCCAACAGAAAGGCCCCCATTCTCCACGGCCCGGGGGAGACCCTGCGTTTGTTTACGTCCCATTGGATCAGCAAAGGGGAATGATCAGACCATGCCATTGGTAGGATGTCAACTCTATGGACTGTGGATAGAGTCCATTTGTCAACCAAGGCCAAGTCTATGCGGGAGTATGAACGATGGACATGTGAGTAGTAGGTATAATCTCTCTCAGAGGGGTGTTTTGATCTCCACAAGTCAAAAAGGTCATACTCCGCGATGACATTGCGGAAGCCGGCTGAGCAGTCTCGTTGTCTAGTGTAACTGGAGGAGCGTAGCGGTTTGGACTTATCTAGAGTAGGGTCGATAACCATATTAAAATCTCCTAGAATCATGAGGGCCCCTTTAGCCTGTTTCTGGAGAGTATAAAGGAACTTTCTACAGAAGGGCACCTGCTTCGTATTGGGGGCGTAGCAAGAGGCTAATGTCACTTCAACATTGTCCAACTGGCCCGTCAGGATGAGGAATCTCCCATCTGGGTCTGCATACTGGGAGGACAGGACAAAGGGACAATGCCGAGATAACAGAAGAGCCACACCAGCTTTTTTGTTTGGACCATTGGCGGTATAACATTGGGGGTATCTATGATCGGTGAAAGTGGGAGGATTGTGTTTTTGGAAGTGAGTCTCCTGAAGGGCGACTATTTGCGCTTTAGTACTGTGGAAATAGTTCAGTGCCAGTTTTCTCTTCTGGGGGGAGTTTAACCCCTTAGCATTTAGGGAAATTACTTTAACCATACTCTAGCACAGAGGGGTAGCAAGCCATGGGAATATATTTGCAGGGGTGGTAGAGGCCTGACATAAACAAGAGGATTAAATACCGGGACATATTAGAGAGAAAAAAACGTGTAATTAAAAACAAAACAAAATAAAAAGAGAAGAGTGATCCCACATGGGACCAAGGCCAGCCAGCACTAACAGGCGGCTGGGTACAAAAGAGATGTACCACTCTCTTTCTTTCGCACTGCTTTCAGAGTCTGGACCACTCGGACACAGGTAATTTTAGCGCCAAACTAACCCACCTTTTTTACCATCTAAGATTTAGTGTGTATTGAATTGTGGCACTCTTTTTTACCTGTACTCTATTTTTGTTATTTACTTACTGTAGTGTTAAGTTTTTTCTCCCTGTACTGTTCCTTTGTATGGCGCTGCAAAACACTTGTGGCGCCTTATAAATAAAATATAATAATAATAATAATAATGTCTCACACAGATAATGTAGCTAACTCCTGCATCAGGCTTTCTCTGAGACCATATTCTGCAATAGCAGACCAGTTACATAATGTCTTTATATGTATCCCTGGGAGGTCCTGACTTTAACAGTCTAGTATACATTGTATTATGTCAAATACCGGCAGGGACAGACTGACATCGCACTCCTGGCAAATCCCAGAATGGCCGATGACCTGATGGCGAGTTTAAAAGGTCCATCCGCTAGGCTTGTATTTCTGCGATTGGCATATGTACTGTATTTGACATGTTTGTTTTGTTTTTGCCAGGTTCGCACTGGAGTGATATTAGCCCGAACCAATATGCGGGTGCCCATGGTTGCTAGTGAAGTATCCCAGAGTCCTTCTGCGAGGCCAACTGAGTGATAATGCTAGCAACCTAATTCTGTGTAAATAAAGGACAGAGTGATATGTCGCCCCTGCCCATCATGCATTGTTCTAATTTGTACCCAGGATATGATGGGATAATTTGGCCCATCAGGTCAAATTATCAGCCGGGAACACATCGCTTAGTGTGTACTTGGATTAAGAGTTGTGCCGCTCTGGCAGAGGTGACCTGCTGCCAGAGACAATGCTCACTGCATTGACCAAACTACTGTTACCTAGCTCCAAGCTCAATAAGCTCGATGGAGGATCAGTAAAATCGTCTCTGTCTACTCTACTCCCCCTTTAACATCATTAAGTTACTTTATTTTCTTCTTCATCTTCTTCCTCTTGTGTAATGAAGGTAAAACATAGTGAACATGCAGAGAACTGTATAATTGGGGTGAAATATAACATATGGAAGTCTTGTCTCATCATCCCATAAAAGACCATATATCTTTTAGTGTATATAGTAAGAACTGTCTTTGATGACTATTGGGAGCTATTGTAAATGTATGCAGTACTGAGATTGTCCACTAGAGGACCGTGTCTTACTTTATTTAGAAAAGTTTATTTTGCTTCATCAATGGACAAATCTCATAAGAAACATCTATTTATTATCTATTATTTGTTGATACATTTTTTTAAAAGTAATAGTAATTATTATGATTTATTAATTTTGTAATTGCTTTCTTGCAAATGTCTTCATTTTTATGGTTGGCATGGTGAAGCAGTGACTAACATGGCTGCCTCATAGCACTGAGATCATGGGTTCAATTCCGACCAGAAACCAGTTACAACCAACCAATTCCAATCTGTTGGGGGGTTTGTATGTTCTTTTCATATTTGCATGGGCCAGTTTTCTCCCACATTTACAAAAAAACTACTGGTAGTTTTTTTGGCTTCTGACTAAATTCTAGTGTATATGTATGTATGTATGTATGTATGTATGTATGTGTGTGTGTACACATATACTTTCTATAACATGCTATGCAATATGGGTTTGCTATATAAATAACTGAATAAAATAAATAAATAATAATAATATTAATAATAATAACAATAATAATTATAATAATACATTTCGCAGAAATACCTGTCTGTTGAGTATTTACAGCCAGAAGTGAAACTTCATTATGCAGCATGAAAAATATAATTTCGTTACGCTGTTGTTAATGCAACTACTTGTAATGTTTTGTTTTTAACGCAGGTGATGAGGATCTCTGATGTTACCTTCTGACCGCTTTATGCGTTGTGCTATCTAGCTCCGCCCACCTTAGCTGTTTGACTGTAAATGGTTACTTTGCTGCTGAGGATTGCGGTGCTTTTGCTGTTAATGATTGCTCTCCTGTAGATTCCTTTTTGCACAATGGTTGTTCTTAGAAGGAAGGTATAATCAAAATTTAGTATGTTACCACCAATGTAGACGGAAGCTGTAGTATTTAGAGCAGTCAACCTCCCAAACCTACATGTTAGATAAATTTAAATGTACAATTTAAACGTTTCAAACCAAAATGTCACTGTTTTGTTAGGAAGATGTTACTGAAACACAGTTATAGTGTGAGGAAATATAAACCTCATGCAAAAAATAGCAAAAAAGGGTAGGCCTTTTAACAGTAATCTACCATAAAATTGTCCTTATCACACATTTTAGGAGGTATAATTGCTTAGTTGGGTATGCACCACCGTTTGACCTGTCATTATTATTTTTGCCAAATAACCAGGAGGAAGATAATGGTAGATTGGGTATTTGGGCTTTGAGGAGCACACATCTAGGGGTGCAATATATTTAATAGTATATGCTATTATTATGTTAACACAGCCTGTGGTGTAGAGTTGAAGAATTCAGTACTAGAGCACGTTGCTTTGAATTCAGTTCCCAATATCCCCAAGATATGCCATTTTTGGAGAGGCAGTTTGCATCCTGGTGGCATTGCAGGTTTGCCCCTTACCTCACTGAGATGCAAAAAACACTGTCAGCATTACCGTAATTGGCCAAGATGTGCGCAGCCAACTGACGTTCTAAGTGTCTCATGAAATAGCACTGAAGTAGTGTACACGGTGCAATTTATCTTCTATTCGATCCTGATTCGATCGGGATTGAATTGCACAGCGCAGTGTACACAATTGATTTTGACTTTATAGTCTTACCTGCACAGTCTATTTTTTCTATTTGATTTCGATGCCAAGGGGCTGTGCATCGGGATCGGAATGCGATCACCATCGCTCATTCTGTACACACAGAGAGATTTGCAGTCACTTGCTAAGCAATTTGACTAGATTTTGAATACATGCACTGACTTAGTTAGCAGGAGATCATCAATCTCTTGGGGCATACACACAGAGAGATCTGTGCTTACTTTCTAAGCAGTCTACTCAGATTGCTTAGAAAATAGCACAAAATCGCTCCGTGTGTATGCCACTTGCACTTTGGTTATTATTGATAATAATAATGATAATAATAATAATAGTAACAATAATAATAATAATAATAATGCAAACATTGCAAAATACGTTTGAAAATGGTATTGTTTACTACAAAATCTCATGTTTATACAGTAAGCTGTGATCTTTTAAACATAACCATAAAATACATTTCTAAAGGTGCCCACACACGCACCGATCCCGGCGGTGCGATGCTGTACGATGGGGTGCGCGCTCCCGCGGCACCCCATTGCACAGTACAAAAAGTATGTGCTGCACATACTTTTTGTACTAGCTTTTTCTAGCATAGCATCGCATGCACATCGTATGCACAAGGCATACGATGTGATGCTATGTGTGCTAGTTAAGCCCACAACGCACGCCGGGAACGGTGCGTGTGTGGGCACCTTAAGTTCACACAGATCCTACTATGATCAAGTCTGGTGCATACAGCTGACCAAACATCATTGGTTGAATAATTTAAATCATAATTTATATAATCAGACACCAACAACAGCTTATGGTCAAAGCACATACTGTACATCAAAACAATTGTATTAATATTATATTAAAACCCTGTATAAATGTACAGTTTTATGGAGTTTAACTTTTCAGAAAGACTTTGCTTGGCATCTGAAAATGTAGGAAGTTCAGTTCCTGAAACGTGAACCCCATGCAAATATAACCTACACAAAAGATGATAGTTCAGTTTAAATTTGTTCTGGGTGTTTGCCATGGAGAACATGGAATAAATACATCAAATTGTACTGTATGATACCAACTCAATGAGCCTGCAATAGGTTCCCAAAACATAGTCCAAAAATAGCTGCAGACTAGGAAAATGTCCCCTGTTCTGATTACTATTATATAGCAATAATAAGATATGCCTCTCTGACAACATAAATAATGAAACACTTCGTACCTGAAGAGCTCACAATCTAACTGCCGCATTAAACTTAGTGCTAACGTGGCTCTGTAGGGCAGTGTAAGGGTTAAGGACTGGGATTTAAGAGAAGTTCTATGGATGGAGGTAAACACCTTATCCAAACACACACACTGCCAAATCATTAACAGGATTTTGGTAAAACGCTGCTTTTCATTCCCATGTAATCCCTGAAATGTAAAACACCCCAGTTCTCTTAACCCCTGGCTGCCTACAGTAACTGGGCATAGAGTTCCTTCATTAACAAAGAGAATCTAAAATATATACATTCTAAATGTACCGAGAATTAGGTGTCATTTTCTGGTGTACAACTGAGAGAGAACCAGGAAAATTCATTGTGTTTCTCAGATTAGTAAATCTCTGTTGTTTAATTGTAACCCTTTGAAATAGACAAATGTAATGTTTAAATACATAATCGTTTTAAAGTGCAGAACTTCAACAGAGAACTGGATGTTGTAGCAAAGATTCAAATATTGTGTGAAATGTAATAGGATGAGAAATTCAGAAAGTGAGAGATTTGGTAAGAAATCTCCAGGTTTTTTTTTTTAAAGCGGCAATCATTTAAATTGCAAAACCAGTTTGATTTTGCAGTGCAGTGCAGTGTAAATGATTCCTGCTTTAAAGAAACTGGAGATTTCTTACCAAATCTCTCTCTTTCTGAATCTCTCATCTTGTTAAATTTCCCCCGAAGTGTTTTAAATTGCATAGTGATTACAATTATATTATTATTATTTTGATTAATAGTAAAAATAATAATAGTTATTATTATTATTATTATTATTATTATTGTTATTATCATTGTTACTATTCTTATTATAAGAGAATATAAGTTTTTTCACAATAATCTACTTTAAATTCAATATTCTATTTCTATGGGGCTACATTTAGTCCCTTTAAATCTTAAATTTAAGTCCTTAAAAGCAAAAATGTAAAAATGTAATAGTAATATTAATATATATTATATATGGCAAGAATACAGAGCTACTTCAAATAACGTTACATAGGGTATGTAGTTAAATTGCCGACGGAAGGTATACCGATTGATAAAATCACCACAACCATATACCGATGGACAATATACTGACATATACACACCACCAAAAATCCAAACAATGACAACAGCATAATATCGACAAGTAAAACACCGAGAGGAAGAAAACACAGACTCAACTACAACGCCGACAGTTAAAATAATGACACAAATAATACAGATTACCTCACAATCCCAAAGCACTCAACATCCCTTCAATAGAATGGTGCACGTAATTTTTTGAAAACCGACTTATTTATACTTTAACATCCCAGTGGGCATCGAGGGAGAATATACTAGTGTGCCTAGCACAGTGAGGCACCGCGCCCGAAGTATGGCTAGCACAGCGAACCATGTGAGGGGACATGGTACACTAATACGGTGTCCATGTCGAGGGACACCGGGACTTCATCGGCCGGTATTCAGACCTGAAAGGGAGCCTGTCGGAGATGTGCCTGTCGGTGATGTGATTGCCGGTGTTTAGAATCAGTACACATATTAATTTTCAGGATTATAACTGTCAATATTTTAACATGTTCGGCATTATGTTGATATGTAATATGATCATGTTGATATATTGACTGTAGGTATTTCCACAGTTGGTATTATATACGTGTCGGGATATTGACCATAGGTATTTACACCATGCCAGTATAACAGTGTCGGTGAAGTTATTGTCGGTCTTTAATTGTTTCTTGTTTTTTACTCCATTGATCGTTACAGGCCAGTGGGATAACAGTGTTGCATTTAGCTACAAACCAAATCATACACACTTATATTATATTGTCATGTGTGGCCTTCCATAAACACTTACGGCTATACACTTACCCAGAGTTAGAGACCTCCTCTGAAATAGATTACGTTTCTTGGCTAATTGTGTACAATAGAATTTCGTTTTATTTTCATGTAAATAATAGAGTTTTTTGAGCAGAAGACTTTATGAAACTGACTTCTAAGCAACTTTAATTCTTTGACGGAAAAACAAACAAACATACAACTGATGTTCCAAGAAAGTCCCAGGAAAATAAATCTGTCAGAAAATATTAAAGAGATCTGGTACATCCTCTGAATATAAAACTGCACAAGTACTATGGGAGTCCCAGATGTGACTAGTCAAACTATAATATATGCAAAGTGCTATTAAGCATCAATTTTTCAATCCATGGCTAAGGGCTAGTTGATGTAGAATTGCAAATACCAGCATGGTACGCCAGCAGGCATCCCGTGGCTATCCAGCTGAAAAAGAACTGCAAGTCCCAGCGTGCCCTGCAAGCTTTGGACTTGCACCACAACTGGAGAGCCACAAGTTTGCCTTCATCTGCTCAATACTGGGGACCATAAATGTCTGCGTAGGATCAAGCACATGTGGTCTAGAACTCAGCTGGAGTATGACCACATTAGCAGAGAACAACCACTTTTTTGTTTGCACATAGTTCGATGAACTAAAACTTGGATGCTTTTCTGGTTATAAAAGTAAAATAAGTAGTGTGCATGGATTTATAACATCTTAATAATATCGCGGTTGTCTCGTAAATATCAAATTCCTCTACAAACTGAAAGATTTATGAGGTCATTCCACATTCCACAGATTGAATTTTCAATTCTGCAGATTATTTTAGATTGTGTGCAAGTCTTTCTAATGAAATAACTATGATACATGGTATTCTAAATTGTATTAACACCGTATACTAGAAATGAAAGAAACTCTACAGATGGAGCTGCCTTCTTTGAAGCACTTGTACATTAAGAGGGGTATTTAATGTTGGGGTTGGGCGCTATTTCCAACAGGGGAAAGAGCGCACACCACCTATTCAATGCTGCCGTTTCAGACAGCATTGAAGGCGGAGCACGACAAAACAGATCCGACTGCAAAACTAGTCGGATCTGTTTTGTCGGAAAACACCCATGGATTGTCGAATGGCCGTATCTCAACAATCCACTGGCATCTTCGCCGACCAGCCCCCTTTTCAACAGTCAACAGGTGGAACATTGAAGTCTACCTGTCCAGTTGCAGGAGAGCGGAGCGAAAATGGCCCAGGATTCCAACTGTAGGGATGTTCCAACAGTCGGAATCCAACCTTGAATAATATGTAATAATAATAATAATAATAATAATAATAATAATACGTCTGCTTATTTCTTTTTTTTTTTTAAGTATAGTTTGGCCAGAGTCTGATTTAGAGGAAATAACTATGGAGGTTATTCTGGTTGGTGCGTAAATTTCCAAATTCTTTCGGAGCGGACCGCACACCACGCATTCGGACGGACTCACTCTTTAAGAAGAGGGCGTGTTTACGGACGACATCCAAACCTTGCATGTGCGGTGGACACACACATATTCTGCACGGTCTTACAGCGTCTGCACAGTCTTACAGCGTCAGAACGGACGGGAACCTGCCCGTATGCACCGATGCGGTGTATTAACGCAAAACATACTACTATCATCGGAACTCACACATCACACACATGACACACTTATGCAATTAGGCTACCTCATAAAAAAAGGATTGTTTTTAATGGTCAAAATAAAATTTTATGTTTTCCCTAACTGTAATAAATTTTTCATTTGATCCCCAAATGTGTGCTGTTATTGGTGAATGTAAAAGTGACATGGATATTTATATTAGTGATAGCAAGTTCTGTCCATTGCTTTCAGTGTAAATGTGTGTAAAAAATGCTGCCGTGGTTCCAATTGAAGCAATGACAAGAGTGTAATTAATGAGTAATGAGTAGAGGAGTGGATTGTATTGTGTTCAGCTGACATTGGTTCAGGTGCGGGTGTACTAATTGGGCGATCCGAATGCCTAGTGCATGACCGAGTGGTGTCCGCAAAGTAACACTTGCTTATGAAGACCGCATATTTCCTGCCTGTTGGTTCGTTTGCAGTCGGTGTTCTGTCCGAATGTACGCCTACCAGAATTAGTGCACTCCCTCGTGTACGCCCATGTTTACGCCCAGTTTAGCCCACTTTGAAACTACGCCCCTGTGTAGTTCCGAATAACGCCCATATTACGCCCATATTTCCCGAGTGAATCTGGTGCACATTTCTGTACGGTATAAGTGAGAACGAGTATGGAAACCGTGCATGGCACATGCACATAGCGTTGCCCACGCATGCGCAGACGGCTAAAAAACGCCATCCGAAAGAATTCGGAAATTTACGCATCGACCAGAATAAGGCCCTATGTTTCTTTTTAACGTTTTTTTTCTCAATGGAAAGTAAAATTCCCCTGTCACCCCCCTTGTCTTGGATTCAGGTTTTTGCAGTTTTAATATCATATCCCCTTGTTGTTTCTGTTGTAGCCATACAGCTGTTGTCATGGGAGATTGGCACAGGGCATATCTGTAATGTCCAATATTTTATTATTATTACACCATGCTATGCAGCCTTCCAGCCATTGACAAATCATCCATCACAGTTTATATATTTAAAATAAATTATAATAATTTATAACCATCACCATTACATTACTAGACAACTAGTGCTAGCAGCTCACCTTAAACTCGCCTGGTCATTAAAAATATTTAATTATATGTACTCATCACCTAAAAATACAATTGATTTAAAGCAGTTTTTATTTTTAAAATGTAAACTATTTGAATGTCATTGTTTGTGCAAAGACATGAATATATCTGATTATGCCAGAGAATACTGTATATCGGATCGTAACATATTGGAAGTAATTCTGAATAACCTGTAACTTATATACTATCATGGTATAGTCTGTGATAAAGTGCTAAGTGCTTGGGACCAGGCTAATAGCTATCAAGTTCTATAGATTTTGGATTAACATTAACCTGTAAATTAGGAGTTGAACACTAAGGGCCAGATTCTCTCAGCTTCAAAAGTGATAAAATAGAGAGTGATAAACAGCCATCCAATCAGCTCCTACCTGACATTTTTCGAACACAGTCTGTGACATGGCAGGTATGAGTTGATTCGCTGTCTGTTTATCACTCTCCATTTTATCACTTTTGAAGCTAAGAGAATCTGTCCCTAAGGCCCATATACTGGTCCACTTGCAAAGGCAAATTCCTTCTGAAATGGACAAAGCCATGTGCACTGCAGGCAGGGGGGCAGATGTAACTTGTGCAGAGAGAATTAGATTAGGAGGATTTATTTTGTTTATGTGCAGGGTAAATACTGGCTGCTTTATTTTTTAAGCTGCAATTTAGATTTCAGTTTGAATACACACCAAATCTCTACACATGTTATATCTGCCCCCCCGCACATGGTTTTGTCCATTTGAGAAGGAATTTGCCTTTGCGAGTGAACCAGAATGAGGGCCAAAGTCCAAAATAATTTGGGCTCAAACGTAGGACTACTTAAATCCATTTGCAGGTCTCCTAAGGTATTACATATAGCACAAATGCCTGTCTGTTTTTTTACATTATACACACATATACATACGTAATGAGGATTGCCACTTTATAAAGCTAACTGATCCTATGTGGTATGTACAGTGGGTGATTTTTCTTTATAACAAATTATGAATAATAACTGATCTAAGCAGACATTATTATTATTATTATTATTATTATTATTATTATTATTATTATTATTATTATTATTATTATTATTATCCCAGCAAAGTTGATGTACAGTACATTGATTTGATGTTATATGCATAATGCAGACTTTATACATTTTAAGTAGATGAAGTGTAAAGTAATTTCTGTAAGTGTATGCAAGGAAGTAATTAAGTTCCGCAGCTTGAGAAACAGAACCCTAAGAATTCTATATACAGTATTACTGGTGTTAATCAGCTCTTTCATAAGAGAACAATAATATATAGAAAGACTGCTGAAGGTTTTACCTTTTCTAAGTAGTGCCTGCAGGAATTGAAGAAGAAACAGAACCACCTTCATCGAAAATACACTTAGATTACACTTTCCGTCACTATGGCAAGTGTATTTTATGGTTATTTAACTTGTAAAGAAATTGGATGGTGTTTTATTCTTAATGCACAAACAACAAGATAATACACAATAAAAAAATATGATTTTGTTAATTTCTTATAAATTTTAACAATAAAATGTGATACATGTGATTTGCATGTGAAGGAGTTGAGGATTGTTTACTTATTACACAGACACAGTGGGGGAAATTTACTAATACCCCTTTTACATCGCACTTTTAAAACGGTATATTGCCGTTTTTTTTCCATTTTAAAACGTTTAAGGCTGCAATGTGAAAGTGCCAGAGTTGATTTACCAGTTAAAGTTAACCGATATTTCAACACGGTTAAAAAGCAGAGTCCTACACGTTTTATAGCCGTTTTTTTGGCAGTTTGAACAGCTCTATTTCAATGGCTTGAAACGTGTCCCTTGGGGGTTTAACGGGTTTAATGTTTGAATGGTATTAAATGATTTTTAAAACGGTTTTCACCTGCAATGTGAAAGGTCTCAAGGCTCAGACCCGTTTAAAAGTCCCATTTAAGAATACCGTGTCCCATAGCAACATCACATGTGAAGTAGAATACGCATCTTATACTGCTTTCACATTGCAGAAATGGGTAATGACACTGTATTCTTAAATGGGACTTTAAAACTGGTCTGAGCCTTGAGACCTTTCACATTGCAGGTGAAAACCGTTTTAAAAATCATTTAATACCATTCAAACATTCAACCCGTTTAACCCCCAAGGGACATGTTTCAAGCCATTGAAATAGAGCTGTTCATGGACTCTGCTTTTTAACCGTGTTGAAATACCGGTTAACTTTAACCGGTAAATCAACTCTGGCACTTTCACATTGCAGCCTTAAACGTTTTAAAATGGAAAAAAAAGGCAATATACCGTTTTAAAAGTGCGATGTGAAAGGGGTATTAGTAAATTTCCCCCAGTATATACTTCAGCTCCTCTTTAATGTACCCCAATATTAGCCATATATACACCAATAAACTCCCTTTAGACACAATTAAAAAATGTCATTGTAAATATGGACTTTAGTTATTTGTGCATTGTTCGCTTTTCAGCTGATGCATGTTGGCAAATCTGATGCTGGTGTCATCGTCTTTGGAGGCATCACGCAGTTTGGTAATTACGCATGCAGGGCGACTAGTGGGTAAGGTCTCAGCGTAATCAGAGGCGTAATACTGGGAAGCAATGGAGTCATCTGCCGCTAGGCTTCCACTCCCAAGGGGGCACCTCTACTCCCCCGTGAGTTTGAATCAGTTATTTGAAAGTCATTGATATCACTTCTATGGCTGACTGCCCCTCTTAGCAGGACCATAAACGTCACACTTTATCTTATAACAAAAACATACATACATACACACATGCATACATATATTTATATAAGGTTGTGTGTGTGTGTGTGTGGGGGGGGGGGGGGGGCACCAATATTTGCCTGGCAACTGGGATGAATTTACACTGCTGAGCGTAATAGAGTTTAGCTGTGTCCACCAGTCACATAACATGTGAGTGTTGCATTTGTTTTATTCTGCTCATTATGGATAAAGGACAAGAAGGGAAACATGTTACGCTTACAACATTTTTAAAAGTAATGAGAGCGGTGTTGGCAAAAACAATGAGTGTGAAAGTAGACGTTATATTGCGGAAATTACAGTTGTTTCATCACAAAACTCCACATATTTAGATGGCTGTTTGGTATCAGTATAATTCTGTTTGTTCTGTGCCCCCCTGTCGTTTTATCCTGGATCTGCCACTAATCAGGCTTCAGTTTCTTTATCATTAACCTCAAAGCCATTCTCGCCTAGTGTGTATAGGAGTGAAACCACTTAGTAACACACCACATAAAAAATTGCTCATCCTTATGAAACATTACAACATCAAAGATAACTAAATGGCCAGTATTTAAGTGGAGTCACGGGGTCTATTGCAGGTATAAAAAAAAAAAAAAACTTTCTAACTAGTCTCATGGTAAAGGGTCCTTTAAAGAAGGAGGAATACAGTGTATGAAATAATTGCTGGTAAATCTGAGGGGTGGGTTAGTGAAACAAGATCTTGTGCTGAAATCTCCCTTCTGAAGGTGTGAAAACATATCCTGTAGCTCCCAGACGAGGCAACTACTGGCCAATTAGTTAAAAACAACAGAGTGCCTGTTTACAGGTAAACTGGAAAGATACAATTACATCTAGACAGATCACATCCCCACCAGATGCAAACAAGCTGCAGAAACACAGCCCCTGCTAAACCCCACCAGTCACAGTTCCAACAGGGGGGGGGGGGTCAGTTGTCTTTCATTATTCTTTATAATGGGATAGGGAAGCAAATTTAGCAGCAAATGAACCATACTACATAGAGTCCAAAGAAATATTACACTGTGGACATGTAACAATGACATATAAGAATAAAACCACGGAATATAGGGTTTCATGACTAAAAAAAAAATAAGTCGCCATAACATTAATGGGGCCTACGCATGTAGCGATGTGTGTGTAGAAGAGGCGATACTAGATCGCTCAGCAAACAGCACTGTATAGCGATATGCCACTGAGTGATCTGTCAGGGCCAGTGTTCTCCAGTGAGAAGATATCGGGAGATACCGCTATCACCCCTAGACACATACAGCGATGTAGGGGAATTTTCTGAGCGATGTAGTGGAAGAAAGTAACATTGGTCAGAAAAGGCCCATTAGAGTGAGATGATCTGATTGGTCAGCATTTAACTATTTTTTTTTTTATTGATATTAATTTGTTGCATTGAAATAATAGCAAGATTTTCAATTTATACACAACAAGTAAGTATTTTAAAAGAAAATTTAAATTAATTGAAAGACACTCTGAGACTCACTCACTGGCAGGTTTAATAAGCACAATTAGGCTATAGATCAGTGATCAAGGGCGTAACTACCATAGGTTCAAGGGGTGCAGCTGCTATGGGGCCCAAAGCAGAAAGGGGCCCATCTTTGCCATCTAAGTAATATGTTTTGCATAGATTTATCACCATCAGTTGCTAAATAGGGGGCCCTTACAAACTTTTGCTATGGGGCCTACGAATATCTAGGAACGCCTCTGTCAGTGATGGCTAACCTTGACACTCCAGCTGTTGCTGAACTACACATCCCAGCATGCCCTGCTACAGTTTTACTATTTGGTCATGCTAAAACTGATGCAGGGCATGCTGGGATGTGTAGTTCAACAACAGCTGGAGTGTCAAGGTTAGACATCACTGCTATAGATAGTGGCAGGAAAAAAGTTTTCACTCTCCCTCTACCATCTGCATACAAACTGTATCATGCTATTCTTCCAGCACTGTGCGTAGACATGCACAGCGCTGTGTAGCTGACATACAACCATTTGTCAGACTGCTGGCAAGGATGAAAATCTTCCAAGACCTATAGAAATGCAGCTAGGAGGCTTGACTCTGGTGGACTATTCTGCCCAGTCCCATGGGTGCGTCAGATACACATGTTATAGTAGGGAATGTTTTTCCTTACACCTTGACTATAAAGAACTGTTAATGCCATCGGTATTGGATCCCGTATTGGGCATCAAACAGATTAGCCACATAAAAATAGAGGGGCAGATTTATTAAGCCTGGGGAAGTGATAAAGTGGCTGAAGATAAAGTACCAGCCAACTGTGAAGTTACAGGCTGGGTTTGAAAAATGACAGTTAGGAGCTGATTGGCTGCTGCGTTATCATCTTCCACTTTGTCACTTCACCAGACTTAATACTTCTTCCCCGTAGTCTTGAGGTGTAGAAAAGAAATGGCAGTCTGACCAATTCCGTTACAAGGAATTTATCTTGTGTGTGTGTGGGCAGGGGTCGAAGGGCTGATGGGTAATGGTTTAAATAGAGTTTATTTATATTTGTTTCAATTTTCACTTTTAATGTAATGTGGAGGTTTCTATAGTTATAAAACACGAGTTTATGATGGACAGTTTGCATGCAGTATATCTAATGACTATTTAACATTTTTTTAAAGTTGTATTTTGTTACTTATTATTATTCTGCAATAATTCAACCGAAGCATAAAATACTAAGCATGTGCATACTCAGAATTGTTGGCTGGCAGTGATGAATAGTTATTATTTAGCCATTGCTATATTTTTGACACACACACACACACACACACATACTTAAAGATTGGTGAGGACAGTTGATTGTAGATTTAAGACTAGGGTATGATATATGAACATTTTTCATTTTATCCCATAATCTGTAAGTGAAGAAAAGCGACAAACATAAAAGAAAAAGTAATAGTAAGTAATTCCAAATTGAGTCACTGTTATACTTAATAATCAGTGTCATTGTTTTAATAAGTATAAGACTGAATTCTTAATAAGTCCACGACTGAACTCTTAACATGAGCCATACAGCTAATATGTTACACATCTACTGTATCCTTAATTATAGATCTATCTATCTATCTATCTATCTATCTATCTATCTATCTATTTTACAGAGTGAACACTGTATATGATGTCATATATGG
>NC_139219.1:282834075-282879162 GCF_055691185.1 Crinia signifera
GTTTCTGCTTTCTAGGAATGGGATGACAATAGCTGACGTGTCAGGACATGGTGTGTCTGCCTCATTATTCAGCCTCTGTGTGGGTAGAATGTATACCTAACAGTGTACATACATGTAAACAGCACATGTGTATTTACATATGTGTGGTTTACGTATATATGCGCTGTATACACATAACTGCCCTGTGTACATACAGTAGATGTGTATGTATATATGCCCTGTGTACATAGATGTGTATGTATACTGTCATGTGTACATTGATGTGCATGTATATCAGCCCTGTGTACATAGATGTGCATGTATATCTGTCCTGTGTACATAGATGTGTATGTATAGCTGCCCTGTGTACATATATGTGTATGTATTTCTGTACTGTGTACATATATGTGTATAAAGCTGCCCTGTGTACATATATGTGTATAAAGCTGCCCTGTGTACATATATGTGTATGTATTTCTGTCCTGTGTACATATATGTGTATAAAGCTGCCCTGTGTACATATATGTGTATGTATTTCTGCCCTGTGTACATATATGTGTATATAGCTGCCCTGTGCACACAGCTGTGTATGTATTTCTGCCCTGTGTACATGTATGTGCATGCCGGCACTTAGCTGATGGGCCAGGCGTGCTGCTCTGGAGTTCCTTCCTGACTCTCATCATGTACCGGGCCCGGGAGGTCCTGGGGAAGGGATCTGTCCGCAGCCGGGACCTGGGAGCCGGGCACAGGATGAGGGCCCATGTATAGCATAACCCCTGTATTGGCATCAGAGGCATACTCAGAACAAACATAGTCATATATATGTATATAGATAAACGATACAATATATGAGTATACAGAACATCGCCGTGTGTTATCGATGACTGTGCCCTTCCTTATACACTCCAATATACTGTACTCTATACACTATACCACTGCTAGTGTACGTATACACACAGCAGCTCACTGTATCCACGGACCAGGGATCCGTTCTAATACGGATTATAATGATTCTATACATACACAGCACAGATCTGACTCTAATGCCCATGTGTTATTACTATGTGGGCATTTACCTGCGCCCCACAGCCCCTACCTCCCGCAAGTCCCTTTACAATACTAATCGCTACTGAGTACTTATTCCACACAGGTTCCCAAAATACAATATATGCACCTTCAGCCAATATATATACCCACGTGGGTAACAGTCACAATAAGATTTACAAAGCAAAATGTAATTTAAACTAAATGAATAAACTACAATGAATTAATCCAGATTAAAGAAATATATAGTTATCCAAATGTTAATGCAATATTATATTCCCATTACAAAATCTGAATATCAATTAGAAATACACATTATTATAATTAAAGTCTGCGCGATGGATCTTTTTTTTTATAAAACGTGAAACGCGTAATATAATATTGTATTATAGGGATTCATATTATATAAGGATAACATTTCAAAAAAGCAGATTACAATGGGCGACTTTTTTTTAGATTTAGTATTAAACTGAATTTCCTAAAATATATTCAAACATCTTAGTGCACCCTAGCTGTGTGTTTGTGTGTATGCTATAATCTTTGACCTGCTGGCTTATATGAGTAATAAACCTTATCTGTTTTTTACCGAAAATCTGAGTTATTTTTAGATAAAGTGGCGAGTGCCTGTGTCTCTGCTTCAGAGAAACCACTTGTTATAAATTGGAGTTCGGAGTACACTCTGCACCCCTTCACAGGACACCCCACCGCTGACTGATTTCCTCCACAGTGAGAGTGCGGTCTACAACCTAACATATATATATATATATATATATATATATATATATATATATATATATATATATATATATATAGATATATATATATATATATATATATATCTATATATATCTATCTATCTATATATATAGGAATACGTGTGTCTGTGTTTGTTTATTTAATTATGTATTTATCTAATTTATTTATCTATCTAATCTACAAGAAAATAATAACTGCACCATAATATAACACAATACAATATTGTACATTGCATTTTCTACGGCAATGTTGTTTACATCTGTCATCATTGATGTTTCTAGATTTCACAGCAGTATTTAATGCCCGCAGAATATTAATATGTAATATTAAGGGATAAAAACCCCACTAGTAATTGTTTTTTTTTTTTGTTTTACAACTATATACATGCAACATAAAACGAATAACCCATTCGCTCCAGCACTCACAACTATACACAAATGTACAATAGATAAGCCTTGGTGAAAAGAAAAACAATGATATTTTATTGGGGGAATTTACAAAGCTAAAAAATACACAAAAATTTCAAAATAATAAAACAACTTGGAAAAAAGTGCTAATTGATTTAGTCAGAGGAAATTGGTCCCTAGTATTTGCCAAAGACTGCGTTGCTCTGGGAGACAGCCGGTGCAGTATATTTTATCTAACGTGAAAGGATCAAACCCCAGAGTCTCAGCAGCAGAAACACTTACACAAATTAACCAGGAGCTGGACACAAAATCTCCTAATTCACATTCATACGGTAGAAATGATTATGCAAGTGTAGCGTGTCTCTCTCTGATCATTTGGGAATTGGTGTCCTAATAAGCGTCAATGAAATACATATATTTACCATTTATACAAGGGCCCTGTGATCACCAGGTTTGCTGCTGTATCTTCTGGGTGCATTACACGTAAGGAGACAAAATGATCGATAATAATTATATATAACTAAGCTGGTTCCACTATATGTGACAGACAATGTACAGTAAGTGTGATTAGCAGCAGCCGTGGGATCCACACACTGACTTACTGACTCTGATAGGGGGACACTAGATGTGCAGTTTGGGGGTTGCTATACTGCTGCTCCCTAAGTTTTGGACTTGGCAGCATTTAAGAAATCATATATTCCATAAGAGCTGTGAAGACTGTTCATTTTAGATGCTCTGTGGCAAGTCATTTACTGTTAAAGCATTTTGTGGCTTTCCAAATGACAGAGGCCGGCAGGGCTTGCTGGGATATGTAGTGTCACAGCTGCTGGATAATCCTACAGGTAACTAATTTACATCTGGTCAAAACGATCAGTGACACTGCAAATGTGTACTAAGCATGTACCTTGTATTTGGTATAATTGAATGTGTATGTAATAAGTGTAAACAAGAGTGAGACGGATAGAACACACTTTTACACAATCATACACTTACACTGCCTTCAGCAGAGGGCTGCAATAAAATCACTTCCCCTGTAAGAATCCTGAAATACAGATTGGGATTAGGGGTGGGGGGCATCTTCTCAATGAGCATTGTCTAGTCTCATAGGTCTACCCATACTGTAGGTCCATAGTCCTCTCTCGGGTCCGCTCTCAAAGGTCTATTCTAGGGTGCAAGGCGCTGTGCTTGGTTTCATGGTCCCAGTACGAGCAGTGCATCATTGACAGCTCCGAGGGTTGCCTGGCACAGGTAAACTGCACCCCGTTGGAGGTTGCTGAAGGTGGGGGAGCAGGGCTGACAGGGCTCAGCTGCTGGGGGTGGTGGGCATGAGGGTGGTGGTGATGGTGGCTCATCCCGTTATAAGAGTTGACCATACTGGGTAATGACATGCTCTGGACCCTGGAATAAGGATTGTAAGAGGACGATGCAGACAGTCCCTTGACATTGACTGGGCTGACATTGCCCCCGGCCATCTGGCAGGAGGTGTAGGACATGGGGGTAGGAGGCTGCCCTAGGTGCCAGGAGTTGTTCATGAAGTTGGATTGCAGGTACTTAGGCGGGGATAGGTAGCCATAGGTGTCACTGCTGAATAAGCTCTTCCCAGCCTGGAAGTGGGTAGGAGGGGGCCTGAATGGTCTCTTCATCCGCCTTCTTCTCCTGTAGTTACCCTTCTCGAACATATCCTCGCAGGCTGGATCCAATGTCCAATAGTTGCCCTTCCTTTCTCCGCCACCCTCCCGGGGCACTTTGATGAAGCATTCATTCAAGCTTAAGTTGTGTCGGATACTGTTCTGCCAGCCTTTCTTGTTCTTCTCGTAGAATGGAAATTTGCTGATTATATACTGGTATATGGCAGACAGGGTCAGTCTCTTCTCTGGGCTCTCCCTGATGGCCATGGCTATCAGGGCCACATAAGAATAAGGGGGCTTCTGGGAGGGATCCGGCTTCTCCTGCCCTTTTTCCTGACTCAGATCGTCCTTGTCCCTCTCAACCTCTTTGCTGCCATTGGAATTATGCACCATGAGTGCCACGCTGTTCTCGTCGGGTGCTGGGTAAGTAGCCATGGTGGCACCCCTCCGGCTGAAGTAGGTGCCCGGGTCGGTGTATTCGGAGCTGGCAGGATCGGCACTCATAGGCGCAGAGGGTGGTCCATAAGGTGCCCCAGTCAGACCTTTCGCTGTAAGTGGCAGAGGAGGTTGTTGGTCCAGTGACGCTGGTTGTAGCGGATGGCACAGATTCCCCAACTGATGAAGCAATACAGTCTCTGGACAATTCAGATCTCCTGCCAATGGGTGATCCAGCCTGTAGCTGTTCCCATGGATGGATCTCCTGACAGATCAGACAGTGGTTGTGCCTGTTGATTCCTTTGCAGCAGGACAGGTCAGTAGGAGAGCCTGTTGATTCCTTTGCAGCATGACAGTGCAGGGTCCTGTGACAGCTGAGCAGTGCAGCACCCTGGCCGAGGCTGACCAAGTTGTGGCAGAGTTGCTCCTGGACTGTCTGTGACTGAGAGGTGAACCCTCCCCTCCCCTGTCCTTCTCTCTCTCTGCAGGAGGCTGAGGACCTGTGAGGATCCTGCCTCTACTCTCATTGTATTAGAGCTGAGCCAAGTTCCGCTTCCGTCAGCAGCTCCCCCCTTCAGCTGGGAGAGCAGCAGCAGCAGCCCGGGGAGGGAAGGGTTCACCTCTCAGTCACAGACATCCAACCTGACAGCTGGGAGATCACACCTATCATCCAGGCACAACACAGCTTGGGGGTGCAGAGACCTCTTACCCAACCCACCAACCCCTTGCTGGCAATGCTGCTGTTCCTGCACACATGAACCCCTCCTGCACACATTAAGCCCTCCTGCATGCACAGAACTATGGACAGAGACTGGGACTAAAAAGCCATAAATCAACCGGAGCTGCATATGCCTTAACTTGCATTGCATTGAATACAGGACTTCTTAACATTATCTGCCCCCCCCCCACCCCTCTCCCACACTCACTCTGTAGCATTAGGAACCCCTCCCGCTGTAGGAGACCCCTTCACGCTACATTTGTGGCACAACTCAACCAGACTGCGCTGTACAAGGCATCAGAGATAAAAGGCTTCTCGCCATCTCGCCTGGGATTGTACATAGCTGTCAGGGCCAGATGCACTAAGCTTCAAAAGTGATAAAATGGAGAGTGATATACCTCCAACCAATCAGCTCCTACCTCTTATTTTTCAAACCCAGCCTGTGACATGGCAGATAGGAGCTGATTGGCTGGTGGCTTTTCACTCTCTATTTTATCACTTTTCAAGCTTAGTACATCTGGCCCTCAGTGTGATCTGCTGCATTACAATCAGGGGGAAAAAACAATTCTGCGGAAATCGGAAAAAAAAAATCGCAATTCATCTTACATTATTTTTTTTAAATAGTTTATCGCTAATTAGCGTATTAGTAATGGTGATTATGAACCCAATCTTTTTTTTTCTTTCTTTAAAGTATTTAAGGAGCGATATTAACAGCAAGTAGGTGCAATCATTATGCAATGATCATGGATGCTATCGCAAGAGAATAGATTCAATGTACAACTTGTATTGGTATTGGAAGAGGACCAATATATACAGGTACTTGGAGTAAATATTTGGGTTACACTGACACACATGGATGGATACATAATAATATTCCTAGCTGCCCTGTGGAATCACAGCAGTGCAATGCAGTATTTGGCGATTTTGGTAAATCCCAGGACCCGGAGAACTGTGATTCCTCGCACAGATAGCGATAGTAACTACAGATGATTCTTATTGTGGTGTATAGATAATATCTCTCTGGCCAATAACAGCTCAGACAGATATGATTGTAATTTATAGCACCATCAATAGATACAATGAAAGAGCTATTTCTCATCAGTCACCATGGCAACATGACGCAGATAAGTGTGAATATAGCATGGTGTTAATGATGATGATGTTACTGATGGAATGCTAGTGCAGTTACACTCCTACAAGGTGTCTCTTTGAAATAACGAATTTACATGTTTATGTTTTGTGTCACTATTTGTCTTCCAGTTCCGACTGGGGCACAGAGGTGACTTGTGGGCATGACTTTATATTGGCACAGCTATGGCACATACCCCCTCCTACAGACGAGGCACAGGGCTGGGCACCCACCACCTCTGCCAGCCCGGGTATAAATGCTGCATTACCGGTGCTGTGCTGCCTGTTATTAGTTCTCATATAGATAGGATTATGTATACATTGCGATATATTCCACGCAATATACAGACCCCGATTTCTGCTTACAGTACCTGACGGTTCATGCACACTTGCATATACAATAGGCATAAATATTGCATACATACATACATACATGCATACATACATACATGCATACATACATACATACATGCATACATACATAGTCAATGTTACCGAATGAAGCAGCGGAAGCAGAACGCACAGATCTCTGCGGCTCTCCTTGGAAATGACGCATAACTACATGAATATACGATGCTAATATACATAATTCGCAGTTACTCCACATTTAATACGCTGTTTTTAGTGCAGGTTCATTTCCATAGTTAAATATGGCATAACGATATTGTATCAGTTGTTATTAGCTTGAATGAGTTGTTTTATTATTTGATGTAAGTAGCTACTGTTATGGTATATTACTCCACATGAAACAGATAAATATCCACTATGTCATCACATTGTATATTATTATTTGTATTATTATTATTATTATTATTAATAATAATAATAATAATAATAACAACAACAACAACATTGTTAATAATAATATTTGTATTATTTGAACAATACATAATACATATTTAAGACTAACAGGTTAATTAAGGGTAAACATGGGATTTACACAGAAGCACACGGGTCTGTTACATGGAACTCGCTGTCTCGGTATTTTATTTGAGTTAGGTCGGTGAGAAACTTAATTCAGTGTAACGGAAATATAATTTCTAATAATAGAATGTATTACAATAAGTTACCTAGTTCTGATTACAATTGTTATCAATAAAAGCGCAGTGGCCATTATTTTAACTTGCTGAAAACTACTATATTTCAAACCATACAGATGAGCATGCATTATTATTATTATAATTATTAATGCTAATAATAATGATGATAATAATAATAATAATAATAATAATAATTATAATAATTATAATAATAATTTTAACAATAATCATTATACTACTACTAATACTTTTACTAACACTGATAGTATAGACCCTTCTGTGGCTCTGTCTTGCCGCAGTAGTACTGTATGTCAGATTGCTGGCAGATTATATAACACTGTATAAATCCCTCTGATTGAGCTGTAATGTTATGATAATAAAGCCGTATAGATGAATGCAGCCATGTAATCAGGCGATTCCCTAAGAGCAGCTGCAGCAGACTGAGCCTATGGCAGCGCTGGCAGACTTGGCACAGGCAGAGGGCACATAACCCACTGGAAAAGACATGAAGTCCAGCGATGTCAGAACTTAAATACCATTTGCCACACAGACACTGCCAACGCCTGTGGGTGACTCGGTTGTGCCAGCTGCACCCATATGCTGCACACAGAGTGGCCTGGCTATTAATAACTTTGCTGTGTTCATAGAAAGTAGCAGGCTGGCTGATCACACCTCTAGGTGATGAAGGACACGGTGCAGACCAGGCATTCAGGATATACCCGTGAGCAGCCAGCCAAGGACGTAGACAGTTGGATGCTATATTGCAGCAGTTAGTACATGTGTATAGAGAGGTATCATTTACCATACATATATAGTATCAGGCAACTGTGTGCGTGCGTGTGCGTGTGCGCGCGTGTGTGTGTGTGTGTGTGTGTGATTTATTGTATTCACCAATCAATTTAATAGTTCTTCTTTACAGCATTGAGTGGAGAATTATGTACAGTTCTAATGCCAACTCATGTAATTGAATTACATACTGCAACAAAAAGCTTACATTCATTAATACGGTTTATTAAGATCAGGTGAAATATTTGGTCATGTGGCTGCATTAATTTATTAAGCACTTAGTAAAACAAGATCTATCTATCTAATTATTATTATTATTGTTGTTGTTTTGTTGTTGTTATTATTATTGTTATTATTTTATTATTATTATTATTATTATTATTATTATTGTAGTTTATCAATTTAAAAATTATTAGCATTTTATATAGAGGAAATGTTTACTAATGGCATAAGATATTAGGAAACCAAAGGTAAAGGTAGATTAACGCAATGAAGAGTTCTGGTCATCGGTAGTATGAGTATAATAAAATCCATACTTTCCTTCTAGTTACCAGTGTAGTCAGTTTTGAGGTTAATTTAGAAGAATGTAGTATGTACTTCAGTGAAGATAACTCAGATTAAGGCAGTCTTGCTATATTACATAATATTAAAAAGAGAAAAGATTAAACTCTTTGTTACTTATTTAATTGCACAAAACAGCAATGGTCAGGGCAGTGTTGCATCCCTAGGAAATTGTGACATTATTTTGTATATAAACAAAAATACTATTAAAAAGCTGTGATAGGCAGATTCATGTGGGCTGATGCTGGTGTACTCAGACTCTACAACATAAACGTTTCAGGACTATTTTTGTACCTAATACCCACTAGACACATATATTTACAGTGTTACATATTATAAATAATAATTATAATAATACAATTATTATTATTATTATTATTATTATTAATAATAATAATATGTGTTTTAATTATATACATGTGAATAAACAACGTTCAGTATTTGGTGAATAGAGTTTATGTATAACATTCATGTGCCATTTACAGTACCAGTATGTTTAATTAAATACATGTGGATAAACACATTTCAGTATTGGTTTAATACAGTTTCTATGTAAAGCATGTTATATTTACCAGTATGTTTAATAGCACAAACAGAATGATCAGATTTGCTCTTAATGGGATTATGGCCCTCTCTGCACATGTTACATGTGCCCCCCCCCCCCCCCCCCCCCCCTTCAGTGCACATGGTTTTGCCCATTTGAGAAGGAATTTGTCTTTGCTAGTGAACCAGAATAAGGGCCCGTGTAAAGGTATTTGTAGGCCCATGAAGCTGCAAAAGTGAATATCTGTACACATGTACTGGGGTCACGGTACTGGGGTCACTGTACTACCATCCATAGAAACCTTTATAGTCCTAGTGCCCCTCAAGTACCTAAGTGGGGAATAGAATTAAATGGTCAAGTGTTCTGTTCTCATACTCAGACCCTCAGATAAAGATTAAGGAAATTCTCAGAATCCTCTCATGCCATGGAAGAATTTCAGCTAGGCGGGATATGCAGATCTGTTGCAGTCACACTAGAAGCTGACACAATGACTTCAGGTGGATCTCTCTCTCTCTCTCTCTCTCCCTCTCTCTCTCTCTCTCTCTCTCTCACTCACTCACTCTCCTTTAAAACCACAATTTATTTGCAGCACATTAACCACATGATGGAAAAATCAAGAATTGGAAATTCTTAGGGGCCGATTTATCACCATCGGTATCCTTAATTTGAAAGTGAAGTGATAATATCGGCCCAATTCGCACTTTAATAATTGATTACATCATTCACTTGCATCAATTATCGCATTCAGGGACATAACTCGCGAGAAATCTCTGTCCCTGCGATGCCAAACACGAAAACTGCTCCAAGTGTCCTTTAATGCTTTTAGGTGATACTAAAATAGTTTGAAAAGGGCGGGAAAACAGTTTTTTCACATTATTTTACAACAAATGATGTAAATAAATATGGCCCATAGTTTTATATCTCCATATCAGGATTTTTCCATTTCTTCTTGTCACTGTTGCTCTCATTTTCCATGTCTTTGACTTTTCTGCATCTTGTAATTTTTACATATGCTGCTAGTGTAATATCAGTTAATTACAATTTTTAATACGACTTTATGAAATCACCTCACATTTCTGCTAATTTATCTATCTCCACTTTTCTATTAAAATAATTTGTGAGTAAGATTCACTAACAGTCTGCGGGGGAAATTTACTAAAATGTGTATTCTACTTCACATGTGATGTTGCTATGGGAAACAAATTAGAATCTACTTATTTATTTTGCACCCTCTAGAACAGGCATGTCCAACCTGCGGCCCTCCAGCTGTTGTGAAACTACACATCCCAGCATGCCTTGCAATAGTTTTAGAATTCCCTAATAGCAATACTATGGCAAGGTATGCTGGGATGTGTAGTTTCACAACATCTGGAGGGCCGCAGGTTGGACATGCCTGCTCTAGAAGATAATAGACAGGATCTGATTGGTTGCCTATAGCAACATCACATGTGAAGTAGAATACACATCTTAGTAAATTCCCCCCTGTTCCTCCCTAGCCTGGTATAACTGTATTTATATAGAGACGATGATAACCACTTGGGAAAATAAAACAAACAAATAAATACACAAACAAATAAACAAATTACCCTGATTGGTTGGTGAATGCAAGCACAGTCCCACACGGTTAGGGGGAACTTGCACCTTTAGTGACTTGCCCCCAGTAGATTTACTGCATCTGAGTAGTAAATCAACTTTCATTTATGAGGTGATGAAATACTATCATAACTTTCCATGTTCATTAAGATGAGGAAATACTAAGGCCAGGTTATTTTTCCACAACCTCCACAACATGTAGGATCCAGCATTCATGGATCCTACAAGCTGGGCAGGAATGTCTTTCTTAAAGTTTCCTTTCATCCACTAAATCCAAATACAGGTTGAGTATCCCTTATCTGAAATCCTCGGAACCACATTCTGCTACTATTGTTCTACTTTGAAAAGGTTTTATATGATAACCTTTTTTTCTCTGTCATTTTGGAGAATAAAATCTGGACTATGGGGCTATTTATCGAGCAACATTGTGGCTACGTCCCCCCCGAAAACACCTATAAAATAAGAATGTGGTCCAGTTCTATCATGCAAGATACCCATTATGTGGCAATTACCAAAGGGTATATGTAAGCATAACATGTATGGGGCAACTGTGTATTTTATTCCATTTATGGCTTTGATCTATAGTATACCCTTATACAAAAGTTACCGTGTACATGCCTATTTATGACTTTGTATGCAGTGAGGCACATGTGTGTGTGTGTGTGTGTGTGTGTGTGTTAGCTGTTCACACCCGATAATCTATTTCCATTATTTCTGGTGGAGGTTCTGCTTAGCACCACATTGAGGAAGAGACTTAACTTTAATTATATTGTATTTTAAACAACAGGCTTACACAATTCTTGTTTCCCTGTCTTTTTCATGTTTTTCTTGAACAACAGGAGGAGTTTCCTATTAACGGGGGAGTACATTATATATATTTTTAAATTATACACCATACACCTATTGCTGCAAATGTGCATAAAGTTGTCATCCATAAGGTGGCTGAGGCGGTAGCATTAAGGAAGATGGAATCTGTTAAGATGGAGCATATGTTTATTTGTGGTAACAGTACCACCACAGTAGGGATTTGCATAGAAGCCTTGCACAATAGGGATGTAAGGAAGCAATGGGCCAGATAGAAAAAGGGTCAAATTATTAAGGTATCATCACAAATATGTTATTTAGTTTCAGTTTTCGATATCAGGCCAGTATTGTCATGGTAACTACAAAATGGGTTACTGGTAGTGCCCGTTACATCCTATTGACACATCAGCCCATTCAACGATATCCCAAACCATGATTCAGAACAAGCTCCAGCTACTGCTGACACACAATATCCACCCTCCTTTATTTAAGGAAATAACAACAAAATATAATTTACTTGGGTAGAGTAATAGAAGGTCCTTCAGATTTAATTATGTATCTTGAAAAAAATATTATTATTATTATTATTAGTTGTAGTAGTAATAATGGTAGTAGTGATAGTAGTATTGCAAGTAGCTTTTTAGTGATGTTTTACACCCACTATTGAGAAAGATTATTGGCTTTATATTCTACTGTTTATACAAAAAAGATAATAAAAAAATACTGTATTTAATTATATGTAGGAGTTGCGAAGTTCCCTGGAAGGACAACCGAAAGGGTTGCTGCTGTGTAAAATATTTGCAAAGATAAAAAAAATAAGGGGAGAATATAAATAGAATCTGTCCCATGAAAAAACAAGGTTACTTGAAAAAAGAAAAAGAAAACAATAAAAATCCAGTGAAGTTGTTGGTGTGAGTCATCGAGCAACTGTCAAATGGCCTTTTTAATGTACAGATCAAAGTACCGCATTTCTTACTCTGAACAGCTTGTATAATAGCCACACCCTCAAGAGCGTTACCGGAAAATAATTCCACATGTTTACTTACTATATATATTTATACATACTGTATACATACACACACACACACACACACACACACATTACTGACAATCCTACAACCTACATTCCCTGTTTTGTACTTTCCTAAAATTGACACTAATTTCACAATGGGACCGTTTTCCTAGTTTTTAACCTTTTCCAGCTTTTTTAACATCCCTTAAATAACCCTAGCCAGTTGAAGGGCCATTGAACCGGGACAGTCAACACAAGTCAAACTCTTTCAGACATTAGCAGGACCTTAGTCAATGGGCATGTACGAGATAAATCCCTGGGTTTTTGGCTTATTTACCAAAGGGGGTATACACTTTTTCTTTCACTGTGTATTACAGTAGGTGTTGAGTACTGTATGTTTTACCAATTGAACAATCACAAAATATTGTATATACAATATATTCTTCCCTGAAAAAAGACAAGTTTGATTTATTTTTCTTTCTTGCACTAGAGTAAATTTGCACAGAAGTAGACCAAGACAGTTTACATGATAAAAACATTCTGTTTAACAAAATAATCCAACATTGTCAATTCCAAATTGGCTGGTGTTTTTCTATGATATATATATATATTCCAATATGAGCAGCACTCCCAATAATAAGTTACCCTCCCCTGTCCCCTCCAAGATAAGGTCGGGATTCAAAATACACAGCATCAGAGACGGCACTCGGAAATAAATGCAGACAAAGCAGAATCCTGATGACGAAGTAAAGGACTTCGAAAACAATTTGAACATACCTGCTTTGTCTGCAATTATTTCTGAGTGCCGCCCCTGAAGCTGTATATTATATATATTTATATGATATTTTGTATCACTTTTATAAATATATACTGTACACATACATATACGCATTGCCCATTCCTTTGTGTTCTTCAAAAGAGCCTTAACAGCAAGTGTTGAAGCCCCAGTCTGCTTTGAGATATTTAATGGGAGAGACCCTGCTGATGCAGTATGACTATCTTGTGTGTTAATCCCTGACTTTGTGCAAGGGTACCTAGAAGAACTGATGCTGTTTTGAAGGCAAAGGGTGGTCACGCCAAATATTGATTTGATTTCCATTTCTCTTCAGTGCATTCACCTTGCATTTTGTTAATTGATAAAAATAAACTATTAACGCTACTATTTGTGAAAGCATTCTTACTGTGCAACATTTTCCCACACCTGCCTAAAGCTTTTGCACAGTAATGTGTAAGTATTTAAAACCTTTAAAGTTGCAAAAATTTCCCTCTGTAGGGTGTTAACGACAAATGATATGTACAAATGTTTTATTAGGAACTAACACTCAACTCTACTCTTTGGGGAGAACACTCAACACTACTCTTTGGGGAGTACACTCAACACTGCTCTTTGGGGAAAATAAATTATTAGCCACTAATAAGAAGATACATTTTGAATGTTAAAATCAAAGCTGTGATGTGGGTGCCGGGGGTGAGCAACTGACATCATAGGATGTCAGCTGCCCACACACTTCCTTCCGAATGCCCACGTCCATCTAAGGTTACCTCAGGGTAACCTTAGATGTGCGTGGCCCTACGACATCATTTGATGGTCGTGACCATCGAATGATAAGGGTGTTCCCTTACAGCCTGTGAATGGATGTTTATGTAAAACATCCATTTGCAGCCCCTGTGAATGAACACGGCGTACGAGGGGGGCATGCATATCGGCATTCGCAGGGCGGCATCTGGTGGACTCGCAAGGCTGCGAATACGCAGTTTTGCGAATCAACCAGAATAATCCCCAAAGTGTATGGTCATCTTAACATCGTGGTTTGGCAGAAATGATCCTTATGGCAGGACAATCAGGATGTCTGCAAGATGTAATAACTTGTCATTATGTTCATAAAGAGCCACACCCCCTCAGGGAGAGGGAGGAGAGGCTGCTGCTGCTGCTGCCTCCCTCCCCACTCAGCAAACAGCACTGAGCAGTGTGTGCTGAGCTAGGGAGAGAGGCTGTGCTGTGGCAGCAGCCTGTCCTCTCTTCTCCATCTGCCTGGCTGCCTGGGAGGGAAGTGCAGGACCATGGCCCCTTCAGCAGACCAGGACCTGGGTAAAAAGTACCCACTGCTCACCTCTCGACACTACCAACCATGAGTATGGCTCGCAATATGCATGCACGAGGACATCCTGCAATAAAATCCAGCATCTTTCCTAATGGCTGCCCATACACAAGTTGATTAACATGAAACCGCAGAGGGTGTGTGTGACGTCCGCACCGGCCCCCGATCAGCCGGTTTCTATTTACGCACAGACTGCACACACAGCAAAAATCATTCAACATTATTCTTCTCCAAACCTGTTTCTAAGTTGGACAGCAAAGTCCATAGTGTATTTCACAATTGTCCATTACTGTTATGGGAAACATGTATGTTAGATCATTTTATACTATAATTCCACATTATGAAGGTGTCTAGGCAGAAATGGATTCATTTAGAAAATCTGGAAAACATTCTCCTGAGTTGAATATACATGAATAACTAGGAAATGCCAGCACATTATGTTGCCAGCATACTGTTTTATAAACAAGTAGTCAGTTATATTTAGTTGATTTGAAATGGTTTTGAATGACATGGTGGCGGAACTGAACATTTACCAATCATTATGGTGTGTACACACGGTGAGATTCCTTTGCTATTCGACTTGCTATGCAATCTTTGCTAACTCATGTGCTATTTACATACAATTCATGTATCTGCATTAGATTTGCACTATATAGTCATTGCTGCCCTATCTATCTGGGTTTCGATTTGTGCTGTCCCTGGAGTTCGCATCGGGATCGCAAGGTAAAAAAACCTGTGCGATCTGCATGTGATCCCAATGCGATTTTGACTATATAGTCAAAATCTCATGTGTAATTAACCTAGGCTGGAATGTACACGTAACCCATTTGGCGGCACTCAGCAGAATTTTACAAGGAAAATATTGAATAGCTGTTCTCAAGGGTAATGGGTAATGATGAGTCCAATAAGCACTAAATAACTTCCTATTTATCCACATAGTAAAGGACAGCCAACTGTCCGAGGACAACATAGATCTGGGACACTAATCTGTATAATAAAGAATCAGATGACACCTGAGCACAATATATGTGGGCATATAGGCATATATATCATTGTACAGCCAACTGCAAACAGGCAATCATAGATCTGGGAAACCAATCAGTGGCGCAACTACTGTAAGGCAGCCCCAGCTGCTGCTTGGGGGAGCAAGTGGCAGCAGGGTCTGTGTGGGCACTGGCACCTGCTCGACGCACTGACATGCTGCTGCCCACTGGCCAAGCACCGGAGGCGAGTCAGTTGCAGCGCAGGTGCGGCCATGGCAGAGACGACAAATCCCCCCACTGACTCAATTGACTGTACACAGAGCCGGCTATTGACTACTGTGTACAGGATGGGCACGGATGGGCATTCTAGGATGGCCTGAGATGCGTTGGAGCCAAGGGAAGCAGCAGTGTTTGCTGGTCTGCTGGGGGGGGGGCACAAACATTTCGGCAGGGGGGAGCAAAATTTATAGTTACGCCACTGACACCAATCTATATAATAACGAATCGGATACAAACTAAAGCACAATAACAACATACGAGGGCATATAGCAACCCATAAAAACAGGATAGACTCAGAGGCAAAATGTCATTCAGTCCATGTGGTTGCACAGCCTGCATACTGTAAATCCAGTGTGCTTCCAATTGGAGAGCGCACGATTCCGATCACCTTCTCTCTTGTGACGGGTTTCTCCGACCCCTTGCCCTCTAAAGCAGCAGGTATGCTGGATCTATGCAGTGCTATACGTTTCTTGAACTGTCTGACTGTTTTCCCTACATAAAGCAGCCCACATGGGCACTTGATATAGTAAACGACGACCTTACTACTGCAAGTAAGTGCATGCTTGATTCTAATTTTTTCTCCAGAGCGGGGATGTAGAATGGTGTCACCAACTTCCAAACTGCTGCAAGTGATACATCCCAAACACTTATAGTTCCCAGTCTTGCGGCTGAGAAAATTTCCTGTCAATGGGGGTCTCAATCAGGTGAAGTCACTGTGGACAGCCTGGTCGCGGATATTTCTGCCTCTTTTTTTATATGATGGTAGAATTGTATTGTTCTTTAGTGCTGGTAAATCTTTGTCTGTAGAAATGTTGGGCCATATTTTGCAAGCTTCCCTAATCAGATCATCACCGCACGTCGAGTATGGCTGTATCAACACTATTTTATTGTGGTTCTCTTTTCTGGCAGAGGTTCGTAATACATCAGATCTTTCCATATTCAATACTTTATTCTTGGTGTTCACCAATAATTTGGCAGGATACCCTCTTATCTAAATTTTTTCAATCATCTTATCAACAATGTATTCCAGCGTCATCAAGACACTTGCTAGTGGATGTACTGGAGGACACACATACATGAGGATTTGGATTTATTTTGATCCTACATATATCCCATAGAAGGTGGATCTTTACCACGAAGGGCAGTGCTGGAAGCCGCCCTCTTTCCTAATATGTCCACACAGTTTGTCTTTCAAGGCATAATAATTACTTTAAGCCTGTTCAACTAAATGCCTAGGAGGCATTAATATAACACAACTTCATTTAACACACAAAGGCTAAATGAATGGTACATCAGAGATTAAAAAAAACTTGTTTCTTATTGGGAGATAACGATATTGAGGCTTATAAAATCCAGGCCAGTATGGTCAGAAAATTCAAGGAGATTTGTTATCCCTGATGAAGTCTCGTGAGAGATGAAACGCGTTGGGTTATGCTACGTCTTTGATTACAAACAACTGTTAATACAGAAAATGACTTCAGCCACAAGGAGCCTTACATATGTTTTTATATTGCTTTTTTAATAAATGTCTTTATTATATAAATACTTTTAAGCTTGTGTGTAATTCTGGGAAGACTGCCCATATAAATATTGAGGCACTAATAATACCATTGCTTGGTGATATTTGGTGTTTGGGTTCCTACTAGTAGGAAACTGTGTTAATAACTACCAAAAAAGTAAAATAGTGCAAATTTAGAGTTTTTGTGGAATATATATATATATATATCAGAGGCGTAACTATAGCACCGCAGCCCCCGTGGCCGCGGGGGGGCGCTGTGCATGTGTGGGCGCCGGGGGGCTGTGGTGCTATAGTTAGCCCCCTCCCGTCCGCCCATCTGCCCCCCGCCAATCCGCCGCCCGCAGCCTTACCTGACTTCACTGGTCCCGTCCCGGCTCCCTTGCTGGCTTCATTCTTCTGCTAGTGAGACGAACCACAATAAAATGTCCGCCCCATATAGCAGACAGTTCTCTGAAACTGTCTGTTGTATGGGGGCGGACATTTTGTGTTGATCCGTCTCACTAGCAGAAGAATGAAGCCAGCAAGGGAGCCGGGACGGGACCAGCAAGACAGGTAAGGCTGCGGGCGGGGGGTGCGGCGGGGGGTGCCCCCCATTAACAGCGGGGGGGGGGGCGCCCAATTCATAGTTACGCCACTGATATATATATATATATATGTGAATACTGCAAGCCATACACGGGATACTGCATTAGGTCTACAGTAACTAGGTCAACAAGCATTGGGTCGACACCACTAGGTCGACATGCAGCAAGGTCGACAAGGGTTAAGGTCGACATGGGTTAATGTCGACATGGATCTAGGTCGACATGACATTAGGTCGACACTAGCGTTAGGTCGACATGGGCTAGGTCAACAGTCAAAAGGTCGACATGGGGTTTTTCACTGATAGGACAGAAATCTCTGTGTCAAATGCAATAGCCTGCAAATTGTGAGCGATGGGGAGATTTTGGTTATGTTTCCTCGTGGCTTGAAGCACCAATTTCTTTAAAGGCAAAACAAGCAACGTTGGCACTCAAAGGAGCAGATGAATATTATTTCATTTGGCAAATTGCATTGATAAGTGATTTTTCTTTGACATAATTGCTGTTGCATGGAGTAAGGGGAACTATTGATAAACAGGCTTCAGGTCAGTCTGCCTTATACTCGCTCCTCAGCTGCTTTCATTCAGCTTCCATCCCTCTCACACTCCTGTGAGACTGAGGGCCTTTGACGTCAGAATACAGCCTCCCAGGAGATGATAGTGCAGAATGCAGGCCAGCTCGCACACTGAGTTCCAGCATGGATATAATAAAGAGCCGGCTTCTTTCTATGCTTTATAAAGCGGATGTTACAGTGTGTGACCTGTGACTGTATTCTCTGAGTTATGCGCAGTGCGCACATAAAGAAAATGAAATGACAGTTTGGGTCAGATATACAATAACAAAAAAACACCAAAGGCCAGTATGCATTCCCACCGATGACAGGTTGCAATGTTCAGCTGGGCTTGTCCAGGAGTATTAAGGCCCGTACACACTGGGCGACTTTCAGCTGAAAGCAGCTCAGTTTTGTCTTTTGATCTGCTTTCAGCTCAAAGCCACCCAGTGTGTACGGGGCAACGATGAGTGGTGAGAGCTGATGCGCGCTCCCGCATCATCGCTGACCCCGTCGTGGTATTACCAGCAGATGAGAGACGGGGTGGATGGCTGTCCATAGCTTCCTGCTATGGAAAGTCATCTAAAATGGGTGAAAATTTGTGTGTGTGCACTGAGCGATTTTCCCCATCATCGGTCAGCATACACGCTGTGTGTACGGTCCTTTACAGTGCAGTGATATTGCAGATTTTCTTTATGAGTGCAAGAAAGGAAAATCTGTAATGTTGATGGTGGTGACAAAAATGAGTAGAATAACAAGGCCACTTGGTTTATTTTATCAGATGTAAGCCTTGGAGACAGAGGCGTAACTCTGGGAGGCAATGAAGTCATCTGCCGCCGGGCTCCTGCTCCCAAGGGGGCACCTCTCCTCCCCTGCAATTTTGCATCAGTTAATTGAAAGCCTTCAATATTGCATCTAAGACTGACTCCCTGTCCTAGCAGGACCATAGACTTCACACATTCTTTATTTTAAACATAATATACATACATACATATTTATATAAGGTGGTGTGTGTGTGTGTGTGTGTTTGTGTGTGTGTGTGTGTGGGGGGGGGGGGGGGGGGGGCATTAATATTTTTCTTGCCTCCGGACACCTGGGACAAACTTACGCCACTGCTTGGCTTGGAGATTATAAAGTGGAGAAAGATAAAGTACCAACCATTCGGCTCCTGACTCCTTTAACATCACAGTTGATTGGCTGGTACTGTGTCACTCCGCAAGGCTTAATACATCTACAGTTAGATTTACTATGGACCGTAATCTTTGTAAAGCGGGGGCTAGTAGCCAATAGAAGAGAAAGTGCCTAGCCACTGGGAGCAGGCAGCTCGCCACTGATTCTCTATTAGATGACATCTACGCCAGCCGTTTCCTCACCTTTTTTTGTTTCATGAATTGTTACCTTCTGTGACCCAGCGCAAGCAAAGGATAAATGTTGTGCAATTCCCGCAGACTATATTTGTGCTAGTGCTGCCATTCACAAACTTGTAAGCAAGTCCGATGCGTGAGAACACATGACCTCATGTGATGCAGAACCTGGACTTCTAAGCAGTGGAAAAAAGTAATATGCTCTGATGTATCTGGAAAGGTTTATGTTTGGGAAATGCTCAAAGAGGCCTGTAACTCGTGCTGACGGTTCCAATCTGATAACCGCAGTGGCAGATCTGTTGTGGTATCGACAGCCATTTACATTGTTTTAGAAAGCAATATCAGGCATCAAGACCTTTCTGTGGTCCAAGACAATAATGTCTCCATATATATAAATCTAAAGGAATTCAAGCCCAGTTCCATGAACTCAGAAATTAAGGTAAACATCTTCCATGACCCCCACAATCAGCAAATTCAATATTGTTAACCTTTTACTGTCTATAATAATCTACAATGCATTCACATACTAAAAAAGGAGTTATATAAGAACGGGGAAGAATATCCTTTCCCACAAGTAGCCATTAGGCTGCACAGCTAGTAACAGGCCAGAAGCCGTGGAACCAATTTACAATTATGAAGGAGGAGGAGTTGTCTCAGCCGCAATCTCTGTTGTTTATGGATTTGTCCAACTCCCCAAAGAGATAATAATAAAAAGAAGGGGCGGATTAGATAAAGGTTTCACAGTATTTGTTCCCAGGGCCATATCTATTTGTTATATCCTATGGCCGGGTTTGGGTGGCCAGGGCACATCCAGGTTGACTATTAGTGGATGACTGAGCGGAATATTACCGCCCAGGATCGCTATAGCTGGGATGTATCATCCCCTTGTTTGCAGGGACAGGGTTCCGAAAGGGGCCCGTCCCTGCAATGCATTCAGCCGGGGGGTCTGTGCATGAGCGGTTAGCGCTGATCCCCCGCTAACTCCGCCCCGGCAGCAGTGCGATCCCGTAGCCATAGGCTACAATTGGCTATCGCCATCTCAGAATGGCGATAGCTCAGGGATGGGAAGCCGGGCTGCCTGATGTTGTTACATTGGGCAGCTTTGCATCCCCCATAGAAACCTATGGGGGATGTGGCCAACGGTGGGGGAGGGATCGCAGCAGGGATCAGAGATTCCTGCTGTGATCTCCCTTTGGTACATTTCATTGATTTCAGTGATACTTAATATTTGCGGCTAACCCCTGAAAACGGGTGTTTTCAGTGATTTAGCAACAAATATGGTTTGATAAATGTTACCTGTTGGCTGGTCCCTTCTCAGAGACCAGTCACTCTTCCCCTTGCAAACTAACCTCAACCGAATCTCTTTAGCGCCTAACCATGCGTTTGTTATTGCCTAAATCTTCCCCCACAGCCTAAAAGTAACACCCCTCTCTCCCCACAGCCTAACCCTAACCTGCACCAGCATGCTTACATTCAGAATGCAGACGGTCGGGATACAGGCTCTGACATTGGTGAGCAGGTTCCGGCGCAGGTCTTCTGACCCATGTTGGGATTCCTGATTATCGGCATCCCAAATGTTGGTAGTATGCGGAACACATCCATGCAATCGATATTCCTAATACTATTGTCCTTTAGTGGTTGCCCAGCAACGGAGTAATCTCTTATTATTTGGGTCCTCGGTATCATGGTTCTAATACTCTGGAGATGGAAAAAGGGGAAACAACAAACCCGGTGATGGATGTAGATGCGTAAGGTGGTTGCACTAACCAGTGGCGTAACAATTAGGCCGCAGCCCCCGCGGTGGCGGGGAGGCGCCGGGGGGCTGCGGGCGCTGGTGGATCTCCGCCAGCTCCCCACTGCATGTGGGTGCAGCGGGAGCTGGCAGGGGGGTCTGTGCGGCGCGGAGGTACCTGTTTAAGGGAGAGCCTGGAGGTCCCTGCGCCTGCGGCGCTGAGTATGATGCTGCCGGGGTCCCTGCAGTGAAGTGGAAATAACGCGCTATCTCCGCTGGAGATAGCGCGTTATTTCCACTTCACTGCAGGGACCCCGGCAGCATCATACTCAGCGCCGCAGGCGCAGGGACCCCGGCAGCATCATACTAGGCGGCGCAGGGACCTCCAGGCTCTCCTTTTATACAGGTACCTCCGCGCCGCACGGACCCCCCTGCCAGCTCCCGGGGGGGGTCCTTTAACGGGGGGGGGGTGGCAGCTGCAAAACTGTCCCGGGGGGGGGGGGGGCGGTGAAATTGTCCCGGCGGGGGGGCGCAAAAGTTTTAGTTACGCCACTGGCACTAACATTTAAGGAATAATTTTGAAGCTTTTGATGTTCATTCATCTATCCTAAAATCTGATGGTGTGAAAACGAATATTTACTGTAACCTTCCCCAAAAATAAATAATTAAATAAATAAAGGGTGCTGTTAAATAAATTAAAGCTTTAATTATTATACCAATTAAAGTTTGTACATTTTGGGCATGGTGGGAGAATAAAATAGTGTGCCAAGGGTAGCGAGGGGATGCTGTGCCCTTTTTGTGTGTCCATGTCGACTGTGTCGACATTCGAGACAAAAAGGTAAAAAAAAAAACATGCTGACCTTTGACTGTCGACCTTCCCCATGTCAACCTAATGCTTGTGCCGACCTAATGGGCCCCATACATCAGCAATCACAATTTATGGATTTTCAGATATTGGGATATTTTGGCCAGATAAATGGATTTTACAATCTATCTGACTTTGCCCACACATTACAGATTTATTTCAGTGATCGGCAGAATTTTCCATCTAAAGATTGCATCTTCATATCTGGAAATTGCCCCAATCAATTGTCATTTCAGCTGTTCATAATGTAAATAGATGAAGAAGACGAATTGGGAATGCCCACACATATAAAAAAGATCTGCAGATAATACCAGATTATTAAACATGTTTAAAAACCTGATTAAGCAATCGATTGGCGATTTTGATTGGGATTGCCAAAAGGGGGAGCCCACACATATAAAATTAATTGTGGCAATCATCTCCATATCTGAAAAATTTCACAATTAATTGCTGATGTATGGGGCCCCTAACCCATGTTGACCTTCAGTCAAGTCGACCTTAATGCATGTCGACCTTCAGTGGTCGACATAATGCTCGGAGACCTAAAATATGTCCATCCAATGATCCCATTCCATTGGAATCCTGACTGCTGGGACTTCAATAGTGGGGTGAGCGCTACGAAGCCCCTTGCGGGCGCAGTGGCTCGCTGCACTCACCACAGGTTCTATTCTCCCTCTATGGGGGGGTCAAAAATCGTGTGGTGTTCCCTTTCTACTGGCCAGATGATACCTGCTGAATCCAACCACCTCATATCGCTGTCTAACGTGGGTGGTCTAGAGGGTGCAAAGACGTGATTTGTATTGCGTAGTGGGATGAGGCCACAGTAATGTGGATGTGCTGCTCCTGTTGTACCCTTAACCCCAGAGCCAGATTAAGGTTTAAATGGTCCTGGAGCTGAATGATCAAGGGCCTATTATGCGTAATAATAGGGGTTGTGGCCAGCAACTAATAATGTGGGTGTGTCTGTATTTGTGTAAATACTTTCAACTAATTATATATGCTTGGAAAAGGCAGGGGGCTGGCATAAGAAAAATGCAGGGAGATGCAGTATATTGGCGGATGCACTCCAAAGGTGCACCCTCAGGATGCCAATGTCCTAAAATACTTGTGGGATGAGGCGGCACTGCAGTCATAAAAAAATACTGAAAGCCGAAACTTGGTAGGCAACATTTCAGCACCTTTTATGTGGTCACCTAAGTTTACCACACCATATACCCCTTATACAAATCGTGCAATACAATAGTAACCCCCTTATACTGTACTTGCCTCTATTACATTATGCCACATGGAATGAGCCAAAATTCACACTATGGCACACAGATTAAGGCAAAATTCACATGGATTGAGCCAAAATACACACTACACCAGGCATATCCAAACAGTGGCCCTGCAGCTGTTGTGAAACTACACATCCCAGCATGCCTTGACATAGTTTTAGCATTCCCTAATAGCATAAATGTGGCAATGCATGATGGGACTTGTAGTTTCACAACAGCTGGAGGGCCATAGTTTGGACATGCCTGCACTATAGTAAACCCATTGAGAAATAATGCACAATATGCTTCATAAATAGGGGCATTGGCGCGCATTAAAAATTTACACCATAATGCCCATTACATGTTAAGACACACACCATAATCTCCATTACGTATTATGCCAAACACCTTAATGCCTATTAAAATTTATGCTACATAAGTATTGCTTACCTACTGTACATGTTCATTGCCAGGGGTTCCATGCTCATTGCCAGGGGTTCCATGCTCGTTGCCATGTGGGGAATACATGCCGTTGGTAACTGGGGAACAGCCACCGCCGGGCAGAAATGACAGCCATTGACAGCCATGCAGAGAGCAGGGGGCTGCCTGGCTGTATTCAGAGCACTGCTATTTGAAATAATACCCCTTTCACACGAGAAAATGCACTTACCAGGGAATATGGTCCCAGGATCATGCAGGGACATTCCCAGACTGGCCTCTTTTACACCAGCCTAGTCCCTGCATTTTCTGGTGTGAGGGGGAGAGAAAACCACCCCCGCCCCCCTTTAAACAACCAGCTATATCTTCGGAACCAACTGACCCTTTAACATGTAGGCTTCGAATGATTTTGGTTCCATGAAACTGGGCCATTTGATTCCAGAGAAATCTGTCCCCAAACAACATGAACAGCCATTAAATTACATTTCAGAAATGAAAAAAAAATTGGTTTACCCGCAATATCTCTAGAACCAATGAACCCATATGGACCAGGTATCAGATTAAGGCCCAGAGATTTGAGTTCGACTGAGATCAAGCTCGAGTTTCTGTGATGCTGTAGGAGGAACTGGCAGCCGTTGGAACCGGGTGGAGGTCGGAATTAGCGGGTCCCATGTTATCCTGTGTGGAAAACGTTCCAGGTTTGCCTGGCGGTATCTATGGTTCCCGGGGGGCTAGCGACGCAGGGCTGTAGCTCCATCAGGCCCATTGTTAATCCGGTATGTAGGAGCTTTTGGTGATCAGTTGCACAGGAAGGGAGATGGATATCAGAATAGTTTTTTAATTTATTCAATTGGCCCCCTCTGGTCAAGTTTATTCAGTTTCTATTAGATCCAGGGGTGTGCTCCCACCGACAATTTATTTAATGAGATTTTTACAGAAAAGAGAATGGATTGTCATATGGTGGTGCACCATTTATAGAAAAGAGTCATAAAATTTACCTTTTATTATTTTTATTTTAAAAGTGAAGAACACGAAATATGACAAACAACAAATAACATTAACACAAGTGAAAACAGTGTGCTATTAAAAGGCACGTGCGAGTTCCTGGAGCAAATTCCCTCTATTCAATATTATCAATTACACTACTAGCTTTCTCCTTCTTGACCTTTGAACAATTGTTTGAGGAGAGAAGTGTGTCAATCTTAAATAGGTTTGTGTTCTATATACAAATGTAACAGCCTATAATTGATAATATTGAATAGAGGGAATTTGCTCCAGGAACTCGCACGTGCCTTTTAATAGCACACTGTTTTCACTTGTGTTAATGTTATTTGTTGTTTGTCATATTTCGTGTTCTTCACTTTTAAAATAAAAATAATAAAAGGTAAATTTTATGACTCTTTTCTATAAATGGTGCACCACCATATGACAATCCATTCTCTTTTCTGTAAAAATCCCATTGTTAATCCGGCCCTGCTTAACCCTTCGCTACAACACCTCACCCCTTATCTGACCTGGCTGCCCCCCCTGACAATTATGCCCCTATTATTTACACACTATATTCAAGAATAAAATAGATGATCAAATTAGAATTGATGCATACACAAACATATATTTCTGCTTTTACAGCATTTGTATGTTTATTTTGGGTATCTAACCTTTGTAATGGAAAACTATGACGTATCTTAACTTCATCAAACACAGTGACAAATTGCAGTGCTTGTTGCACTATGTATCTGGACAGCTGAATACTTTCATGTTTTGGGGTATCAATTTACCATAGAGCCTCGTAATTCACTTCGGCATTGTATGTTCTATAAAAGCCTTGTGCATTTACTGTACATGGACAAAGTATGGTCAATCTCCTCAGAGATTCACTATATCCTTATTATATCAATAGATCGTTTGTTATGTTGTTAGTGTATTGTGTGTTATTCTACCAGTGCTGTATGTGTTATTACACGCGCACAATCGGTGTTATTAAATAATCACTCATCTGGTGTTCATTTCATCTTCTAAGCTTTGCTGGAAACTTTTCTATAATAATTTTGTTATGTCAGTCTTCTGAATGTGATTATAGCAGTAATCTGTATTCTGTTATATTACTTCTCTGTGTTATATGTCATAGTGCTGCAGATGATTATAAGAGTAATGGGAGTTAATGTTTGATGCTCTACGTTATTCTATGAAGCTGTAGTATGCAGTGAGCTGAGATTGTGCATTTTTGCTAGGTTTACTAAAGGCCCATACACACTGGGTGATTTGAGCGGCTTTCAGCTCAAAACCACCCAATGTGTACGGCTCGGCGGTAAGAGCCTAGAGGTGATGCGTGCTCCCGCATCATTGTCGGGAAAGCCATTTATCTGCAGGGGGAAAGCCGCTCAGTGTGTATGCACCTTAAGATGACTACATTGACAATTATTTAAATGTCCAAAATAGTAAGTACAGACTTTCACCCATGAACGGAGAAATCAATAAGCGACCGTTGAATGATTTTTCGTCCTGGCGGCTGCATGCGAGGGGGAATGTTTGCGTACACGTCCCCTGGTATGCTAACGAGGTGGTTCGGGCGGTGAGGGGGCATTAGGCGGGCGGCACTTACTTGTTCACTAGGCTGGTAGTATATGCAGCCTAGCGAATAGATCTGAGTCAGGCCCAAAGTACACTACCAGGAGAGTCGGGTGGTGGTGAGGTTGGAGGGTTATGGTATTTTAGATCTACAATGTCCAGGTCTACAGTTATAAGGTTGACAGGGTCAAAAGGTAGACAGGTCAATAGGTAGACAGGGTCAAAAGGTCAACAGGGTCAAAAGGACAACATGAACAAGGTCGACATGAGTTTTTCACATAGGTCGGTATGGACACTGTCTAACTGTACCACGTCTGCTCATCATGCTTCGGGCACGGTGACTCGCTGCGCTCGGCACACTATTATATTCTCCCACCATGCTGTAGTGGATGGTAGGGCATGAAATACTGCCTATCGGTACATGTCGGCTCATTAAAAAAAAAATGTCGACCTTTTCCCATGTCAAGCTTTTGGCCATGTCAACCTCTTGACTGTTGACCTTTTGACTGTCAACCAATAGTGGTCGACATAGAGTCAATCTAACATGAGTCCGGCTACCAGGTTGGAGACACAGGGAAGAATTAGCACAATAACCTGGCACTGAACCACCACTATCATGGTATTGCTATGCAGTAAAACAAGGTAAAATGGCCTAACATTACCTGAACATATACGTTTACAGAGCCTTCCATGTGTGTATTCAAACTATAGATTGTAAGCTTGCAGCAGGGCCCTCATACCTCTGACTGTCTGTAAATAGCCTGTTGTTACATACATTGTTTCCTATTGTAAAGCACAACAGAATATGCTTCACTATATAAGAAACTGTTAATAAATAAATACATTCTCTATAGCTAGGAGAAGGAGTGACGTATAGTCAGAGACTGCACTGTATGTATTTCCACTTGAGACTGGCATACCTTCCAACTTCTTCAGCAACCAAAGAGGGACACTCGCACAGCGGAGCCGAGCGCACGGCCGAAAAGGGGGAATGGCCTATTCTAATGAGGTCTCGGCATATGCAAATGAGCCATCATCGGGCCACACACCCCGGTTTTCACCCTCTGTGAAGCTGAATAGACGCTGTGCGGCACTTGGGAGCAGGCCCCCCGTGGAGAGACTCAGTGGCAGCCGCAACTCTCCCCCCCGTGGAGATACTGGGCGGCCGCATCAAACCCCCGCCTTGCACCGGCCCTGCATACATGCACAACAAGCATCAACGGCAGAATTTAGCTCAACGTAACCCAGGTACACACAGGATGTGTACTTGGCCGGTACCGCAGGCGACAGGACCCTGCATCAGCATATGCATACACATTTGCCAATGCAGGCAACGAGGGAGTGCCAGGGGTGCCAGGCTACACTCAGCGAGGGTGAGTAGATCGGGCGCACACACTGAATGATCTGGCTTATATATTTCAGTCCGATTCAGAAAATAACATATTAGGCCAAGAATGTTTTAGTGCAGGGGTTCCCAATCTTTTTTGAATCAGGGCACCCTAGAGTATCAGATTTTTTTCACGGCACCCCTAGACCAAATTAACATAATTAGATTGGGTTTATATGCGATTCTTAGGGTCAGTTATGTGGTAAAGGGCAGGATTTGATTCTGTTTGTACACATTTTATGATTGCCAGCCACCAGCTCTGGTTTTGCTCATAAATAATTAACCATTAACAATTTGAGTTGGTCCTGGACCACCAACCAAGGGCACCCCTGCATGTATCCTGAGGCACCCCTGGGAGCCACGGCACACAGTTTGGGAACCACTGTTTTAGTGTGTACCCGGCTTTAGCATCAGGACTTAAAGAACCTAAATCAGGGTCTATGGATTTGAATGAAATGTGAGTTTTTCTGCAACATTAATTTCGGTACTCTTTACCTAGAAGGGCGCCCATCGCGGCCATCGCGGGCATCGCATGTGCCAAAAAATCGCATGCGATGCGACCGACGCGATTACCGCTATTTCCCATAGGGAACAATGTTAAATGTCCCAATTGACCCGATTTTCCATAGGGAACAATGTTAAAAGGCCCACAGAGGCCAAATAGCCACCCTAAAGTGTGAAATGGCCCCCCCAATTGTTAACGCGATCAACATCAACCCGGAGCTTGGCGAGCGGCGGCGGTACGCGTCCTACGACCTTTTCATACCCCCACTATCCACGTTGGCGTGGAGTTGAGAATAGAAAGTGTGGCGAGCCCGAAGCGTGGCGAGCGCACGCGGACACCTGTGAAGCCCGCGAGGGGACGCGTATACCTGTGAAAGTGTCCGCGTCCCCTCGCGGGGCTCGCTACGCTCGCCACGCTTCGGGCTCGGTGGCTCGCTGCGCTCGCCACACTTCCTATTCTCAACTCCACGCCGACGTGGATAGTGGGGGTATGAAAAGGTCGTAGGACGCGTACCGCCGCCCCTCGCGGGCTCGCTGCGCTCGCCACGCTTCGGGTTGACGTTGATCGTGGGGTGGCGTTAACAATTGGGGGGGCCATTTCACACTTCAGGGTGCCTATTTGGCCTCTGTGGGCCATTTAACATTGTTCCCTATGGAAAATCGGGTCAATTGGGACATTTAACATTGTTCCCTATGGGAAATCGCGGTAATCGCGTCGGTCGCATCGCATGCAATTTTTTTGGTCGCATACGATGCGACCGACGCAATTTTTTTTCCGTACGATGCCCAAGATCAAAATCGTGGGCGCCCTTCTAGGTAAAGAGTACCCTAATTTTTTATTTGTGTTGTTGTGTATCTATTTTGTATTATTGCGTTATCCAATTTAAATAAGTGTGCACACTATGAAAGTTGACACTCAGTAGTGACAAAAATGATTAACCTTTGTGGATCAGGCCAGGTTTTCTGAATGTAGCCATTCCATAAGATCCCCTACAGTCACTCATTTAATGAATGCCTCGGTACATGTGACAATACCCCCTCTGTGTGGGGTTTCCTACAGATTGTACGGTTTGTTCTGAACTGCACGAGGACCACAGGGAAATCTCTGAGCAAACAGCATGAGCAGCACCAAGGACCTCCCAAACATTAGACACCAGATCCGGTGTGGGCAGCCTCACATTGTCCGGATCAGCACTGAAAACAAACATTAAGCAGTGGCCTGACCCCGATGACCCCACTGTAGACTTTACACTGTTCTAAACATGAAGACACACTATTGAGAGCTGAATAAGGAAAACAATAGCTACTTATTTAATTATTTTTATGCACCAAGATGAAAAACAAGTCCAAACGATGGAAACTGTGCTTATATTGGTGGTATAAGCAATCGTGGCACCATTTCTACAGTCAGCGGGCAGCTTTAATTCTTCCAAGTTTGTACATATTCTTCTTCATAGATAAAATAAATAACATTGGGGCAGATGTATTAAGCCTGGAGAAGAGATAAACTGGAGATAAAGTGGAAAGAGATAACGCACCAGCCAATCAGCTGTGTTTGAAATATAACAGTTGGGAGTTTATTGGCTGGTGCATTATCTCCTTCCACTTTATCTCCAGTTTATCTCTTTGCCAGGCTTAATACATCTGCCCCAATGTATCTAACAGTGATAAGAGAGGAGAAATGGACCAATGGAGAAGTTGCCCAAATCAACCAATCAGCTTCTATCTATCATTGCTCTACTTCTCCACTCTAATTACTGCTTGATACATCACCCCCCTTGTGATTAGATTTTCCTCTTGTGTGGTGGTGGGCTTATTGTAAAGAATATGTGGGGTGATTTATCCAGGATGGTCAAATCAGACTGTTTTGGGATGGGGTCTTAAGCTTACACTTAGATTTTTTACCCAATTCTGATGGATTGGGCAGAGAAATAGGGTGAAAAGTGGCCAAATCGCATGTGCTTGACATCTGATCAAATCTGATGTGTAGACCTGTGAGCATCGGATCGGTGTCAGATATCCGACTTGGACAGCCCCCTGGCAGTGGAGAATGGGATTGCATGCTATATATATAGCATGCTGTCCTTCCACCCCGGTAGCTCCAGGGGAGAAGCTGCAGTAGTGTAGGGGGAGCTTAAGAAAGGGAAGATGTCTCCAGCTAGTTACATGTCTACCAGCTAGGAAACCCCTGTACATATGAAGAACCATCAGAGGTGGTAGACGCAAATACAGTAGTACAATTTAAACATGCTTGGGATAGGCATATTGATATCCTTACAAAAAAATAAGGATCAAATATGGTTTGAGGTAACATGTTTAAAAAAAGGGGCAGACTAGATGGGCCAAGTGGTTCTTATCTGCCGTCAAATTCTATGTTTCTATGTTTCTAGACTACAATTTCTTAAGGTGACTTCATGACATCTCATTAGTTTTTCGTGAGTTTTAATAAATATTGCATCTTATTCTCCTCAATTCTTTCCACCTATGATTTAGGGTCAGTCAAAATTGGGAGCATTTGGGGGAAGTTATGGGGAGTGACAGCAAAATGCACAGTTCTGGGGCCACGGCTCAATCTATACCTGCAATCCCGTGGACAATGGCTCAGACGTATTACTTCCTGCGGCCATGCTGCTCAACCGCAGTTTTACTCCAATGTCCCATAATTGACTGATTGGTGGCTGATGCTACATCTTTGTACGCAGCCATTGGGACTCATAAAGCCATCGCTGGGTGTCTCAATACAAATCCGGGTGGCTGCGGCATTTGCATATTTTGCACAGTTGCACATATTTGCAGCTGTGGCAGCATATCAAGCCGGTAGTAATGAAAACCCATGTATCGGCAATTGTGCAAGAAAACAAGTCTATTATTAATAAAACCTTATCACAGATAATTCTGAGCATTTCAAAGAAAAATAAAATCAGAAAACTATTGTCCCCACTATTTAAAGCCATAACCTAATCCTGCAATCTACTATACATGCCAAAATTACAATGGATGGACCCTTAGTGTGATAGACCCTGCACCATTTGACAATTGGGTCTGTTTCACAAAATATGTCACTGTTTGTGAACAACCAATGAATGTTTGCATAAACCCTCTATCAGATGAGGTGTCATATATGCAAATTACTTACTACTACTACTACTACTACTACTACTACTACTACTACTACTACTACTACTACTAATAATAATAATAAAAATAATAATAATCTAATAAATAAAGACACATAGTCAAACTTAGCAGAAAAATTGTAAGCTATATAAATATTTAGTTATCAAATTTATATATAAGGGAAATTATAATGGCACAATAACTACAAACAACATGTACTGTAGGTGGATACCAACCAAGAGGCCTAATTCAAGTTTGCAAGCAAAGAAAAAAAAAAAAGCACACAACTAGGCAAAACCATGCTGCACTGTAGGTGGGCGGATATTACATGTGCATTTAGATTTAGATTTGGGTGGGTAATATTTTTCCAGTGGAGGCTAAATACTGGCTGCTTTTGCATGTAGCCCAGAATGTTAAACAGCTCTATTTTTACTCTTTCGTTTATAATTCAGTTTGAATATACCCAACCCAAATGTAGTACAAGTATTTGTTGGTGTCAGGGTCACCACACTGGTTTTACCCACCACAAGGCAGCTCTGATCGCACTGTTATCAGAAGCTTTCTTTCTGTTTTCAAACCCAAATCTAACTCTTGCTGCACATGTTTACATCTGCCCCACCTGCAGTGCAACGTGGTTTACTTAAGTTACAGACATGAATCATGCACAAGGGGCACAACTAAACTATGACACCACCAGCTCAGCTTTAACACTCAACCTTCTAATTTGACTATCTGTTTGGGTGATGATACTGCATGCCGTTAAGGGGTTAAGTCAACTGCCAGTCAATAAAGGGAGCGTACCCTAAATAAATGACGATTGCCCCATACTGATGGCCTGTCTATCCTTCCTACTGAAGAATAGTCAGCGATCAATCACCAAGGCCAAGCCATGAAAACTGAAAGTCCAACACAAACACACCCCTGCCACACCATAGGTTATGTGATCTTCCTTCATGCCAGCCCCGATTGTAGATGTTTAAGTCATGTCATTCCTTATAGCAATCATTCAGTTTCTCTTATTTTCTAAAATATAGTAGAAAACAAACACCTAGGGTGCCATTTAATAGGATGAGAGATTCAAATATCTGGTAAGAAATCTCCCGTTTTTTTAAAGCGGCAATCATTTACACTGTACAATCAAACTGGTATTGCAGTGTAAATGATTGCCGCTTTAAAAAAACTGGAGATTTCCTACCAAATATCTCACTTTCTGAATGTCTCATCCTTTTAAATTTCCCCCATTAGTATCTGATTGGTACCATAATACTAGTGTTCATAATGCCAATCATTATTCTAGGAAGGACACTGTTGCATAGAAACAGAGGAACATAGAATTAAGTTGGCTGTTGAGAACCACTTTTCCCGACCCCATCTAGTTTGACTGTATAAGGTGTGTGTGTGTGTGTGTGTGTGTGTGAAATTTGATGAATTTATATAAACCAGCCCATTAAGTCTTATCACATCAAATCCTTATGGTACTTAGCATGAGTAAAACACATTCGAATTGGGTCAAATTGTCATGATTATTTGGTTGTAGATTTGGATGTGTCGGAAACTCATAGAGATAATACCAAACACTGAATTCTATGTTTATCTCTCTCAGGTCCAGTATTTGCTGTCTTAGTAAGCGGAGTGTAATTAACTGAGATATGTTATTGACTATACACTGAAGATGTAGTAAGCTGTTCTGTGAATAGTGTACAGTTTGCAGATATCGGGAATCACAGACTGTTCTGCAGACACAAAACATAGAGACAAACATCTCCTAAGAATTCAGTGGGATGTGATCACAGAAGAAAACCGACCTTGGATTTATCAGACGAGATGCTCCGTTATTTTCCAGTTCACAACTTCCCACCAACCATGAAATGACGCCCAAGTTTGTATATGAGTCAGGCAGGAATTGACCTACTGCCCGATGGGATTAGACGGTCCATTCCAGAATTCTCCTCTGCCTCCCGGGAACCCAATAGCACAACTATTATAGAACACACTGGTGAATTATACAGATTGGCTACACCAGGTATTATTCAAAAACACAGTTAAAGCATATTAAAGTGTTGTTTCAAAGGGCACAATACTTCCAATGGTGTACAAATGGGCTTACACTGAACAAGGATAGGCCACAAATGGGCTGTACAAAGCCACTTGTGATCAATTTACACAAAAATAACAATAAGAACCAGTACAATAAAGAGAAAAATAAATGATCCGGTTAATATGAGAATATAGGAGAAATATAACCCTGGAGAGAGACAAAGGTCCAACCAATCAGCTCCAGTCATTTTTCAAACACAGCCTATAAAATTACAGCTAGGATACGATTGGTTAGTACTTTATTTTGATCACTTGATCTTTCTTCAAGGTTCGATACTTCTCCCCCTCTTTTATATTAAAGAAAGAGAAGCAGAGCACTGAGCTCTAAATACACATGGGGCATGATTCAGGTTGGCTTACTAGGCAGCATATATTCGCTGCTTTGTGAGCACCTTAATGCCGCTCCACCGAACGGCATGCGAGGGAATGTGTTCACTTACATGTGGCTGCTAGTAGGAGCAATTATTCGATGGTCGCTCACCATCGTTATCCTGCCTTATGTAATAAAAGTCAGTCTTACTTGACTTGTATTACAGTTGCCGATGGCCGAAGACGGGGTGGGCACTGACATCATGTGACATCAGCCACCCCGAGCAGGCATCGACCCGCCCATAAAACACTGGGCGTTTCCTTGCTCCGCCTCCACCCACCCCTTTGGAGCAAACGGCTCAGCGAGGGGTCAGCACCATCGGAACGGGGATGAATTCGCCCCCGTCCAAGCAAAACTGGATCACCGCCTTGATATGTCTTCTCACTGTAGGCTCTCTGATGTTGGAAATGCAACAAATGTAGCATTCTGAAAAAGGCTACTGCAGCCCGGAAACAAGTAATGACACCAATGGGAACAGCAGCACTAGAAACAGCGGCTTCTGGTGTCAGATCTAATGAAATGGGTTATAGGCTCAATCAAAAAGTATAAAAAATGTACAAAAATCAAAAGTGTGTTCCTAACCTTATACTGTGCTCACAATAATGCCACTTTCCATACAATGGGAAGGCCCACACCTGCACATATAAGGGGGGACATGCGAGACACTGGTATTTTTAGGAACATATACAAACACTGCAGCTACTATGTTTAGTGATAGGGGGAATGGACGGAAGTGATGGGAGGCAGTAAGACCTGCCGATCACAAAATATAGCACATATTGGAATGGAATGTCTTTTGCCCCTTCATGTAGGATGTGTCCCCTGTCCCTGCAATAACAAACATTGACAGAAGCATCAGGGGAGCTCAGGAAGTCAAAGGGTGGCCCATCCACACGGGGGCTTCCTCACTCCCAGCGCTCAGTTCCCTCACATCACAGGTCATTGTTAGGAAGAGACAGGAACACTTCCAAATTAACCCTAACTCAACCTCTACGGCCATTCCAAAGTAACACTGGGACCAATTAACTCAAGTCTTACAAGTTAAAGCAGGACTGTGCAGCTTAATATCCTCTATGTGACATGCCAGTGTTGGGCACCATGCTGCATATTGCCCTCTCAGGGCTGGAGGTCTAAGGTGACGGCTCATTCATGCTGCCTACACAGCTGCACCTGGTGCTCTATTACTTTAGCTTCCTTATCTAATAGGAGACAGAGAGGGTCCTACTATACAATACCCATGAAATGCAAAGGCACCGAAAGCTTTGTCTGTGCCACAGTTCATCTCTGTATGTTGACCAAATAAGGAGAAAGCAATCAGTGAGACATGGAGATGAGCTGGAACCCTCTGTGCTATCTGCTCTGGTTCCACCACTGTGAGCGTCTACATGCTAATACAAATGCTGCGAGCCACATGCAGCCCCCTGGGCAGTGGACACAGTGGCAGGAGCATGGCTTCCATTGCCTGACTATGGTGCCCATCAATGTTTGGTCCCACCCCTTTTCTGCATTTCAGTGACCAGTCTTGCTCTGATTAATAGGCGCATATCTTTCTTTTCCACTTCCTGTCTGCCATCATTTTTTAATCCACTTTTATTTTTGTCTTATATTATAATGTAGTTGGCGATTACAGTAAGGGAACATCAGCCTTTTTGTGGTTAATGTTTTAACCACATTAGTTAATTATTGAGAGTATAAATGCTACTGAATAATACCAAAACAATGGCCAGACTTGGTCACCACCTCAGACAATGTGTAAAGATCAATTCATTTTAATACCTCGTCCCACATCACAATGCCTCCATTAGGGGTGTGGGCATGGTATGAGGCACACAACTGCAGAAAAAATTGGCATGGAGATCTGCACTAAAGCTGTGCCAGCAGAGGGGGCAGGTATTATATGTAGGAGGTGGGGCGTGCCTAGAATCATCTCTACTATGATGCTTTAGCCACGCCCCCTCTCCTGATTGTGGCAAAAGACTACCAGTGGCAGCAAGGCTGTCTCTGCTTGCCACATCCCTATTCCCAGCCCTACAGAGAGTCTCATCAGTACTGCTACCCTCAATTGCCCACTACCTGGCATAGACCATGCACGTGGAAAACAAATGCAGTCATACAAATATAGACAAATCATGTCACAACAATAGTAAAAAATGCAATTTGGTGCACATTTGTCAGATCATAAATAACCATTACAGTCCGTAGCAGCTAGACTGGGCTCCAAAGAGAGTAGACCAGCCAGAAGGCTTCATCAATTCTCCAGGGGCTGAAGGCTGTGAACAGTGTAAGGGTGCTAATTTTACAGATGCAAGATAAATCAAAAAAACTAACTTAAATGTCAATATTCCGGAAGGGGGTAGGGGAATTGCGTGTGAGTCATAGGGTGAGTCATACGGTCCACACTATTAAGGTCGAAAACTATTAGTCGACAGAGAAAAGGTTGACACACATTAGGTTGACATGGTCAAAAGGTTGACACGAACTAAAGGTCAATAAGGAAAATGTTGACGTGGTCGTCATGAGTTTTTTTAAAATACCTATGTCGACATAGGCATACTGTAGATAGTGAATTGACCAATATTGGTCAACCTTTTGACTGTTGACCTAATGACCGCGTGCCAGTGATCTGTCATGATTCATCATAGTGCATGTCCCTATAACACAAAACTGGGCCAGAGAATAATGCCCGGAGCAAGGGCATGGTCCCCCCCCCCCCCCCCCCCCCCCCGATTTGTAGTAGGTGGGGCTCTTGCATGGCAAAAAGGGAGCTTGGCCTAACATTATACCACACACTGTAGTGCCCATTGCACATTTTAGCGCACTTTGTAATACCCATTACACATAAGGCCACACATGATGCCCATTACTTTCTATATAACATACCGTAATGCCCATTACTTTCTATATAAAAAACTGTAATGCCCATTACACATTTGACACATAAGTGCCACTTACGTACATGCTCATTGCTGGGAACTTCATGCCAAGGGGCTTCATGCTCGTTGCCAAGGGGGACTGATATTGCTCATTGCCAAGGGGGACTGAAATTGCTCGTTGCCAAGGGGGAGTGCAGCCCTCTCCCCTGCCTGCCCAGCTCCCCGCTCCCCGATGTGCCGGCTGAGCCAGAGCTCAAGTCTCCCGCTGGACTTCTAGCCAAAAGGCACTCGCAGTCCAGCAGCCAATGCTGCTTCTGATTGGCTGCTGGATCGCAAGCACCTATTGGCTAGCGGTCCGGCGGGTGATTTTAATTGAAAATAGCGGCGGAGACTCGAGATGGGCAACTCAGCTCTTTCCCGTGAGCAGCTCTCAAAGGTTCAGTTCACGTGTCGAGCGCCCAGCCTTCTCCAGACAGATGTCAGACATTTTTTGATCAATCCGATAGGACTTACGGTTAAGCCCCTTCGCTCTGGACTTGTTTCCGGACTGTTTACACTGATTCCGTATCGCAGTTGAGACCAGAGACTAATGCCCAGTCTATTCGGGGACTTTAAACCAGCCCAATTTATGTTTGATCTTATGAAAAAGATGCATTCTAACATCAAGTCTATGTATATACCCCTGAGGAAGTCTGATTGACGAAACGCGTCGGGTTATCTGTGATGAAAACTTTATGACTCGTCATACTATTGGAACATTTCATGCTGCTAATTATTTGCTTTTTAATAAAATGTTTGTACAATTTTTTAATATTATTAATTATATGACTACTGTGTCTGATTGAAAAATCTGAGGTGGTGGTGATAAACTGGAAGGCGCACTCTATATTCTCTTTGTGTGCATTTGTGTCTCTTCCCCCAATAACAGGGGGGACTTATAGAGTTGCAGCCACACGTATATATTTACCAGCACAGTGAAAGGGTTATTTTCTTCTATTTTATATGACGATGACGATGTATTAAACATCGTAAACGTTCGATCACGCTACTCTGCAGTTGTTGTCTCTCTTATTAGCCTCCGGGTGCCGCCGTACTTGACAGTATTAATAGTGGGGACTTCCCTCTCAGGAGGGCACCGGAGCCAGCTATACAAGGTAGTGGAAGTGCTGCTCTCAAAGACTCTGTATATATATATATATATATATATATATGTATATATATTAACACACTTCTGAATGCCGTGGCTGCACCATGGGTGACAGAAATAAATAGTTTTTTTTTTATAATACTGGTATTATTATGATTATAATTAAAAAAAAGATCTGAGCCGGGAGAGCAGAGTTATGAGCCGGGAGAGCCAGTGGGAGTTGTCCTTGACCCGTGAGTGTGACTGAGCAGCGGTTCCTGGATCAATTTTAACAGCTCACGGCTAGTAGGTTCATGTGGAAGATCCGGCTCTTTGAACCGGCCCAGCTGTGAGCTACCCATCTCACCAGACTCCGACGCCGGGTGAAGCGGGGAGCGGGGGAGCGGGCGCAGCGGTGAGTGGGGGAGCAGGCGTGCTGGGGGAGCAGGCGAGCAGGGCTGGGTAGCCGGCGGCAAAGTGCACGGCTCCGGTACCCAGTGACATTTCGGCACCCAGAGCTCGTGCTCCGCCCTAGCTACATCCCTGGTTATTAGATCATGAATTAATAATTTCAGTATTCACAATTCTTGATACAAAAATATTTCACTGCTTTCCCTCTTTAGTAACCAGCTTGCAACATTACAAAAGTAAACATTTTAAAGTGTGCATTGGATTCTCGCCCTCACACCTCTCCTGGAACAAGATAAGATCAAATAAAAATGTAATATGAATTATGATATCCTTGACATAGATGTATGAACCTGATTTTATTTGATCTGCACTAAGGATTGATGGCACTTCTTTACTTTCACGGCGCCAGCATGGCGCCGCGCGTCAGAGTCCCCTTGCGGGGCTCGCTTCGCTCGCCCACGCTGCGGGCTCGGTGGCTCGCTACGCTTGCCACGCTAATTAAAATCAACTCCATGCCAACATGGATAGTGGAGGTATGAACTATCCATGTTGGCATGCCGTTAACTTCATTTATTTTACTTAGTTTGTGGCGAGCGTAACCCGGAAGTAGCGCGGCGCCATGCTGGCGCCGTGAAAGTAAAGAAGTACCGGATTGATACTTAAGGAGGTCAGCCAGACACAAATAACAGCACATAAGATGCAACCTCCTGATCCCAACCATTGCAGGTTTTAAGCTATTTATTGGTTAACACTTCTGCAATGGACCTGTACACTCACCTATACAATTGTCGGCCTGTTCACCAAATATTGGGGGTTATTCTAGTCCATTCTTTCTGACAAAATCTTTCTTAGATGGACAAAACCATGTGCACTGCAGGTGGGGCAGATGTAACTTGTGCAGAGAGAATTAGATTTGGGTGGGGTTTTTCTTCAAAGTGAGATCTATATTGAAGTGTAAAATCATGCAGTCAGTATTTTCCCTGCACAGAAACAAAATAACTCACCCAAATCTAATTCTCTCTGCACATGTTACATCTGCCCCCTGCAGTGCACATGGTTTTGTCCATCTAAGAAGGATTTTGTCAGAAAGAATGAACTAGAATAAACCCCATTGTGTAGATGTATATCCAGCTTTGGTGAGGCAGTGAGACAAACAACGAGTGCCTTTTTCATGCCCAAACAATAGGTAGGCCAGACCCAATTATTAGCAGGCAATTTAGAGAACTTGGCAGACAACTATATGACCTGGTTCTGGGGCCCCCTAAGCCTCTGGGCACCATAGCATTGGTGGTGTGGATCAGTTGGTCACCAGCAAGTTGTAAGACAGTCATTAGGTCAACACCATTAGGTCGACATGCATTTAGGTCGACATGTGTCTAGGTCGACATGCAGGAAGGTCGACATGAGTCTAAGTCGACATGGGTTAGGTCGACAAGGTCATAAGGTCGACAGGTTCATTAGGTCGACATGGGTTAGGTCGACAGTCAAAAGGTCGACATGGGGTGTTTCACTGTTTTTTGACCGAATGTTGACACAGGACACAGGTTAAAGTGCAACGCATCCCCTCGCATGGCTCCCTACGCCATGTTTCGGGCTCAGTGCCTCGCTACGCTCGGCACACTATTTTATTCTCAAACCACGCCCTGGGGGATGGTAGGGTATGAAATACCGCCTGTTGGCACATGTTGGCTCAAAAAACAGTGAAAAACCCCATGTCGACCTTTTAACTGTCTACCTAACCTATGTCGACCTAGTGACCCTGTCAACCTAATGACCCTATCGACCCAACCCATGTTGACCTATCAATTTGTGGGGAGTAGGGAAAGGGAGAATTATCCGCACAAGTTTAGTGCTACAGCACCGGTCTTGGCCCCAATCGAGACAGTATAGATCTGTGGATCTCAGTGGGGGTGCAGCCAAAGACAAAAAATATTACCAGCAAAACAGAATAGAGAAGAATGTCTTTTTCTTTTGGCGCACAGAGGAAAGTTGAAGTATTGTGTATGTATATCATAACATTTCAATGTTTTATTAGATATATGTGAAATATCTTTATTTTGTACATAGATAAAACTATTATGTTTAAAAAAAGTCAAAGGTGTCCTTGTATCTTATTGGTTGTGATCTTTTTGGAGTATTTTTTTTAATTATTTCTTAGCGGCATGTACATGCTTTTTCAGGGAATTTATAATGAGATGATCATTTTACATCTATTAATACCAGGAAAATTGAGTTATATTGCTTAGTTGTATACAATACCCATAAGTTATTACCCATAAGTGGTGTAAGACACAAGGACACCTTTGACTTTTTTTTAAACATAATTGTTTGTTTTATTTATGTACCAATTAAAGATATTTCACATATGCCACAGTTTTTAATGGATATCTAATAAAACATTGACATTTTATGATATACATCCACAATACTTCAACTTACCTCTGTGCGCCAACAAAAAAGACATTCTTCCCTATGAAAAGGTCGTAGGGACCTTTTCATAACCCCACTATCCACGTCGGCGTGGAGTTGAGAATAGAAAGTGTGGCTAGCGCAGCGAGCCACCGAGCCAGAAGCGTGGCAAGCAAAGCGAGCCCCGCGAGGGGACGCGGATACCTGTGAAGCCCGCGAGGGGACGCGTATAGCTGTGAAGGTATCCGCGTCCCCTCGCAGGGCTCGCTGCGCTCGCCATGCTTTGGGCTCGGTGGCTCGCTGCGCTCGCCACACTTTCTATTCTCAACTCCACGCCAACGTGGATAGTGGGGGTATGAAAAGGTCGTAGGACGCGTACCGCCGCCCCTCGAGGGCTCGCTGCGCTCGCCACGCTTCGGGTTCACGTTTATACTTGGGGGGTGGCGTGGGGTGCATTTAACCATTGTAAGCACCCATTAGGGTGCTTATACAATTTATAATCGCATCACATCGCATTGTATGGCATTGTATGCCATATACAATGGCATACAATTTTAAAATTGTATGCCATTGTACAACATCGGCCGATATCACGTCGCATCGCATACCATGGCATGCCTTATGGTCTGCGATGCGATGGGTGCCGTGTTAGTACACAAGTACTATATATTCTATATATTAAGTGCAATTTTAAAAGACTCTTGTATGTGATCCTGAGATATACTTATGTGATCCTGATATATATGTGATCCTGAGAATACTTATGTGATCCTGAGATATATGTGATCCTGAGATATACTTATGTGACCCTGAGATATACTTATGTGATCCTGAGATATACTTATGTGATCCTGAGATATACTTTATGTGATCCTGAGATATACTTATGTGATCCTGAGATATACTTATGTGATCCTGAGATATATGTGATCCTGAGATATACTTATGTGATCCTGAGATATACTGTATGTGATCCTGAGATATACTGTATGTGATCCTGAGATATACTTATGTGATCCTGAGATATACTTTTGTGATCCTGAGATATATTTATGTGATCCTGAGATATACTTTTGTGATCCTGAGATATATTTATTTATGTGATCCTGAGATATACTTATGTGATCCTGAGATATACTTTATGTGATCCTGAGATATACTTATGTGATCCTGAGATATACTTATGTGACCCTGAGATATACTTATGTGATCCTGAGATATACTTATGTGATCCTGAGATATACTTTTGTGATCCTGAGATATACTGTATGTGATCCTGAGATATACTTATGTGATCCTGAGATATATGTGATCCTGAGATATACTTATGTGATCCTGAGATATACTTATGTGATCATGAGATATACTTATGTGATCCTGAGATATACTTATGTGATCATGAGATATAGGCCCTTATTCTGGTTGGTGCGTATATTTCCGATTTATTTCGGAGCGGCCTGCACGCCACGCTGTGCGGACATCGTACGAAAAAATGCCCACCGGTCCTCCGCATTCGGACGGACTCACTCTTTAAGAAGAGGGCGTGTTTACTGACAACATCCAAACCATTGCGTGTGCGGTGGACACACACATATTCTGCACGGTCTTACAGCGTATGCACGGTCTTACCGCGTCAGAACGGATGGGAACCTGCCCGTACGCACCAATGCGGTGTATTTACGCACAATTCACCACTATTATCTGAACACCGAAATCTGTTACATGACCCACTTATGCAATTAGGCAACCTCATTAAAAAGGGATTGTTTTTAATGGTCATCTAATATTTATCAAATTGAAAATTAAACACTTTACTACCGCTTTAGATTAACCCTTACATCATGCTAAGTTCAAAACATTCTTTCTTGCCCCTTTACGCCCATGTGTTATGTATGCATATTACATCATCAATTATTCTTCACATGCAAACACATACATACACATCAACACACTATGTACATCTTTACATTACCCTTCACTTTCAACCACTTGTATGCAATAAACCCATCTATATACTGTATATACCTTTTGCACCTTACATAAATAAACAGCACTATTTATACTTATCTCCTATATATTTGGCTACATCTGTCACTCAAAGTGGGTGTCTGTGTCTATAACGCTCTGTTCCTGGACTTTCCTCTTAATGTGTGATTGCCTTCATCTGTGCTGAACACCTTTCTGAGAAATTAACCTGTTTAAAACAGGTGATGGCAATCATACATTAAGGGGAAGTCTAGAAACAGAGCATTGTGTCCCTCCTGGAGAGGGTCATGTTGGGAGGTATGTGACAGAGAACCAGCCCAGTGAGCCCACAGACAGTGCCAGACACCCACTGACTTCCCATGTTGCCCAGCACTGCTACTCCACAGCCACCAGGTGAGCGCCCCCCTCCCGCGATTTGCGGCAAACCCCCCCCCCCCCCGCACCCCCCCCTACCGCGATTCGCAGCAAAAACACCCCCGCGACCCCCCCTCCCGCGATTCGCGGCAAACCCTCCCCCGTGACACACCCCCCCCCCCCCGATTCGTGGAAAAAACAACCCCCCGCGACCTCCCTCCCGCGATTCGCGGCAAAAAGAACCCCCCCGCGACCCCCCTCCCGCGATTCGCGGCACCCCCCCGCAATTCGCAGCAGCCCCAGCATTAAATGGCACATGCAAAACACTGACATGGCTATCGTCGACAATGAAAAAGGTTGACATGAGTTTTTGAAGATTTATTTTTAATTTTTTTAATTTTTTTCATATTCATTGTCATGTGTCGACATGGACACCAATGAAGTGGCACACTTATGTCAACATTTACATGTGTTGACCTTTCTGTGTTGATTTTTTTCTTGTGGCGATTCGCGTCACACCCCCCCGCGACCCCCCTCCCGCGATTCGCGGCACCCCCCGTGACCCCCCACCTCCCGCAATTCGCGGCAACCCCCCACCGGAACCCCTGTGAACCCCGCCCTCCCGCGATTCGCGGCACCCACCCCCGCGACCCCCCCTCCCGCAATTCGCGGCACCCCCCTGTGATTCGCGGCAGCTCCAGAATTAAATTGCACATGGAAAACACTGACATGGCTATGGTCGACAATGAAAAAGGTTGACATGAGTTTTTGAAGTTTTTTTGTCATTTTTGAATATTTTCATATTCATTCTCATGTGTCGACATGGACACCAATGAAGTGCCACACTTATGTCAACATTTACATGTGTTGACCTTTCTGTGTTGATTTTTTTCTTGTGGCGATTCGCGTCACACCCCCCGCAACCCCCCCTCCGGCGATTTGCGGCGACCCCCCCCCTCCCGCAATTCGCGGCAACCCCCCACCGGAACCCCCATGAACCCCGCTCTCCCCGCGATTCGCGGCACCCACCCCCCGCAACCCCCCCCCTCTCGCGGCAAAAAGAACCCCCCCGCGACCCCCCCTTGCACGATTGGCGGCACCCCCCCTGCGACCCCCTCCCGCGATTCGCGGCACCCCCCCCCCCCACAATTCGCAGCAGCCCCAGGATTAAATGGCACATGCAAAACACTGACATGGCTATGGTCGACAATGAAAAAGGTTGACATGAGTTTTTGAAGTTTTTTTTTCATTTTTTGAATATTTTCATATTCATTCTCATGTGTCGACATGGACACCAATGAAGTGCCACACTTATGTCAACATTTACATGTGTTGACCTTTCTGTGTTGATTTTTTTCTTGTGGCGATTCGCGTCACACCCCCCGCAACCCCCCCTCCGGCGATTCGCGGCACCCCCCCGCGACCCCCCCCCCTCCCGCAATTCGCGGCAACCCCCCACCGGAAGCCCCATGAACCCCGCTCTCCCGCGATTCGCGGCACCCCCCGCGATTCGCGGCAGCCCCAGGATTAAATGGCACATGCAAAACACTGGCACGGCTATGGTCGACAATGAAAAAGGTTGACATGAGTTTTTGAAGATTTATTTCATTTTTTGAATGTTTTCATATTCATTGTCATGTGTCAACATGGACACCGATGAAGTGGCACACTTATGTCAACATTTACATGTGTTGACCTTTCTGTGTTGATTTTTTCTTGTGGCGATTTGCGTCACACCCCCCCGCAACCCCCCCTCCCGCGATTCGCGGCACCCCCCGTGACCA